>NC_056669.1:50117500-50475000 GCF_018350195.1 Panthera tigris
TTCTTTAAATTACCTATCATTGGATGAAATTGAAACTTCTATAACACAAACCATTTTTATTATATAATTTCATAGTTTTTTCACACTGTCACCAATGGCTCCATATATATACTTAAAAATCTCCTTCCCCTTCAACAGCAAAACTTGTTTTTATTCTAAGCCTATTTTCTTGGTTCTCTATTCTGCAAGGATTGACTTCCTTGAAGAAATGTCTTGGGCTACTTTGCAAGTTTGTAACTATATCATTCAACTTGAGCCTCAATGTATCAAAACCTGTTTTGTTTTGTTTTTTCAATATATGAGGTTTATTGTCAAATTGGTTTCCATACAACACCCAGTGCTCATCCCAAAAGGTGCCCTCCTCAATACCCATCACCCAACCTCCCCTCCCTCCCACTCCCCCATCGACCCTCAGTTTGTTCTCAGTTTTTAAGAGTCTCTTATGCTTTGGTTCTCTCCCACTCTAACCTCTTTTTTTTTTTTTTCCCTTCCCCCCCCCCCCCATGGGTTTCTGTTAAGTTTCTCGGGATCCACATAAGAGTGAAACCATATGGTATCTGTCTTTCTCTGTATGGCTTATTTCACTTAGCATCACACTCTCCAGTTCCATCCATGTTGCTACAAAAGGGCCATATTTCATTCTTTCTCATTGCCATGTAGTATTCCATTGTGTATATAAACCACAATTTCTTTACCCAGTCATCAGTTGATGGATATTTAGTCTTTTTCCACAATTTGGCTATTGTTGAGAGTGCTGCTATAAACATTGGGGTACAAGTGCCCCTATGCATCAGTACTCCTGTATCCCTTGGGTAAATTCCTAGCAGTGCTATTGCTGGGTCATAGGGTAGGTCTATTTTTAATTTTTTGAGGAACCTCCACACTGTTTTCCAGAATGGCTGCACCAATTTGCATTCCCACCAACAGTGCAAGAGGGTTCCCGTTTCTCCACATCCTCTCCAGCATCTATAGTCTCCTGATTTGTTCATTTTGGCCACTCTGACTGGCGTGAGGTGATATCTGAATGTGGTTTTGGTTTGTATTTCCCTGATAAGGAGCGACATTGAACATCTTTTCATGTGCCTGTTGGCCATCTGGATGTCTTCTTTAGAGAAGTGTCTATTCATGTTTTCTGCTCATTTCTTCACTGGGTTATTTGTGTTTTGGGTGTGGAGTTTGGTGAGCTCTTTATAGATTTGGGATACTAGCCCTTTGTCCGATATGTCGTTTGCAAATATCTTTTGCCATTCCGTTGGTTGCCTTTTAGTTTTGTTGGTTGTTTCCTTTGCTGTGCAGAAGCTTTTTATCTTCATAAGGTCCCAGTAGTTCATTTTTGCTTTTAATTCCCTTGCCTTTGGGGATGTGTCAAGTAAGAAATTGCTACCTCAGAGAGGTCTTTTCCTGCTTTCTCCTCTGGGGTTTTGATGGTTTCCTGTCTCACATTCAGGTCCTTTATCCATTTTGAGTTTATTTTTGTGAATGGTGTGAGAAAGTGGTCTAGTTTCAACCTTCTGCATGTTGCTGTCTAGTTCTCTCAGCACCATTTGTTAAAGAGACAGTCTTTTTTTCCATTGGATGTTCTTACCTGCTTTGTCAAAGATGAGTTGGCCATACATTTGTGGGTCTAGTTCTGGGGTTTCTATTCTATTCCATTGGTCTATGTGTCTGTTTTTGTGCCAATACCATGCTGTCTTGATGATGACAGCTTTGTAGTAGAGGCTAAAGTCTGGGATTGTGATGCCTCCTGCTTTGGTCTTCTTCAAAATTACTTTGGCTATTCGGGGCCTTTTGTGGTTCCATATGAATTTTAGAATTGCTTGTTCTAGTTTCGAGAAGAATGCTGGTGCAATTTTGATTGGGATTGCATTGAATGTGTAGATAGCTTTGGGTAGTATTGACATTTTGACAATATTTATTCTTTGAATCCATGAGCACGGAGCGTTTTTCCATTTCTTTATATCTTCTTCAATTTCCTTCATAAGCTTTCTATAGTTTTCAGCATACAGATCTTTTACATCTTTGGTTAGATTTATCCCTAGGTATTTTATGCTTCTTGGTGCAATTGTGAATGGGATCAGTTTCTTTATTTGTCTTTCTGTTGCTTCATTGTTAGTGTATAAGAATGCAACTGATTTCTGTACATTGATTTTGTATCCTGCAACTTTGCTAAATTCATGTATCAGTTCTAACAGACTTTTGGTGGAGTCTATCGGATTTTCCATGTATAGTATCATGTCATCTGCAAAAAGTAGAAGCTTAACTTCATCTTTGCCAATTTTGATGCCTTTGACTTCCTTTTGTTGTCTGATTGCTGATGCTAGAACTTCCAACACTATGTTAAACAACAGCAGTGAGAGTGGACATCCCTGTCGTGTTCCTGATCTCAGGGAAAAAGCTCTCAGTTTTTCCCCGTTGAGGATGATGTTAGCTGTGGGCTTTTCATAAATGGCTTTTATGATCTTTAAGTATATTCCTTCTATCCCGACTTTCTCGAGGGTTTTTATTAAGAAAGTTGCTGAATTTTGTCACAGGCCTTTTCATCATCGATCGACAGGATCATATGGTTCTTTTCTTTTATTAATGTGATGTATCACGTTGATTGATTTGTGAATGTTGAACCAGCCCTGCAGCCCAGGAATGAATCCCACTTGATCATGGTGAATAATTCTTTTTATATGCTGTTGAATTCGATTTGCTAGTATCTTATTGAGAATTTTTGCATCCATATTCATCAGGGATATTAGCCTGTAGTTCTCTTTTTTTTACTGGGTCTCTGTCTGGTTTAGGAATCAAAGTAATACTGGCTTCATAGAATGAGTCTGGAAGTTTTCCTTCCCTTTCTATTTCTTGGAATAGCTTGAGAAGGATAGGTATTATCTCTGCTTTAAACATCTGGTAGAACTCCCCTGGGAAGCCATCTCGTCCTGGACTCTTATTTGTTGAGAGATTTTTGATGACTGATTCAATTTCTTCGCTGGTTATGGGTCTGTTCAAGCTTTCTATTTCCTCCTGATTGAGTTTTGGAAGAGTGTGGGTGTTTAGGAATTTGTCCATTTCTTCCAGGTTGTCCAATTTGTTGGCATATAATTTTTCATAGTATTCCCTGATAATTGCTTGTATCTCTGAGGGATTGGTTGTAATAATTCCATTTTCATTCATGATATTATCTATTTGAGTCATCTCCCTTTTCTTTTTGAGAAGCCTGGCTAGAGGTTTGTCAATTTTGTTTATTTTTTCAAAAAACCAGCTCTTGGTTTCATTGATCTGCTCTACAGTTTTTTTAGATTCTATATTGTTTATTTCTGCTCTGATCTTTATTATTTCTCTTCTGCTGGGTTTAGGCTGCCTTTGCTGTTCAGCTTCTATTTCCTTTAGGTGTGCTGTTAGATTTTGTATTTGGGATTTTTCTTGTTTCTTGAGATAGGCCTGGATTGCAATGTATTTTCCTCTCAGGACTGCCTTCGCTGCATCCCAAAGCGTTTGGATTGTTGTATTTTCATTTTCGTTTGTGACCATATATTTTTTAATTTCTTCTCTAATTGCCTGGTTGACCCACTCATTCGTGAGTAGGGTGTTCTTTAACCTCCATGCTTTTGGAGGTTTTCCAGACTTTTTCCTGTGGTTGATTTCAAGCTTCATAGCATTGTGGTCTGAAAGTATGCATGGTATGATCTCAATTCTTGTATACTTATGAAGGGCTATTTTGTGACTCAGTATGTTATCTATCTTGGAGAGTGTTCCATGTGCACTCGAGAAGAAAGTATATTCTGTTGCTTTGGGATGCAGAGTTCTAAATATATCTGTCAAGTCCATCTGATCCAATGTATCATTCAGGGTCCTTGTTTCTTTATTGACCGTGTGTCTAGATGATCTATCCATTTCTGTAAGTGGAGTGTTAAAGTCCCCTGCAATTACCACATTCTTATCAATAAGGTTGCTTATGTTTGTGAGCAATTGTTTTATATATTTGGGGGCTCCTGTATTCAGCACATAGACATTTATAATTGTTAACTCTTCCTGATGGATAGACCCTATGATTATTATATAATGCCCTTCTTCATCTCTTGTTACAGCCTTTAATTTAAAGTCTAGTTTGTCTGATATAAGTATGGCTACTCCAGCTTTCTTTTGACTTCTAGTGGCATGATAAATAGTTCTCCATCCCCTCGCTCTCAATCTGAAGGTGTCCTCAGGTCTAAAATGAGTCTCTTGTAGACAGCAAATAGATGGGTCTTGTTTTTTTATCTATTCTGATACCCTATGTCTTTTGGTTGGCGCATTTAGTCCATTTACATTCAGTGTTATTATAGAAAGATACGGGTTTAGAGTCATTGTGATGTCTGTAGGTTTCATGCTTGTAGTGATGTCCCTGGTACTTTGTGTCACAGGATTCCCCTTAGGATCTCTTGTAGAGTGGTTTAGTGGTGACAAATTCCTTCAGTTTTTGTTTGTTTGGGAAGACCTTTATCTCTCCTATTCTAAATGACAGACTTGCTGGATAAAGGATTCTTGGCTGCATATATTTTCTGTTCATCACATTGAAGATCTCCTGCCATTCCTTTCTGGCCTGCCAAGTTTCAGTAGAGAGATCGGTCAGGAGTCTTATAGGTCTCCCTTTATATATTAGAGCACGTTTATCCCTTGCTGCTTTCAGAATTTTCTTTTTATCCTTGTATTTTGCCAGTTTCACTATGATATGTCATGCAGAAGATCGATTCAAATTACGTCTGAAGGGAGTTCTGTGTGCCTCTTGGATTTCAATGTCTTTTTCCTTCCCCAGATCAGGGAAGTTCTCAGCTATTATTTCTTCAAGTACCCCTTCAGCACCTTTCCCTCTCTCTTCCTCCTCTGGGATACCAATTATGCGTAGATTATTTTTCTTTAGTGCATCACTTAATTCTCTAATTTTCCCCCTCATACTCCTAGATTTTTTTTATCTCTCTTTTTCTCAGCTCCTTCTTTTTCCATAATTTTATCTCCTAGTTCACCTATTCTCTCCTCTGCCTCTTCATTCCGAGCCGTGGTTGTCTCCATTTTATTTTGCAGCTCATTGATAGCATTTTTTAGCTCCTCCTGGCTGTTCTTTAGTCCCTTGATCTCTGTAGCAATAGATTCTCTGCTGTCCTTTATACTGTTTTCAAGCCCAGCAATTAATTTTATGACTGTTATTCTAAATTCACCTTCTGTTATATTGTTTAAATCGTTTTTGATCAGTTCGTTAGCTGTTGTTATTTCCTGAACGGTTTTTTGAGGGTAATTCTTCCGTGTTGTCATTTTGGATAGTCCCTGGAGTGGTGCAGAACTGTGGGGCACTTCCCCTGTGCTGTCTTGAATAACTTGCATTGGTGGGCGGGGCCGCAGTCCGACCTGATGTCTGCCCCCAGCCCACCGCTGGGGCCACAGTCAGACTGGTGTGTGCCTTCTCTTTCCCTCTCCTAGGGGCGGGATTCACTGTGGGGTGGCATGGCCCATCTGGGCTACTTGCACAGTGCCAGGCTTGTGATGCTGGGGATCTGGCGCATTAGCTGGGGTGGATCAGCAAGGTGCACAGGCATGGGAGGGGCAGGCTCAGCTTGCTTTTCCTTCAGAGATCCGCTTCGGGAGCGGCCCTGTGGCACTGGGAGGAAGTCAGACCCACAGGAGGGATGGATCCACAGAAGGACAGTGTTGGGTGTTTGTACAGTGCAAGCAAGTTCCCTGGCAGGAACTGGTTCCCTTTGGGATTTTGGCTGGGGGATGGGCGAGGGAGATGGCGCTGGCAAGCACCTTTGTTCCCCACCAAGCTGAGCTCTGTTGACTGGGGCTCAACAACTCTCCCTCCCGTTGTCCTCCAGCACTCCCGCTCTCCGAACAGAGCTGTTAGCTTATAACCTTCCAGATGTTAAGTCCCGCTTGCTGTCAGAACACACTCTGTCTGGCCCCTCCGCTTTTGCAAGCCAGACTCGGGGGCTCTGCTTGGCTGGCAGGCCACCCCTCCGCCCCTGCTCCCTCCTGCCAGTCCGTGTAGCGCGCACCGCCTGTCCGCCCTTCCTACCCTCTCCCGTGGGCCTCTCATCTGTGCTTGGCTCCGGAGAATCCATTCTGCTAGTCTTCTGGCAGTTTTCTGGGTTATTTAGGCAGGTGTAGGTGGAATCTAAGTGATCAGCAGGATGCGCTGTGAGCCCAGCGTCCTCCTACACCGCCATCTTCTCAGGATCCTCCAAAACCTGTTTTTTTGAGACACTGAGGCCTCCATCCTGAAATCAGAAATGTTCAGATAAGGTGCTTTTGCGTAGTTCTGGATGAAGTATTAAGCCATTTGTAATAAATGAAATAAAATAGATCTTTGTATTAAAAAAAAAAGAAAACAAAGTTATATTTAATAAAAAACAAGCCCACCCTGGACAGAGCCTTTACTTTGTTATCTGTGCTGGTAATAATAGATGAAGACGCTTAGTAGATGTTCAAATAACACATGATGAGACTACATCTTTTAGATCCAAATTCTCCCACCCAAGATGAAAATTTCACCTTTATTAGGTGAAAATGTAGAGAGTCCCCTCTAAATATCACCATACTGTCAGTCTGCTTTCAGTAAGAGTTGGTACACTGCCACTTATTTAAGTTTCTGCTTGACTGACTTCTTTCACGGCATATAAGTATATATTTCTTGTTTGTAGAAGCTGGGTGGCACTCCATCATTCCCTGGCATATCTCACTGTTGCCATAATAATGTGATAATAATTTAACAGCACAGTATATTAGAGAGATATAGTAGCTACTTGCTGCTGAAAGTTTTACAAGGGGTACTTTTCTCTGGCTCCAAAGAAGGTTTGTTATAGTATTAACAAAAATCACCCAAGATTCTTTAGGAAAATGAAGATGGCTTTTTTAAACACATTTCAGGGACTTCTGTCATTTCCTTCCTAATACTGCTTGTATAAGACACCTAGAGTTTGGTGGAAGGAGCACTGGATTTGGTGTTAGAAGATGAGCCTGGGTGGCTCAGTCAGTTGAGTGTCCGACTTTGGCTCAGGTCATGATCTGACAGTTCATGAGTTCAAGACCCACATTAGGCTTGCTGCTGTCAGTGCAGAGCCCGCTTCAGATCCTCTGTCCCCTCTCTCTGCTCTTCCCCGCTTGCACTCTCTCATAAATGAATGAAAATATTAAAAAAAAAAAAGAAGAAGAAGAAGATGTAGGATTGAAAGAGGGCTCTGTCTCTTATGGTGTGTGTGTTTTGAGACATAATTGTAGGCTAAATGTAGTCTCTTTCCAGCCTCCATTTCCCATAGGTAATAAAAATATACATTGGTAAACAAAGATGTGGCTCCTTTCATTATAGAGATTAGAGTCTAGCTGGTAAGATAGATAGAGAAGTAATAGTTAATACTTTGATGTGTGTTAGCAACAGAAGGAAGGGTAGGAGAAAATGGTGATTTCTAGCAGGGAGGCTTAGTACATGGAGAACACCATCCCTGAGGGTGACAAGTAAGCTGAATCCTAAAGATAAACAGATGCTAGGCAAATAAGGATAAGTAGTGGGCAGAGAAAAATAAAATAAATCCCCACTCTTTTAGAAAAAAAGACTAATTTTTCTACAGCCATGGTAACAAGTAGCCACCAGAAACACATTTAAACTCTGTCAGTCAATCAATGAGGACAGCTCACCTCAGCAAACAAGTTCTTAAAAGCTGATGAATCCATGACAGTTCCTCACATTTAAGAGTCAGCCAATTAGGAATGAAAACCCACCAATAATAACTCTTCTAAGTGCCAATCAGTCAAAAATATCTTCAACCAACTATTTAAAATTTCAATATAGGTC
This sequence comes from Panthera tigris, assembly GCF_018350195.1. Classification (NCBI taxonomy): domain Eukaryota; kingdom Metazoa; phylum Chordata; class Mammalia; order Carnivora; family Felidae; genus Panthera; species Panthera tigris. The sequence continues at coordinate 50,125,308 of NC_056669.1, forward strand.
TCTGAAAACCAATAAACTGGTTAGGTACAATATAGGTCCCTGAAATCTATCAATCCCCGAACTCTATACAGTTTTAAAACCCTATATAGTATCAGCAAACAGCTCTGCTCAGAGAAGCAATGCCTGAGCAAAATAACTCTCATTACTAGAGAAAGCAAAACACCCAGGTTTTTTTATTCCCCTAGATACTGAATCTTGGTCCTGTCAACCTTTGTCAGAAGTGAAAGTGTGGCATAGTTGAGGAAGTGAATAAAAGCCCAGCAGAACTAGATGGTAGTAAACGTAGGAAAAGTACTTCTGTGAGGAAGATGATGATACAGTTTAGTATAGTTTGAGTTTGAAAAATACAAATAAAATCTAGTTGGAGCCACAGGAAATTGGAGTCCAGGATAAGAGGCTAAATTAGAGATACATGTTTAGGAATATAGTATTGTAATATGGCCTTATTTCAGCACCAAGATTGTGTAATCACTGATTTTTTTCTGCATAAGTGGAGATATTCCCTTATCTGGAGATATTCCCTAATCTTTCCTAATACCCTCTTTCACCCTGCAGATGAGGCCATCCTCCTTCTATTTCTCTTTCTTCAATAATCACACTAGTCTCCTGTGGAGACAGTACCCCCAAATATTAATAGGCAACCTGCCTGAGCCCACTACTGAACCTTAAAAGACCTACAGGTGTACTGGAAAGCTGGTCCTCTCTGGGGTCTGGTACATGGAGGCTTCAAGGCATTTAAATTAGAATCCTAGTGCCTTCTTGGTTGATCTCACAGCACTGAATAAATATTATGATTTTCTGTGTGCTCCAAAATGGGAAGACATTTGGGAAATACTGATAGACTACTTAATGACAAGTTCTGTGTTCTTCAGTATGCATCACCAGTTTTGTTCCTAAACTGGCAAGAACCTGAAATCCTTGATTAAGTAGATAAGTGAGAGATTTGTTAGGTTGGTTGGTTGGTTGGGTTTTTGTTTCTTTTTCTTTTTTCTTTTCTTTTCATTTTTTTTTGTCTTATTGGGGGACAAACCCAAGAAAGAGATGAAGAGCTGCTATAAGAGAAGGGAAGCCAGCAAGACCACAGGTAGAATGTTGATCTGGTGCCTCTCCACAATCCTTTCAAATGTCTATGAAATATAGTTCTTATGATGCACATGGTAAGAAAGAATTAGTGGTATAAATTGGGTAATAGGCTTAATTCTGTACCAGGGTTGTTGTGGAGGAACATGATAAATACCTGTAAATACAGACTTCTGAAGAAGATCCATAAGAAAGTAAATATAAGAAATGTGAAGAAATTACAGAGTTTTGGACTTTCACAGATTGTGGAATCAGTTCAGTCTTCATTAACTTAGATCTAGTTTTCACTTCTTTTTCTTTTTTTTTAAACTCAGCTTTTACAGTTGAGTCTAAAGAAAAAGGCTGAACTTCATTGCAACAATTGATTTATCCCCAAGTTATTTAGCTTTTTTTAAATAAGTTCTTGATACCAATATTGTTCACAGCCACAGGCAGTTGTCTAAGAGTAAAAGATTTGTCTTTGCAAATTATAGGATTTTCTTATAAAAGCAAAGTGTTGGGGAAATTTTTTAAATTTCTCTGTCCAGCTGATCTCAAAATTCTTTTCAGAGCTCTTTTCTAGGATGACTTTTCTCTTGGGTGGAAAGTATAAAGGTGTAAAAAACATGAAGCTTTATATCTGCCCAAGAAAAACTCCAGAATAGAGTTCTCAAACAAATTTTTGGGTAGAATGGAAGTGTTTCCTCTGAATTACAAATAATAAGGAAATAGGTATACCTACTTCTTTTTAAATTACAAATAAGGTAAAAGAGGTTTTTCTACAGGTAGCATAAAGACCTCTAAATTCCAAGAGAACTATAGAAAATAAAATTGATCAAATAAGGACTTTTTAAAAACTAATATTAATTTATATTTAATGTTAAATACTGTTTCTAAGAAGATATTTTTCCATGAACACTTTGAGCATATTTAGTGATAAAATTTTCATATAAAGTCAATGTGTTATGTAAGATTTTATTTTTGCATATGTACTTTTAAATGAGACAACTCCTTTCTAAAAGAAAACACAGATAACTTTATTTTTTTTATTCATATGACCTAAGACAATGTTTCTTTTTCTTTTTCCTACAACCTTTTTCAAAATTATGGCATCCTAGGCCCTTGAAGAGCATGTCAACAACTTTATTGAAACTTTGTATTGGAACATCCTTTCTGAACTACTTACTATTCTTCCTTTATTGACAAAAAAAAAATCTAATACTGTCCCAAGTTACCTAATGTTTGATCAACAGTATCTTGTGGCAACTAAGTCCCAGTGCTGATTTTTCTCAACTCAGACTGTCTGGAGCCTTGTTCCATCAAGCAGTAACTTTGCACTTAACACCTTAATGCTCTTAACAAAAAGAGATCGAGGGAAATGGAGATCTTCTCTGGTGGGGATAATTAAAAAAAGACTTACAAATGCATTTGGTGCCAGATTGGATCACTTAAAATGAGTAAAATTAAAGCAAACATTTTATCATCTCCAATTACACGGTTACTCCCTTAAGGATAATTAAGACAAATGGGTAAAACCCACCAATGACAAAATTTCACTTAGTTTTAAAGGCAAATGGACAATACAACCATAGTAACATCAGATAATAAGTAGTTATTATTCCATTATTCTTTCTAGTTATTACATAAACTGAAATAATCTTTTTGATTCTGTCTCCCATTCCTTACCAAATAACAAACACTTCAGTCCTTCTTCTTAGATCCAGTCTTTCTGAGTATAGCACAGCTTATATGGAGACAGCCTGGGTCATCAAGAAACAATTGAATTTTGAATTCAGATAACATCCACTAATTTCTCTGAGTTTAGGTTTCTTTGTCTAAATAATAGGAAATATAGTAATGCCCAATCATTGACCCCAAAAGATGGCTGTGAGTAGAAAATGTAATAATGTAAGTAACAGTACTCAATGAATGGTAAGGCTGTATATTAAAAAAAAAAACAAAAACAAAAAACAAAAACAGTAGTTATTGATCTGCAGCTCTCCTGATCTCAAATATTTTGTAATAACTGAACTTATAATAACTTATAATATTATAATATATATTATAATAATATAATAATAATATATTATATATAATAATAACTTATAATAATATAACTTATAATAATATATTTTATGCAAATTCATGGTTCAACTGGCAAATATTACTCAGAAGCTGTTATATAAACCATGTAACTAAAATCTTAGGAAGACTCAATATCTCCTTTACACTTTGCTGGGGTCATTTACTCAGGTAACGTATATTATTCATTTTTATGTCTCAAATGTCTCTTCCAGAACATAGTATTTATGCAACTGCTCAATAAATAGTAAACAAATACATTAAAGAATAATAAAAATGTATCTTATTGATTGATTTCAGCAACCATATTATGCAAAAAAAAAATCTCTGTGTTACTGAGATAAAAACAAAAATTCAAAGAGATTAAACAATATGTTTTAGGTTAAAGAGATAGCAATCAATGATAAAGTGTTTATTATATTAAGTCAATCTAATTGCGAATAAACTGTTCAAATTGGGTTAGTATGTTTTTCTACTTACATTAGGATTCATCTAATCGTGAATAATTCAATTAGTGGATGAAATAAATATATATACAGATATTCTAGTTCTTAGGTTTGCATTCAAATGCAAATGTTGACTTTGTATAAAATGCTACCAATGAGCTATGATATGCATGGATATCCCTGGCTTTGGACCAAGAACATTTCACATTAAAGGATTCATTAGTCTTTGGCAGAGTTGTTCATGCATTTATTTAATACATGAATACTCCCATGGCTACTTTAAATGTTTATTTATTTATTTTGAGAGAGAGAAAGAGTGTGACCAGGGGAGGGGCAGAGAGAGAGGAAGAGAGAATCCCAAGCAGGCTCTGCATTGTTGGCACAGACCCCAACCCGGGGGCTCCATCCCACGAACCACAAGATTAGGACCTGAGCTGAAATCAAGAGTTGGACACTTAACCGACTGAGCAACCCAGGCACCCCATACCCCTTGGCTACTTTAATAGAGAGCTTTACATGGCACATAAATTAAGGCATCACTTTTGTCTGCCTTCACATTGGTACACTGAATTTTAAATGCAAACACTACTTGGTCAGCATGGCTTAGTAAGGGTTAGCTAATTTTTAAAGATGTTAAAGATAAAATATGATACCCCCTTGATTGTCCTTTCCTTCTTTTCTTTAATTCTCAGGTACCAACTACCGTTCCACTAAACCTACCTGTCCAGAATTCTTCATTGTTACCGTGACACCTATATTCCATCCCAGACCTTCCTACAGCAGATTCCTCTAGCTCTGCATTTATTTATTTTTTTCTTGTGAATTCCTAGAAACTTTACATCCCATATGCCCCGACCCTGCTTAAGATAATGCTAATAGAGCAGAGTTGGCCCTGGCATATATAATAGCACTTATATTACTTCTTGCTCTTTCATCTGTATGTGAAAGATGGAGTTGAAGCTGGTGATATAGGAAAGATTTATTTCATTTAGTTATTGCTGTGCCTCCATAACACCACTTTGGAGCTTGCCTCAATGGTTTTCTCATACACCTTTTCATTCTTTCTTTAAATTTTTTTAAATGTTTATTTATTTTTGAGACAGAGAGAGACAGAGCATGAACGGAGGAGGGTCAGACAGAGAGGGAGACACAGAATCTGAAACAGGCTCCAGGCTCTGAGCTGTCAGCACGGAGCCTGATGTGGGGCTTGAACTCACGGACCACAAGATCATGACCTGAGCCGAAGTCGGACGCTTAACCGACTGAGCCACCCAGGCGCCCCTACCTTTTCATTCTTTTATGGACCAGCAGAATATAATTTGAAGAGAATTTGGAAGCTGTTTGCTTATTTTGTCTCACCACTCATCATATATCTGTTTGAATATTCTCAGTAGCAGGAATACTTACTCCTATGTGAGAAAGATGTTTCAATTATTGATAATCTGACTGTGAGAAAGTATTTTTTCATAGGGATCCAGGTATCATTCCAACTATGTTTCTACACCTGCTCTATCTGCATGAAGGCTCTTCATAGAGCATGAAAACTTGGAAATCAAGTGCTTCTGGGGTTTCTTTTATGTAAGATTAATCTCTTCTCATGTGGAATCCTATATCTCAACATACCATAGTTAATGGAAGTAGTGTGGTATCATAAAGTAGCACGGGATTAGAGGCTGTGTTTGAAATCAAAATCTAAATAATAGCTGTTTGACCTGGAGCCTGATATTTAGCCTGTGTAAATTGCCTACTTTAGTGTCTGGAATATAGTCCCTATAATATTTCTTTTTGTCCCAAAGCACAACTAGTCACTTCCTTTATGAAGTCCTCATGGTTCTCTGTTCATATCTCTATTAGAGACACTATATTGCAATTATTTTCTTTTACATGGATCTTTACTCTGTACCCTTTACTAGAGAGTTTCCAGTGCAGAGCTCTACATTATTCATCTCTGTATTCACAGTACCTGGTTCACAGCATGATTTTAATATTTGTTGAATAAAGGAATGTGATTAAAGATGTCACTTCTGGTACTAGATGTTATATAGTCACCTCAGAGCAGCATAAGAAGATGCTTTCTATTCCCCTAGATTTTGTATCTTTCTTTATGCAACACTGAACTCCTTTTCATTTCAAATCACTGAGATCCTTTCAAATGGACTGCTGTATGAGTTAAGAAAAAGAAGTGAGAGCCATTGTTTCACAGTGTCTGTAATATTTGGGGTGTAATATTTGGTGATATACGACATATGTCTCCTACTGAAGTGACAGGAGAGTCACAGAATGGTTGTTCAGCAGCCCCACAGATTAGCTGAAAAGCTGTAGTGTGACATAAACCTTACTTTTCTCAGACTGGCATATGCCCCTAACTAATTCCGCTGAGCCTTTTCACAATTCTTTCTCTCACACCAATATGTACATATGCACATGCAACTAAAGTTTATACACATACATACACACACACATCAAATGCCAGTTGCATTATGCAGCATATCTAAATCTTGTTATGGTACTATTTGTGTCCTATGAAGTCTTATTTTGAGATGACCTTTACCTAGATACAATCAAGTTACTATGATACTCCACAATGAGCAAATTTATCTGGTAGGTTGAGAGGAAAGAAGTATTTAGCAAATCAATTGTCTGGGAAATGAAAAAAAAGTTGTTCTGACTTTATACTTCATTAAATTTATGGAGAAATAACATACAAAACAGGGAATGTTGCATACTTTGGTAGTCCCTGCTTTCAACCTGAACCTTTTCCAATCTATCCTACGCACTCTTTCCAAAGGGATAATTCTAAACAAATTCAAATATGTCCCTTACCGTAAAAAAGGGTTTAATATGTCCTTAATATCTTAAGAATAATGTCCAACTTACTTAGAATCAAAATCAAGTCTCATTACTATCTACATCCAGTTCTTTTTAACTTCCAGAACTTGTATACAAACACACACACACACACACACACACACACACACACGCCTACCTTTTAATCACTTGTTCCAAAGTCTCACTGTGTCCTTCACACCTTTAATATCCCTGATTGGAAAGATCTCTCCTTCTCCTTCTTCTCATTTGAAGAATTTTTACCTTTTCTTCAAGATTTATATAAAATGATGTCTATTCTATGATTCTCTACTTGCCCATTTGTGCATCATACTGTGGGATGTTGGCAGTTTATCCCCCTTTCTTTTGGATATAATATGAGGTTCTCTATAATAATGTGGGCTGTATCATTTTCATCTTTTTGTTATAAGAACACAGGTGTTAAGTCAGGTGTTTTGAGTTTGAATCCAGACTCTGCCACTTACCAGCTATATGACTTGAGAATAATATCTTTCTTTCTGTTTAAATGCTGGTTTATTCATCTATAAAATATAGGTATATCTAATTACATTACTCCTTCATTAAGTGATCATGAGAATTAAATGAGGTGTAGCTTAGTGAAGAGTAAGTGGTCCCTTTCAGCAATGTGTACAGTTAATACCCTTTAAGTGAGTAACCCTGTACCAGGCAGTGAATATATAGTGAGAAAAATGACATAGAAGCCTAACAATGTATACTTTACAAAGATCTTTAAGATTCATCTGTATCTCCAGAACCACCTAGCCAGCGTCGTATCATGTAGTAGATATTTCCACATCTTAAATGTGTCAAGTCATCTGTGTCCTGATAAGCCCTCTCTTTGCCTGGCCTTTACTTTGTGCCAAGACATTTAAACAGGTGTATACAGAATTAAACAGGTGTCTTCTGTTGAGATTGCCATACCACCCATCTACATGATCCTTGCTGCATCACAGAAAACTGTTTAGGAGTGCAACCTCCTATTGCCCAATGAGTATAATTAGAACTTATTACCATCTTGCCTTGGGTGACCATGGGGACTGATTTTATAATGCCCTACAATCTTGTTAATTCTTTTACCACAAGGAGTTGAAGTCTTTGAGGTCATCCCTAGTCTCTACAATGCTTTATATTCCCTTACTCTAACTCAGATATCATAGCTACCAAACTCTTCTCCTCTGCTGTCTGTAACTCATGGTCTGTCATCATGAACATTCTCTCAATCCCCATTTTCTTCTCTGAATATCTCTCAATGTATTGCTCTAGTGGCAAGCCAGTTGTTCTCTGAGAAGTCAGGTTCCCATACAAGCTATTTAAATGTCATGACCCCTGAAAGTTAAGTAGGTGCTTTCCTTGATTCTCGTTCTCACTTTCAAATGGTTTTTCCTTCCTACTCCATAAATCTCCACAGATTTTATGAAGCAAATACCATCAAACTATGTCAACTTCTCCTCTTCCTTGTTTCAGTCACCTCTGCCATTCTGGTCCCCTCGTCATGGTCACTGAAGATTTTAGCACATACTATCTTGCTTGCCCTTCCTTTACTCTCATTATTATTCATAATACATTTAACAATATAGTAGATTATTCATGGCCATCTAACTTGTAAAAACCTCCTTGTTTTCAATGACTTTACCCATCTCAACCATGCATTTCCATAGCCATACTCAAGGTCTACATCTCATTTTGATCACCACTTCTTAATTTTCCATCTCACATGAGCTCTACCCTCACTCCAGTGTTCTTCAGCCCCATCATAACTGTCAGTGCTTCGACTTGACCACTTTTCCTATCTTTCATTCCCCTTATGCCTCACTTCCTTTCATACCCAGCAAGCATCATATGGTTTTGATTCTAAATATCACCAACTTCTTTATTGTTGCTTTCTTCTGTTTGAAGAACTTGTCTGGCAAATATCCAATTGTTACAACTTTCAACTTTCAACTCTCTGTCTACCTCAGAGCTGCTGAATATGTTTCTATGAAATATGCTAACATTGACAGGGTGTATGGGATTTGTCTTTCTCTGTCTGACTTATTTCCCTCTATTTCATATGACACTTTCAAGAACTTTACTCCTGTGATTACCTTTTCCTATCTGACATCAACAGATCTCCCTAATAGAATAGTACCATCAGCATAAAAATATTGAATATTGATGACACTTAAACATTTTTTTCACTCCACATCTTTTTTTTTTTACTACACTATTTCTCTGCATTTTATTGAAATTATCTTTCTATTTCCACCTAAAAATATTTAATTAATCTCCAGATACTGCTAATTTATGTCCTTTCCTCTTCAGCAATGGAATTTCTAAATATTAGGGTAGGCTTGTGGCCATCCAATATAGATATCACCTTTTCATGTCTCTCTTATAGCCAGGTAAGCCCTTTTAACCAATTCTGGTCAAAAAACATGTAAGAGGGAAGAGAGGTGAATTATTTTGGTATTATTGTCTAAATGGTAGGGTCAAGCTCTTCTTCCCATTTCCTCTATCCAGCTTCATGGACTGCACCCCAAGTTTATATAGCAGGAAACTGGAAGCAACCCACTTATGGATCACTATGGTGCTACACTGCTAGGACTACAGTAGTAGTTTGGACTTGCACTTGGACTGCTTGCACTTGGACTAACTTTCAGAAAATAATAACACTTCTATTTTGGTTAAGCTGCTATGAGTTTCTGTATGTAGCCAAACCTAAATTCTAAGCAATATAATATACAAAAACTACCTTCTTACATTTATATGCAAAATATAACTGTTCTTAGATCCAGGGCATGCAACCATTCTTTCTTTACTCATCTGTTCCGCAGCATTAAATAGCTGAGGTTTACCTCACAGTGGCCTAGCCAAACTCTTGGATTGAATGACAGACCAAGGGTATATATGATACAGGATTTAATTATATAAAGGCTCTTTAGAGAAAGAGAGAGGTTGAGAGGAGAAAGGGCAGAGAAGGAGGAAAGGGGGGGGAGAGAGAGGAAGGGAGGGAGGGAAGGAACTGCAACTCTGAGGTTTGGAGGGGAAAAAAATACAACCAGAAAAGATTTAAGTCTCAATAAACAGTTTTATATGCAATTTCCGCAAACATATTTTCATTTGCTATAAAACGGCAAACAGCTTGGGAGGGAAAGCCAGAAATATGCATAGCGAAAACAAAATACTCTTAAATAAATACTGGCTTGCAAAAAAGAAATTGCAGCCTATATCAAAATATGCTTATCTTATGGTGCTTCAAAATGCAATAAATTTCTTCTGACAAACAATAATTTGGTTTGAGGTTAAAACCAATTCCCCTTTTGTCCAAAGAAGGTATAATTTCAGACTTTCAAAGAATGGTTGTTTTGCTCAGATATTGATCTTTAGTCATGTAATTATGGCTAGACTAGGCTACCTAGACTTTGTAGTTGTGCTAAAAGAAATTTCATTAATACAGTTTTTCATAGTTAAGCAAAGGTGTCTGAAGAAAAAGAAAGTATTAATACTTATAAGTGTAAAGGTAATACAATTTTCATTATAAGGAGAAAAGAAAAATATTTTCAAAAGGGAACTTCCTTTGGGACAAAGAGTTAAAGTGAAATGTAGCCTGATTTATTATATTTGAATAAATATGACTGGTATTAAAGTGACTTTACACCCAAAAGGCCCAAAGCATTTTTTTTTAATATATGAAATTTATTGTCAAATTGGTTTCCATACAACACCCAGTGCTCATCCCAAAAGGTGCCCTCCTCAATACCCATCACCCACCCTCCCCTCCCTCCCACCCCCCATCAACCCTCAGTTTGTTCTCAGTTTTTAACAGTCTCTTATGCTTTGGCTCTCTCCCACTCTAACCTCTTTTTTTTTTTTTTCCTTCCCCTCCCCAATGGGTTTCTGTTAAGTTTCTCAGGATCCACATAAGAGTGAAACCATATGGTATCTGTCTTTCTCTGTATGGCTTATTTCACTTAGCATCACACTCTCCAGTTCCATCCACGTTGCTACAAAAGGCCATATTTCATTCTTTCTCATTGCCACGTAGTACTCCATTGTGTATATAAACCACAATTTCTTTATCCATTCATCAGTTGATGGACATTTAGGCTCTTTCCATACTTTGGCTATTGTTGAGAGTGCTGCTATAAACATTGGGGTACAAGTGCCCCTGTGCATCAGTACTCCTGTATCCCTTGGATAAATTCCTAGCAGTGCTATTGCTGGGTCATAGGGTAGGTCTATTTTTAATTTTCTGAGGAACCTCCACACTGCTTTCCAGAGCAGCTGCACCAATTTGCATTCCCACCAACAGTGCAAGAGGGTTCCCGTTTCTCCACATCCTCTCCAGCATCTAGAGTCTCCTGATTTGTTCATTTTGGCCACTCTGACTGGCATGAGGTGATATCTGAGTGTGGTTTTGATTTGTATTTCCCTGATAAGGAGCGACGTTGAACATCTTTTCATGTGCCTGTTGGCCATTTGGGTGTCTTCTTTAGAGAAGTGTCTATTCATGTTTTCTGCCCATTTCTTCACTGGATTATTTGTTTTTCGGGTGTGGAGTTTGGTGAGCTCTTTATAGATTTGGGATACTAGCCCTTTGTCCGATATGTCATTTGCAAATATCTTTTGCCATTCCGTTGGTTGCCTTTTAGTTTTGTTGGTTGTTTCCTTTGCTGTGAAGAAGCTTTTTATCTTCATAAGGTCCCAGTAATTCACTTGTGCTTTTAATTCCCTTGCCTTTGGTGATGTGTCGAGTAAGAAATTGCTACGGCTGAGGTCAGAGAGGTCTTTTCCTGCTTTCTCCTCTAAGGTTTTGATGGTTTCCTGTCTCACATTCAGGTCCTTTATCCATTTTGAGTTTATTTTTGTGAATGGTGTGAGAAAGTGGTCTAGTTTCAACCTTCTGCATGTTGCTGTCCAGTTCTCCCAGCACCATTTGTTAAAGAGACTGTCTTTTTTCCATTGGATGTTCTTTCCTGCTTTGTCAAAGATGAGTTGGCCATACATTTGTGGGTCTAGTTCTGGGGTTTCTATTCTATTCCATTGGTCTATGTGTCTGTTTTTATGCCAATACCATGCTGTCTTGACGATGACAGCTTTGTAGTAGAGGCTAAAGTCTGGGATTGTGATGCCTCCTGCTTTGGTCTTCTTCTTCAAAATTACTTTGGCTATTCGGGGCCTTTTGTGGTTCCATATGAATTTTAGGATTGCTTGTTCCAGTTTCGAGAAGAATGCTGGTGCAATTTTGATTGGGATTGCATTGAATGTGTAGATAGCTTTGGGTAGTATTGACATTTTGACAATATTTATTCTTCCAATCCATGAGCAGGGAATGTCTTTCCATTTCTTTAAATCTTCTTCAATTACCTTCATAAGCTTTCTATAGTTTTCAGCATACAGATCTTTTACATCTGGCCCAAAGCATTTTAGATTGAAGAGTCAAATCTTGATGAAATCCAATGAAACAGTAAATAACACTGTACTTGCTCTATATTAGGGAGAGTAAGAGTAACATGTATATTCATTTGTGTGTGTGTGTGTGTGTGTGTGTGTACGTGTGTATGTGTTACTAGGGCAGAGGTCACATAAAATTGGACGCTCATGTTACTTATAGAAACTAGAATGTGACCATGTATTAAATATACTTGTATTGAACACCCTTTATATATTTAGGGAATAAGAATTTCAGAAAAAAGGTATTTTACAACCTCTTTTTTTTAATGACCTTATGGACTAATAAAACATATATAGAAGCCAGTGAACAATTATAATATGTTTTATTTAAGGTAGGCTATAATTTCACATATTTTATTTATATCTCACATTAGTAGAGGGAACTTAAAGAAATTTTAAAAAAAGTAACTTGATTTGAAAATGTAGCAAAAATATAATTTTGTTCATTAAAACATTTCAGTAATTAAAAACAAAACAAACTCTAGCAGTTTAGATGCCCAGCAAAAAGAATCACTTTAAATATATAAGAAAAAAATTTATATCCAGATATTAGAATACTCTGCACTGCCATGCAAATATTTCCATAGTATAATTGAGATGAAAACAATATAACTAATATTAATGTATTTCAGGAGAAAAATAAGGTATATGTAACCATTAGATCGTGCATGTATATGTATAATGCCTCTTTTTGCTGTCTTAATACACACAGTTTTATGTATATACACATGCGCATATGCATACATGTGTACATGACAGAAATAGCAGTACTATGTGTATGATTAACATTTATCATTTAGGGTGGGGCAATTGACATAATTATCACCCCCATACCTAAAAATCTTGTTATTTTTATGTGCCCTTAGTTATTTTTATATGTAAATATAAAGAAATTTAAATCTACATTTTTTTCATAGAGGGGCAATTACAGGTTTCTATTTTTGCAGTAAGTATATATTGCATTTATTATTTTATTTTATTTTTTAAAGTTTAGTTTACTTTTATTTATTTTGAGAGAGCAAAAGCAGGGAAGGAGCAGAGACAGGTAGACAGAATCACATGGAGTTTCCCCTGTATCAGCACTGAGCCCAATGTGGGGCTTGAACTCACAAACTCTGAGATCCTGACCTGAGTAGAAATCAAGAATTATCCACTTAACCGACTGAGCCACCCAACTGAGTCCCAAGTATACCCTGCATTTAAACATTTAAACAGGGTGATTTCTATTTCTAATCATCTGGTGCATTAGATGGTCATAGAAGACAAGTAAAAATACATGAAATCCAAAATATGTCTTTTTATTTAAATTACTTACATATTAACATGTTTGAAAAATCTTTAAATATAGCAAAATATGCACCTTGAAAACTCTCATTTCCCTCTTTCACTACATTGATGTAATTTTCATCTTCATCTCCATATATAAATTTTGTGTTATTTTCTTAAATATTCTTTAAATTATTACTTTATGTAAATATCAACAAATTGAAATCTACATTTTTATGTTCTCCTTCATTTTACACAAAAGATATCATTTCATACACATATTCTGAAATTTTTTTTCTTTCCTAATGAATTCTGGAGACTTTCCATATTCACATATAAAACTTTTTTCATTCTTTTCTCCAGCTATGTGTTTTCCATCAGGTACCATAACCTATATATGTAGTTACAGGGACAGGAGTGTTCTGTCTCCAATATTATAACTGAAAAAAAAGATTATTTTAGTTTAGGATTATTTTACATTCATCATAAGCATAATGTTTTTATACCTAAATGCCTAAACAAAGTCAAACATCTTACAAGGAGACCTTTGTAAAACCAGAACCAATGGGATGCTGCCACTAGAATAAGGGCAAACGGGAAGTAGACACATCATACAGAAAAAACAAATCAAGGAAATTTCAACATACTATTTTTGATGCCACACAAAGAAATATTAAAAATGTCCTGAGACTCTGTAATCCTGAGCCAATTTTCATAAAGATCTGCAGATAAATTTAAGATCATCTTGTAGTAAAAGAAACTCTCGGTAAAGAATCAATTTAAAGTGGCTTTAGATTGTTAATGGTCAAACGTGCTGCAAAGCAAACACAAATTATCTCTAGAAAAAACACTTTCAATCCAGATCTTAGAACATTCTCACAGATAAAGTTCCAAGTCTAAGATCACAAAACACATAAGCAACAAAGGCCTTCTGAGTGGGTGTGAAGTGAACAGTGTGGGGCAGAAACAAAAGAGAATTTGACCTGCAAAGACTTCATATGTTACAAAATATAAATAATAATATTTAACACATTTAAATTAAGCAAAGAGAAGCGGAGAAATAATAATATGGAAGTAGCAGATTAATAAAAAACAAAATAGATATTTTTTAAAGACGTATATTATGCAAACATAAGCACACATACATATACATATATAGAAACAACAAAATAGATGAACAAAACAGTAGAGTAGACTAAGCTGAAGAGAGAATTAATGAACTACTTAAGCTGCTGAGAAGTGAATGAATGTTAAGACAGGTGGGAGAGAGAATAAAAAAAACTAAAATATATTTAATTGGAATTACAATGGGAAAGTGGAATAAGCCGAGGCTAAGTATTTGAGAAGGAAACAGGTAAGAGCTTTCCAGAGATTTGGGAAGAAACCAATTCATAGATTTAGAAAGCTCAATAAATTCTGAGCAGGATAAATAAAAATAAATTGACACATAATTCATAGTGAAACTGCAGAATGCTAAAGGAGAAAAGTCAAATTATTTACAATAGAACAGCGATTTTGCTAACAAATGACCTTTTAAGAGCAACAGTAGAAAGGCCTTATTAAGGACGCACTGTTCAACAAATTGAAAAAGAAAACAATGAAAATTCAGAGTTAATCTAGTAACTGGGTCAGTAAAAATATGGCATGATAACAAAATTAAGGATAATATTGTACTAAGTTAACTAAATGTAACTTAAAAAGGACTAGAAACCACAGATCCAGTGAGTGTACTTTCCACTATGGCATGACATCTCCAAAAATATCCTCAACTTTTGTTAATTTCACTGCAGTAGTGGCCCGACTGAGATGCTTTTTGTGGAAAATGTAAGAATTGATTATTCTCATATAGTTCATATAACTTCTTTTTTGTTTCTTCTTATTTTGGGTTTGGAAATGAACTTAGATTGAACACTCAAAATCATATTCAATTGGTATTTAATATCACTATATTTCTTTTTACATGTGAGGAAAGAAGTCCAGTAACACAAATACAGAAATAGAAGGGCGACTGGGTGGTTCCATTGGTTCAGTGGCTTACTTCGGTTCAAGTCATAATCTCCCAGTTCCTTAGTTCAACCCTGTATTGGCTCACACAAGCCCTGCATTGGGCTCACTGCTGTAAGCACAGAGCCCACTTCAGATTCTCTGTACTCACTTCTCTCTACTCCACCCTGCTGGCTCTCTCAAAAATACATTTTCTGAGAGAGAGAGAGAGAGAGAGAGAGAGAGAGAGACCATGAACCAGAGTTCGGCAGAGAGAGAGACGGGGGCACAGAGGTTCCTAAGTGGGCTCTTTGCTGACAGCAGCAAGCCCCATGCGGTGCTCAAACTCCCTAAGGGAGAGATCATGACCTGAGCTAAAGTTGGCTGGTCAACCAACTAAACCACTCAGGTGCCCCAATAAATAAAATATTAAAAAAAATAAAAACAGAAATAGATAATGCATAACTATTATCCTCATGGATTTTACCATCTTATAGCAGTGAGGTGAGTGGGGAGGAAACTTTGAGCAAAGTAGTAATAAAGGAATATACTACTAGGAAAATTAGAATTAGTATCTTGTGAGAAGACTCAGCAGAAGACAGTCATATGACAATACCTAGGAACCTAGGGCTTTACAGTTTCAAGTATTTTCAATAACCTGGCAATTAGGTAAAGTGATTCATATACAGGGCAGTGAGGGAGTAGTGAAAACTATGAGAATGTAGCCTATTCTAAGATATTTAAATATATTCTGAAAGGAAGTATGTTGTTTATCGAATGCCAGTTTGCACTCTGTGTGAGATAAGTTGAAACTCCCTAAACTTCTATTATCTTTTGCCAATTTTACCTCTTAGTATGTTTCAGAGATACAGTAGGAAACAAGTTGGTCCTGGTTTTAGATCTGGTTCTGACACTAAACTGCTGTATGACCTGAGGCAAATCATGCAAATTCTCTGGGCGTTAGGAAAATGCACTGAATTATTATGGTCCCTCCCAAATCTGAAATGGGTTGTTTCTTTTCCAGCACTTAGTAAAATATGATGACCAGTGAGTGATTTCAGAATGAATATTGTACATGAAGATTCCATTCTAGGTAACCTTTTCAAAAAATTAGCATCTTACCATTCTTTATGTAAAATATAAAATAGTTACCTAATATATATTTCCTATTGGGTAATTGTGAAATAAGTAAGAGACCAAAAGCAACCAGGTCTTCAACATAATCATGTAAAATGAGACAAGTCTCAAGTTTTTGCTTCTTAGTAAAAGTAAGCCTTGAAGTTCTTATCATTAAACAGACAAAAAGAGAAACTTTCAGATGCTGTAAACTCTGCTGTCAAAGCTGAAACTTGGCAAGATTAGATTAAAGCTGTTTATGTAGTTCCTGAGGTTTAAAAATTCCTCCTATCAAGAGCTGGAGATGGTATGTATAAATTTTTCATATATATATATATATATATATATATATGTACACATACATATATATATGTATATATAACTTATATAAATAATTTCTATCTAAATTTCTGTTTCATTGGCTCCTAATCCTACTTTCCTAGCAAGACAATTGCTGATAACATTTGTTATCTACTCTTACAGTTTACTCTTTCTGGAAAATCAACGATAAAAATCAATCCATGAGCAAACTGGATAGAGTAGGACATATATTCAGCCTGTGTGGTGAGATAACTTTCTCAGATCTGTATTCTATATTCCTTTAAATTCTCCTTCTTGTTGATCACAAGAAGTCTAAAAATGCATTTAAAATGAAATAAACCATAACTTAAAAATGAGAACTAATATTGAGTTACCCTACTCTGAGCTGGTCTCCTTATATAATTATATGCTTCCATATTTTGAGTTACCTTACAGCATAAATTTCATTTCTGTGAGATAATTCTTTAAGTCCATGCAAATATAAAAATATCAAATATTTGTCTTTCTCAGAATTTGGTTTCTCTATAAGCCCCAATTTAGAAATTAGGCAAAACAAGAAAGTTAGACAAACAAGAATATACATATAACTTTAAATAAGTTATGTGAAAAGAATGCATGTTTATAGTAATCATCATATATGATAATTAACCATTGGCAAAAATGTGAATTTAGGGTATGACTCTGTTTACATACATATAAAGAGGGTAATGCTAAATTAAGGTAAATAGTTAATTCATTTGAAAACTGCCATGTAAATTAAATCATTTAGTTATTTAATATTAAGTTGACCTACTTATACAAAAGTGTTTATAAATACTTCTTCTAATGTATATTTAATGTCAAAAATCTAGCTTTTAAATGAAATTTTACTTGGGACACACACACACACATACACACACTTTCCAAATATACTTTCTTATCTCAAATTATGGTTTACACTACTTAGATAATAAAATCTAACATTTATTAAGCATTTGCATATATCCTCATATATCACATTTTACATAAATTATATCACTTACCATGGCACTGTCCTATTTACCTAGTTATTATTGCTATTATCCTCACTGTATAAATAAGGGAACTGAAGCTTAGAAATGTGAATTCATGTGTCCAATGCCACATAGGTAGGGTGTGTTAGAGCTGAGGATTGAAATCTAGGAATGTTTGACTTCAAAAGTTTAATTTTGACTGACCCTACTACATACATAACACTTTTTAAAGTTATATATATAACTAGCTTATTTTTTAAGAGTGGGTTTCAAGTGTTTACAATATCTTTATTATTTTTTTTAATTTTTTTTTTAACGCTTATTTTTTTTTTGAGACAGAGAGAGACAGAGCATGAACGGGGGAGGGTCAGAGAGAGGGAAACACAGAATCGGAAACAGGCTCCAGGCTCTGAGCTGTCAGCACAGAGCCCGATGCGGGGCTTGAACTCGCAGACCCCGAGATCATGACCTGAGCCGAAGTCGGCCGCTTAACCGACTGAGCCACCCAGGTGCCCCTACAATATTTTTATTATTAAACAATTTATCAAAATTCAAAATCTCACAAAGTTGAAAGAACTTGTCAATTTTTTTCTTGTTTTACTCAAGTGTTTTTTGTAAAGTTCTACAGTGTTTTCCATCTGATCCAATTTCCTTATTCTTTTCATAAAGAAAGCTGTGCCAAATGGAACAGGTTCCTCATTGGCCATCACAGTAACATGCCTTCCATAAGCCCTTTTTTGACATCAATATATTTATGTATTTATTTTTAAGTAGGTATGCATTTAGATAATTGAACGTAAAAGTTACTAGCTCTGTAGGCTTGAATTCTTAAAGACTACTTCCTTCCAAAGAGGTTGATAAATTTCTCTAATCTCCATGTATTTTAGCATCTGGGTATTTCTCCATTTCTACCTGTAGACTTCTCCAACATCATAGGAGTGTGGCATTACTGTCAGACAGCCTAGATTTAGAATCCTGTTTCCTCACTTCCCATCTTTTAAGGGCCAGGCACTCTATTAAGTACTTCATGATTGTTATCTCATTGATTTTAGAAAGCTTGTTTAGAGGTTCTAGTAGAGAAGCACAGCTACCCATATACTCTTGGCCAAAGAACCATATTCTATCTGGGAAGGTTATCCTCTTTGACCAATCATGTAGCTTCAGAAGGAATGCATATAGAGGAATAAGGGAGAAAGGGGACAAGAGCCTAGACAACCAGATCAGTGGAGTCAACCCAGGCGATCAGTGATGTGACAGATGTTTCACCCAGATGGCCTACACATCCATCTCACTGATTTTTATGCCCGCCGTATGGTGGGGGTATTATAAAATCTAGTATGCAGACTGGCAGCTGTGAAGAGGTTAGGGTTTCGTTGTTGATAGATAGAGTGCCTTCAAATCTGGGTTCAGTGTTCTTTCTGCTAAAACATATATTATGTCTTAATTTCTTGTCAGAAAGTAAAAACCATTCCTCCCAGTTTGGCTAACTGCTATAAAGTAGCTGTAGTGGCCCAGTCACAGAATCATAGAGATTCTGTAGGAATCTCTATGAGTGAGCTGCAGGACTGTGGATCTCTGCTTTATCTTACATAGATTTTTGCCTTGGATTTGCCAAATCCATGTTAGAATAGTGGAATAAAGACTAGCTTTGTAATCAGAGAGACATAGAATCAGTTTCCAGCTCTTTGTCTTTGTTAGCTATGTGATCAAGGCAAAGTTATGGAGGGTTTGTTACTGGCTTATTACTTAATGGGAATTTCAATTTGACAGCATTTTGTGAACATTAGAACAGACATGTTTAAAGAACCTAATGCCATATCTGGTGCATAGAAAACACTTGCATATTGTATCCACTAATGTATTATCAAATATACATTTTTGTTATAATGGGTTGCTTGAAGTTTAAAATTAATGCAAAAACTTACTGATAGTGATAAGTGTCTCCTTAGAGGTACAGTTTAAATACTCCACAAAAGCTTACTTTAATCCTTATGTACTGATTCATATTGAGATATAAATTTCATAGTTTATTATACAATTCTTCAGCTTTTAGCATAGTTTCATAAGAGAGATGCAAAGCTTTTAGCTTAGCAAAATGGAACAAGTCATTTAACTCCCGTAAACCTCACTTTCCATGCCTGAAAAATGTTGTAAATAATAATATCTACATTAAGGGAGGCTTGTAGAGATTAAATATGCAGTTACAAGACATATGGTGAAGAAACCGCTTTTTAAAATCCTATTTTACTCCTGTATGAATATAAAAGGTTACAAGAAACAATTATCTTCCCCTAACACCTGAGGCAAGGTGGATAATCTACAAAATTATACTTCATATTTGTTTGTTTGTTACATCAGGGTAGTAACCTGAAGGAACTAATAAACTAAGCTCCAGGAAGAGACAAATCTATTGTAAAAGATAAGTCCATACCTGCTATTATCCCTGGCTGAAGGAGGAGGAGGAATCTTCAAAGATAAAGAGAATGTAACTTATCTTGTGACAAGTATTAGCAGCTATTTATTGACAGAACATGACAGGTTAGCATCCAAAAGAGTGGAAATCAAGAAAGACTGAATTACTCTCCTGGATTTTCTTCAACAGTGTTTACCAAGTCCTGGGAATAATATCTAGGAAGCAGTGATAGAAAGAACAAGACAGGATTCACTCAGAATTTCAGCTTCTAAAGATGGGGAAGGACCAGGAAAGTTCAGGACAAATCTCTGTGTACTCAAGACTTTTAGCTTGAGATAAAGTGCTCCTCTATCCCCACCAGATCCTTTAGGCTTTCCATTCCTGTTGATTTGGGACAGGGAAGAAGAGCTGAGAGAAATTCCTGCAGAGTAACCTCAGTCTTCACAGAAAGTAGAGAAATGTCAGTCAAAGGAACAAGACAGAAAACTGGAGATATGAGAGAGAGAGAGAGAGAGAGAGAGAGAGAGAGAGAGAGAGAGAGAGAGAGAGAAACTACAAAACATTGTGTCCTAGCTGTAAGGCAAGGAGAGATCTCCCATAGGATAGAGACTAGGCAGCTGGGATCTGAAATAGATGCAGACTTCAAAAGTCTTGCCAATGCTGAGATCACAGGCTCTGCTGAAAGGAAATTTTTGGTTCCTTTTGAAACTGAATCAACCTAAATTTGCAGCAATTCCCAAACAGTTTCGCCTGGCTATGTGTCAACTCAGCCCCTACTCCAGCAAACTGTCAGAAGCAGAGAAATAGCACTTTCTGAGAATAGACATTATTTACTTCAATATCTACTGAGTTGTAATAAAAATATCCAGTACTTAATTAAGAATCATAATACATAGAAACATAATAAACCCACAGTCATGAAAGGAAACAGTCAACAGAATAGACAAAGAGATGACCCAGATGTTGCAATGATCAGAGGATAGAACCAAACAATAAAACACTTCTGCAGAACTCCTAAGGGATCTGGTGGAAAAAAAGGCAGGTAACACGTATACAGATATTTGAGAATTTTAGCAGAGATGTGGGTACTTTGTCCTCAAGCATCGTAGTTTCCCTCTCTAGTTTATATGTAATTCATCTCTCTCCCTCTCTCTCTCTGCATATATATATACTTAAAGAATATTCAATCCAGTTACAAGTTATTTTTTAAATGTCCTTATCTAAAATTTCTAACATTTGTGCTACAAAATTTCTAAATCTGTGGATTTTGATTGATTGATTTTTCTCTGTATTTTGTATTATATTCATCTGTTTCTTTACATGCCTAATACTATTTTTATTGGACAATAGATTTGGGGAATTTTACATTATTCACTACCTGATACTTTTGTGTTCCTAATTTTTTTTTTAATCTGGAGTGCAGTTATTTGAAAACAGTTTGATCCTTTGCTTTGATCCTTTGTTCTTAAGACACGTTATGTGGGATAAAGACTGCCATTAGTCCAGGGGTAATTATACTGTATTACTGAAGCAAGACCTTTCTGAGTACTCTAACCAATGTCCTGTACACCATGTAGTTTTCCTGTCTGGCTAATGCCTGGTACCTTTCCTGGTCCTGTGTGAGTGCTGAGTGTTCTTCCTTTTAATTATTTTTAGTGGTTGTTGACTTTTATTTAGACATTTTCCATTCACACACATGCTCTGATTAGTAGTACTCTGATGAATAAATGAGGGGATCCCTGTAGAGATCTCCCAAATCCTGTTTCTTTGCAATGCTTCCCTTTCTGGTACTATGTCCTGCAAACTCTAGTCACCTTGTTCTCTCTGGACTCAGCACTATGTCCTTCACTCAAGAAGTCTTTACACCTCTGCCTAAGTTCCCCAGATTTGTGCAGCACCTGCATTGGCCATAAGCTGAGTCAATTGTAAGGCTTACCTCATGTGTTTCCTATGCCTCAGAGATCAGTGATCTTCATTGCCAGATGTCCACTGTCATAACCCCGCCCCCTTTTCTCCTCATATATTTTATCTGACTCTTTACTTATTTCGAGAGAGAGGGTAGAGCCAATCCTGGTTACTTCTTGACTAGAAACAGAAGCCTGTGTGATTCTACTTTTATGAAATGCATGGATGACAAAACAGATCCCTTTCATATAAATTAGGACAAGTCTTCCTGTGGGTAAGGATTGACTGAAGGGCATAAGCAATTATTCTGTAGTGATGTAAATGTTTTATAACTTCTGTGGGTGGTTACCAAAATTCATGGAACTTAACACCTAAGATACATACTTTTATTTTCTATAATCTCTATATCTCTATATTTGATTTTATCTGACCTACCTCTGATCTTCAAACAAACAGGCCAAGTTGACATTACAGTTCAATGACTTTTATCTTTTCCTCCATTCCCCAGTCACACTCCCAAACACCCCACCCTGCCAGTGCAGAAACAGTGTTTGGGTTCATTCACATCACAAAAGAAATTCTGCCTCTTTAATTTCTATAGAGACATAAACTCCTCAGGTAAGTCCTAACATACTTTTAGGTTATGTAAAAATAACTGTATTCATTCATGTTGTTTGATAAGGGCTAATTCAGGTTACTCTTTTTGGCATAATAGGTAAATATGTTACTTTTCCTTCCAGTGTTTATTTTAAATGTCTTTAACAGTCACTTCCACAAAGTTGGCCTTTTGAATATAGTATTAACCAACTTCCTGGTTTTTATGGGATAGATTTATTACCACATTAGTGTTAATGGTTTCTGAATTGTTGTGATTTTTTGTTTCAGGGCTACTGCCCCTCAATTGGGTTTCATAGGTTGGCAGTTAGGTCTCCTTAATTTATTATTATGAAAGTTATGGTTTGCAGACTTGTTTTCAATCCATTACCCCCACACACACACTAAAATATCTTACAACCTGTCATTATGATAAACAAGGTATAGTGGTGAAGATAGCCTCAGTTTTTAGAAGGTTCCTTGCTTGCTCAAATACATTTTAAAATAGTGTCAATTTATCAATGGAAAATAAAGTTAATTATATACATTGGCTATGAATTGATTTCTAGGGTAATGATCAGCCAATATCTGGAAAATATTTATTTTGAGGATTGGGAGCTCATATGACAAAATAAATTCATTTGATAGAGTGACACTGAAATTTTCATCAAAATTTAGAGGACTAAAACTAATGCTTCCAGCAAGATAGAACAAGATACAGCACAGAACCAGGAGGCAGGATATCTGGGTTCTGCTTCTTCTGCTTCTCTGCTACAATCCAATTAGAGCAAAATATACCTTACTGTGGCACTGAAGGGAATAAGGTAGTATGTATAATATTACCTGGTAGCATTATTTGTGAAATATCTACTTTACCTATCATTAAAGTAAAGGACTAAAGAATTAGTTGCCTCATCTTTAAGGGATATCTTGCTTTCATAAATGCCAGAGCCTGTCCAAATTATCATCATGCAATAGTTTTTGAGGACTCCCTATAACCCAGGCACTATGCAAAATGCTAAGGATGCAGATATAGCAAATGATTTGTCTGCAAAAATTTGCCTACAAAGAGTTCAATTTAATTCAGGCTGCAGGCTTCCCTCCTGTAAAATGAATCTTAGGAGAAATGATAGAAGGAAACACTGAATCAAGGAAATAATGTCAACATCAACAGCAGCCATCAGTAAAAGCTAAACAGACCTGAAAAACACCAGTAAGATAGAAGGCTGTTTGAGCTCAGGAGTTTGTAGGGTGGGGAGGAATAGCTACCTCCTAAGACAGTGAGAGAAAAACTTAGAGAGAAGAGCAGTTGGAGCCCAGCTCTTTCCTGTCTATTTTGCCTTTGGACTACTCTTAGCTCCCTAAGAGTTCAGGCTTCTGATGCTGGTATTCACAAAGATAAGACAAGGGCAGGAGAGAAGGACTGTTGGGATGAAAAATTAGGACAAATGAATGGAAAAGTGTTAACCCATCCTTGTCATTCACTCTTCTACCTCAGTCTTCCAAACATTCAAGGCTGTTGGGTTACATGCTATGCAACCAGCATCTACCCAGTGCTAGTTAAATCTATAAAACCAAAAGTGGCAGTTATTAAAAAGTCCTAAGAAGATTTTACCACTCAGTCAACTGAAAATAATGTTGGGAAAAGTGCTGAAGTAAGATAAAAAAACAAATCTAGGGGATACTGCAAGAAATAGGTACAGCATGGGTAATCAAATGTCTTACTAAAATCAGTTGGTGTCAAAGCAAACACACTCACATGTACGCATATACACGCACAAATGAAAATTAAAAAAAAAACTATAATAACCCAGAATTTAAGTTATATATGATGTCACATGATGTCTTTCTTTTGCTGATACGTTAAAAACCATCTTAATAGTGGTCCCCTCCATCCATGAGGTATACATTCCAAGACCCCTAGTGGATGCCTGAAACTATAGATAGTACTGCAACTTATCTACTGCTTTTTTCCTATGCATATATACCTATGACGAAGTTTAATTTATAAATTAGTCACAGTAAGAGATTAGTTATAATAAATAAAAACAAATTAAAGCAATTATAGCAATATACTGTAATAAAAGCTCTGTGAATGTGGTTCTCTCCCAGAATATACTATTGTACTGTATTCACCTTTCTTTTTCATGTGATAATGTGAGATGATAAAATGTCTATGTAATGAGACAAAGTGAAGTGAATGGCATGGGCATTGTGACAAAGCTTCAGGCTACTATTGACTTTCTGATATATCATGGGTAGGAGGATAATCTGTTTACAAACCACAGTTAACTACGAGTAATTGAAACCATGAAAAGGGAAACTGTGGAAAAGCTGGGACTACTGTATTAACTTGTCATATTGGACATATTGTACACTGGCAAGCTTGTACATTTCTGTTATAAGCTATTTGAAGCTCTAAGTTTCCTTTTATTTAGAGATGCCTATAATTTATATATATATGTGTGTGTGTGTGTGTGTGTGTGTGTGTGTGTGTGTATACATATGAATCTCACAGAAAAAGGTATATAATATATACATCCATTTACATACAGTTCTAGGATAGACAAAGGTTATCTATGGTGACAGAAATGAAATCAGTGATTGCCTCTGAGGGAATCTGCCTAAAAAAGGGTACAAGAAAAATTTGAGGGCAATGGAAGTATTCAGTATGTTGATGGGGTATATGCATTTGTCAAATCTAATCAAACCATATGCTTTAAAATCTATGCATTTATTGTATAGACATTTTAAGAAAAAACTGAAAAATAATAGCAGAATGGAGTGTGCAACATGGGGTATGTATTTACCAACACATGTAGAGCCTGTTTCTTCCACAACATTTCAAAAATCCATTCAAAAGGTGAAGAGGAAATACACAGATCAGAAATGTGACAGAATATAGTATTAAAAAATCCTCTGTACAAGTATAATAAATCAGCTATGTTAATTATAAAAAAATAAATGACAACTGTATGTGGTCCATAATGATGTAAAACACATTTTTAATGGTTTTTATAAAGAAAAACAATCAGTTCCAAATTAAAGAAAAAATGTGTTACTAGGAAGTAGATTGTGCTCTCTACAACAATTTTGGTGGTATGAATGCATCTAATTCGTTTCTACTGTAATTCTACTTCTATAATTTCCTTCCATTTTCAACTATCAGTTCTTATAATCAACATATTTATAAACCTATCTCCATTCTTAACAACTGCAGGAGTTAGAAAAGTACCATTTTCATTTTGTGATTCATAAACTGAATTTCAACATGGTTAAACTAGAGATTATAAATGACAGATCCAGGTTTGAAAACAAGTCTTCAAAGTGAGAACTGTATTCTCTATATAGTTCTTCTCCCTAACAGTGTATCATCATGGCTCCAGATACTGATGCTTACCAGTCCTCTCATTTCTTTAGTTCTGGTGGCTAGAATTGTTTCTTCCTAGGCTCCAGCCTTTGCTTAACTTCACAGGCTTCTTTATTATTCCATATCCTTCTCTCTTTTCCTCCTAGAGATGGGCCTTTTGCCTCTAGGCGTAGTCCAATGCTTTGAATTTTACCACCTATTCAGACGTCTTGCTTTGCAGGACCTCACTGTTCTATTAGACCCTCAGAGATAGACATTCTGTTCCTATTGGACATTCTCCAGGCCTATGCTGTTGGCATTATCACTCTGTCATTTGGTCAATCTATTTCCAAATTCTGGCCTCATCTCCCTTCTCTGAAGCATAATGACAAAAGTATAAATTTAGAAGTTGTACATACTAACTCCCAAATACCAGTTCTGCCAATAACTGTATGTATTTAACTTCTTTGAGCTCCAGTTTATCATTGTTAGAGATAACATGTCTACCGTATATTTCTATTTGAAGGGTTATATTCAGCGGAATTATATTAAGTAAATTTCCTAGCAAAATTCCAGTACCACAGTAAATATCTAATAAATGGTGACTGTTATCCTCATTTTTACAATATAATTCCCTTCATGTGTGATCCCAAGTTGCTTAGGAGAAAAATTAAGTGTCCCTTGACCAGTATGTTTTTGGCATCCCTTCTTTGATATATAAGAAATATAAGCATATTAAAGGTATTAAGATATTCTTTGGTAAATTAAAATAAAATGTATTAATGTCTCACATAACACAGAATAAACTTTGGGAAACTTTATACTCAGAGAAGTCATTCATTGTCTTCCATTTGCTCTTCTGAATATGGAATTCATGCTACAGGCAGCAATATTATATTAATTTATAGTGGCACTAGAAGTAATCATAAAATAAGTGCTATGGGTTGTACTAATAAGACATGTCTGTTCATAGTCAAGAACACCAACTAATGATAAAATGCCTAAAGCAAACATATATTGATAAAAATCATTTCAATTTTAGAACATGACAAGTTTCTCAAATATCAAACTAGGTATTGCTGGAAGGTAGAAAGTCAAGTTTTATTAACATTTATTTTTCCACTGGAAAATTTACTGATGCTGACAGTACTGAAGCAATTGATAAAGATATAAAGTTTTGTTTAGTTTCAGATTCAAAGACAGAACTACTAAATTTTCTATTATCATTCTTAGTATGAAGACAGAGAAATTTTTTTAAATACAAATTAGACAATGCTTCTCTCCCGCTTGAAAACATCCAATAGTTTTTTGGTTTAGCGTAACAGTCATATCCTATCATTTGTTCCTTAAATCTTCAACTACAAGTGCAATATAACTCTATTTTTAATCACTATAAACATTTAATGTTGTTCTGGGGTAATATATGTGGCTATATCATACCTTCATATATTTCTATAGGATTTTCACCACTACTTTTCCCTTTTTATTTTCCAGCTGTATTATTTTACTTCAACCTCTAATTCCATTAAATTCTCTACAGTTGTTGAAAACCTCTAGTATAATTTCTGGCATGTAGAAAGAAAGTAAAGTGGCAAAACACAAGTTTGGTTTTTTTTGGAGGTTTTTTTTTTTTTTTTGAATATGAGAACATGAGAGAAAGGAAATTGAATCCCAGCTGTTTCCTCTTCTTTCTATGTGAATATGGGTAAATGGCTTAACTTCTTTGAGTCTTGCTTTTCTATTTAAAAAAAAAAAATGAGATATGGGAAAAATGCGTACCTACCTTAAGGACCCTTTCTGATGGTAAGATGAGATGAGCAAATGTCACAGATGCACAACTGTACTCTGAACTCTTGGGTGAAATGTTACCTTTATTCATATTGTGCCTCAGGGTTTAACATAATGTTTGGCATAATTTTGTCATTTAAAAATGGTTATTTTAATGAACATCGTGGTGATTTTGATAGTAGTAACAGTTGTCATCACCATCATAGTTATTATTTATATGAATACAGGATGGAAACTGAAAGAAAGTGGCTAGAATCTAGTTTTGAAGCAGCCAAAATTTAAATTATAGCCATAAATAGTCTAAAAATATTTTCACTCTGATGGACCTATTATTTTGTTACTTTAGAGTTGATCATGTGCCAGGATTTTAAACTGGTCTATTAAATCTTAGCATGTGCCACGTGCCATTTTCCATAATATCTTGTTAACCTTCATGACAATGGGTGGTTTTAATTCCTTCAAAGTTCTCAAACTATATTAAAGTATAGGTCTCAGTGTACGATTTTTTGTTTGTTTTTAGAGGGTAAGGCCCACTTGCTATGGCTGAAGGCAAGATTTTTGTTTTGCTAAGAATATAATGTGAAATTTACCTTGAAAAAGAGATGTTACATTATTATCCTTTTATATTTGAAGGTTGAAGCTATCTAAAATATTTTTTGTAGCATCTATTTGTGGAGGTGACCTAAAAATAAAGTGTTTATTTTGAAGAAGTGTTAGAAAGTTCAAGGCTTCTGTGTTAGATGATGACTGCCACTTGGTCTGCTCACCACTCATGTTCCAATAGACAGCCAGCCAACTGTCATAAATGTGAGTGAGACCTAGAACCAGCCAGTTCCCTTCCAACTCATTGACTTATTCTCAAGCCCAACAAAGACCAGCCAAGACTGACCTAGACCAGAAAACTTGCTAAGCAAAATTGTGAACTAAATGTATGATTGCCGGTTCAAGACACTAAACTTTAGGGTCATTTGTTTTGTAGAATAGAAATATGCCAAGCTTCATCACTTTTCAGTTACTTCTTGATATAATTTTGGTTATATTAATTTGGGTTATGCAGAAATGTTTTCTATTCATAGTATTTTGCACACTGACTGCATATGTGACAACTGTGCTAAAATTGCTTATTAATTTCAGGGCTTTTCTGGGGGGTCACTTCTTTCATATTTTCTACATAGATAATCATTTCATCTGTGAACAAGAACAGTTTTATTTATTTCTTCTCAATTGTATATCTCTTATTTTTTTATCTTGTCTTATTGCCTTAGCTAGAACTTACAGTACAATGTTGAAAGGAGTGTTGAGAGGAAACATTCTTGCCTTGTTCCCAATCTTAGTGGGAAATACTTGAGTTCCTCACCATTAAGTATGATATTAGCTGTAGGGTTTTTGTAAATATTCCCATCAAGTTGAGGAAGTTCCCCTTCATTCCTAACTTATTGACAGTTTTCATCATTAATGGGTACTGGATTTTGTCCAATGCTCTTTCTGAATCTATTGATATGATCATGTGATATTTTTCTTTGTATTCTGTTGACATGATGGATTAATTAATTACTTTTTGAATATCAAACTAGTCTTGCATACCTAGGCTAAATATAACTTGGTCTTAATGTATAATTCATTTTATTATTTGTTGGATTCAATTTGCTAATATTTTGTTAAGGATTTTTGTATCTATGTTCACAAGAGATATTGGTTTGTAGTTTTCTTCTGATGCCTTTGTCTGGTTTCGGTATTATGGTAATGCTGGCTTCTTGGAATGACTTAGGAAGTAGTCTCTTGGCTTCTGTCCTCTGAATGATATTATAGGGAATTGGTATAAATTCTTTCTTAAAAGTTTGAAGAAGTCACCAGTGAACCCATCTGGAACTGGTGCTTAATGTTTTGGGAGGTTATTAACTATTGATACAGTTTTTTTTTTTTTAAAGAGATATAGGCCTGTTTAAATCATTTATTTCTTGACATGTGAGTTTTGACAGTTTTTGTCATTCAAGGAATTGGTTTATTTCATCTAGATTATTAGAGCTGTGGGCATAGTATTTCTTTACCATTCTCTTAATGTCCAAAGGATCTGTAATGATGTCCTCTCTTTCATTTCTAACTGTATTCTCTCATTGATTTTCTTTGTTGCACTGACTAAAGGCTTATCAATTTTATTAATCTTTTCAAGAAACCGACCTTTTAAAGAACCAGCTTTTGTTTCCATTGAAATTTTCTATTGATTTCCTATTTAAACCTCATTGATTTCTACTCTAATTCTTATGATTTATTTTATTCTGTTTGCTTTAAATTCAATTTGCTCTTCTTTTTCTAGTTTCCTAAAGTGGAAATTTAGTTTTTGATCTTAGATCTTTTTATTTTTTAATATATGCATGTAATGCATATATATATGCATAAATATATGCATAAATTGCTTTCTGAGCACATCTTACCTGCATCCTACACATTTTGATAATTGTGTTTTCATTTTCATTTGTTCAAAGTATTTTTTAAAGATTTTGTTGAGATTTCTTTTTTGATGAGTGTGATATTCGAGGTATGTTATTTAAGCTCCATGTAAAGAGAATAAAAATGAATAAAAAGTAAAAGAGAAAATGCCACAAGAGTTCATTTGCTTTTATTTGGCAGAATCTAGGAAATTTTCTGAAGTGACACCTATGCTAAGCCTTGATAGATACATACAATTTGTATAGGAAGAGAAGTACAGATAATACATATCTGATTGAGTGAATATCACAGCTCTTTTTATGTGTGTCTGGGAAAAATTAACTATTTTTCTCTACTCACATTCCCATTTCTGATACCATATGTATGGGTTTTATACACTAGATTATTCTGATACTAACTTCCTAGAGTTAGGACAGACTCCATAAGACTAAGAGCTCAATCCCACAAGACTGCCTCCCACTTCAAATGCCAGTCACAAGTAGTGTTTTCCCAGGTTACCCACAACTTCTGTCCAACTTGGTTACAAATTGGAGATTTCCACAAAATCCTCCTCAGATTCAATAATTTGTTAGAGAGGTTCATAGAATGCAGGAAAAAAAGTTTATTTACCATTTTTGATTTAACACAAAAGATATTTTAAATGATACAAGTAAATAGCCAGATAAAGAGATACATAGGGCAAGGTCTGGAAGTTTCCCAAGTCCAAGAGCTTCTGTCTTCGGGTCTGCCATCCTCCTGGTTTCTAAAGTTGTCCACCAGCCTGGAAGCTCTCTGAATCCTGTACTTTGGGGATATTTATGGAGGCTTCATCAGATAGGCATGATTGATTATTAACTCTATTTCTAGACCCCTTCTCTATCCACAGAGTGAGGGTTAAGGCTGAGAGTTCCAAGTTTCTAATCATGGCTTAGTTTTTCTAGTGATCAGCTTCCATCCAAGAGCCAAACACCAAAAGTCACCTCATTAATACAAAAGACGTTCCTATCCTAAGATTTCTGTTTCAGACACTCCTATCATGTAGGAAATTAAAATGGTTTAAGGAGGACTCTACCAGGAACTGAGGTCAAAGGCCAAGTATTAGCAGGAACCAGGGGAAGAGACAAATATATATATATTTCTTATTATTTCACAACACAATATTCATCAAGTAACTTTTAAAACTGAATTAGAAAGTAATCTTAATTTTGTAAAGATAATAAATACCAATGCTTATTCTAAAATTACTGTTTCATATGCATTTCCTTAACTTCTGTGTGTTTTTTGACTTCAGTAGGACATTAAAATATAATGAGTTATTCTGCCAGGCATGAGTATGACAGAATACTAAACAAGATAAAGAAAAAGCAAAATTTCTTTTATTTATAATGGCCTACTGCTGATAATTTCAGATTCAGCCTTTTTCAACTTTAAGACATCCAACGTAGCTTACCAACAGACACTGAAAGATGTGCATAATTTCTTCAATTACTCTGGCTACCTACTGCTTGATATTATATATAACTGACAAAGATTCAAAGCATTGATTTTTTTTCAGGCTATAATTTTTAAAAGAGTTTTTAGAAGAAAAGCACATCAACTAATCATCCCCTCATTCATCTTTTAACATACCAGAACTGAGGAAAATCCTTTAGGAGAAAAAAAAATAGTTGTAAAAATCCCCAGGGACTGTAATTCCAGTTAAAGATATTTTTCATATATCTTAAATATTTGTCATCAGGAATTTCTCTACCAGTTCAGATTTTTAGGGTAGGAACTCTAGTATACATTAAAAAAAAAAAGATATGACTAAAACAAAAAGTGAACAATATAGTGTGATATGAACATTAAGTTTAAAAAGAGAGTTAGAATAATAATAGTAAATAATATTTGGATATTGTTTTTACAATATTTTACAAAATTTTACAATATTATGCTGTTGTAAAACATCCAAGGTTTTATTTTCACAATAAGGGAGTAAAACATATAAAGGAAATGGTAAGATTTTCATTTTAAAAAATTAGGAAATTGAAGCTCAACAGAACAAATACAAAGGTCAAGTCCACATATAACGTTAGGGTCTATTTGTCACTAAAGTGATAGGGTTGAAAGTCCAGGATTTGCATTCTGTATAGAGACCTAATTTTAAATTCTGAATCTGCCACATACTAATTGTGTGACCTTAGTCAGCTTTCTTTACTTCCCTGTATTCAATTACTCTATGTATAAAGTGGGAAATATGGAATGTAGTTTGTCGGTGTCTGTCAAGGTTCATTATTTTCAGTTGTTGTTACATATAATTTTACTAAAAGTATAGATATGTACTTTCTGTCTATGTGTTTAAATTGAAGGGATGAATAAAGAGAACTGCTAATAAGCCTGAAAGAAGTGAAGACTCTAGCAAGAATTAGAAGAACCCATCAGAGTCACTGTTAACAGACAAAAGTCACAAGAGTTGGACTAAGCAGGTGTGAGGAAGAGCTGATTGCAAATTAGGTTTGCTGTTTCCTGACAAATAAATCTTCTGCACGGCCCTCCTAATTATAACAGGATACTAATAAAATATAATGAAGGAAGTAAATCAGGAAAGACAGTCTGTGACCCAGATTTGAGGAAGAAAGATAGAAATGGCTCTGGTTCAGGAAGAAGAGGTGAAGAGGTGTTGGTGTAAGAGAAGAAAGAATATTCTTTGGATATAAGTCAGAATTACGTTTTAGTCATTGAGTCCTGCCCAGGTTTAGGCTAGTTACAGGGTCCCTAGAGAAGGAAGAGATGCATAAGGAAATAAGTGAAGAAAGTTTGTCATTGGGGAAGATTTCACATGGCAGGTAATGTGTCAAAAGAACCTTTCTGAAAAAGTTTGAGGTTATGTGAATGGCTTCATTCCATGAATCTGTGAGACATTTGGCTCAAGATTAGCTGCCACAGTACAAGGTAGAGATATTCAAGATATTGTGTGAATAAGATAATGCGTTTAAAGTACCTTACACAGAGTAATAACTCCTTAAATAATGGTTCTTTAATTATACTTTTCTCCTAAATTTATGCTCCTTCTAAATCACTTCTGCTTCTTGCTTGTCTGAACCCTGTGCCTGTAAGTCAAGCTGGCATATCTGTTCACCAATCTTCTAGAAGTCAATAAATACATCTACAGATACCCTAAGAGTATTTTGTGTGAGATATAGTGATAGAGAAAAGAAAATGAGGCTAGGTCATAAAAAGTCTTAGTCATTTTATAGAGTGCAGATTTTACAAAATAGAAAAACAATGAATCTTATAGGTCCATTCCTGAACCCAAAAGAGGTCTTATGCTCCTCAAGCAACTTGGGCCACTTCTTCAGATGTCATCAGCCCACTATAAGAGGTCATGTATACCCACTGCAAGAGGTCATAAGCCCTTCTTTGGGTCCTGAAAAAAAAAAAACTGACATGAAAACTAACTGGTACACTTAGACAGGAATCTTCCACTACCACGCCTATTCCCATTTTTGGAAGTAGAAGTGAGATTATTATTAGAATTGGAGAACCTCAATTTAACAGCAAGTTACTTACATACTACTATCCTCCATTTTCTCATTCTGAAAGGACAAAAAGTAGCACTTACATATTTTCTATTAGAATTAAATAGAAAGGGTTTCAATAGAAAAATTATTACCACTTTAATTGGTGCTCATAATTGTTTGCTGATTTTGAACATTAAATCCAACAGCTAACTGTATAAAATCAACTGTGTAAAACCAAGTTGCTAAGTGTAAACTTAAAAAGAAATAACATTTGAAACTTTGTTGTAAATTAAGTAGAACTAAACACATTATTTTTTGTCTTTACGTATTGAATTCTTGGGAAGAGTAATGAGTGCAAGTCTTGGTAATACTAGTGTATCTTCAGAACTTTGGATAAGATTTATTAAGTACTTATTATTGATAAATTATCTACCTTTTCCATCTTAATTTTTTTTTTCAAATATCTATAGACCAAGACTCACTAGACAATTTTCTGTCTGAAAATATGTTTTTCTCCTTTGATTT
The DNA here is from genome assembly GCF_018350195.1 of Panthera tigris. NCBI lineage: Eukaryota > Metazoa > Chordata > Mammalia > Carnivora > Felidae > Panthera > Panthera tigris. Next base: position 50,159,354 of record NC_056669.1, read on the forward strand.
TATGCAATTCTGTTACAGTTGAACATACAAATACCAAATGAACAAATCACATATTAACAGCTCTGTGACTTTTCACAAAGGAAAAATACCCATATAGTGAGCACCCAAATAAAGAAGTAGAAGATCATCAGGACTCTAGAAGTCATACTCTTTTTCAGTCATTTACTCCTGTCCATTTTATGGGTTGTTTGTCTTTTTTTTTTTTTTAATGTGTATTTTGAGAGAGGGGGAGAGAGAGAATTCTAAGCAGACTCTCCACTGTCAGCATGAAGTCAGACATGGGGGTTGATCCCACAAGCCACAAAATCATGACCTGAGTCAAAGTCAAGAGTCAGACATGCAACCTACTGGGCCACCCAGGTGCCCTGGTTGTTCGTCTTTTAGTACTGAGTTGTATAGTTCTTTATTTTTATAGAAAAACCCTACTTTGTGAGACAGTTATTTTCAAATATTTTCTCTCACTATGACTTACCTGATGTCCATATCATCTGCAGTTGTCAGATTATAGAATCAGATAAAAACACTTGGAGGCTGCTGAAGCTTTAGGTGATTCCTTGAACCATGAAGCCAAAACAGAAAAGGAGAGACAAGTGGGCTGAGGACAGAAAGAGACCATTCCTGGGATCAGGGGAGGTAGCAATAGTGGTGAGGAGTATCATAATTTACCTGCAGAGTGGGACAGGAGGAAATAAAGAGCTTTGGGGTACCAGAGATTTGGCATGTGCCCTCAGAAAGAGCATGTCACTGCTGGGACTAAAGAGGTGCGAGGTCTGCCTTTTGTGATGGGTCTGACCTTACTTAGGCAGCTTGTTTTCCTCACTCTTCCTGCTCGTTTTTGACACACTCAGTTGCCACTTGCAGGCCTCTACACTGAAGACGATGCAACCTTTGCCATCTAGCAGCGTGTGGTCTAGTGTGTGTGGCAGAAGTCAAAGGTGGACTGAATATAAAGAGGAAGGAGTGTGTAGGCAGCATCAGCTACAAAAAGGGATAGATTGGGTTAACTGTTGTCAGGGATCAGAATGTTTAGAGTTAAGGACAACTTGATTTAATAGTGCAGCTCAAGGACTCTGTATATAGACTACTTAGACCTCACATATCCACCTCAATACAGAAATCACATAACAGAGATGCTGTCAGGAGAATGTGGCTTCATATGTTGCTGAGTAGGCTCTTCCTACAGTATATAGAAAAATGTCCTGATGGTATTGTCCAATATTTTAGTTCACAATTTAAAAATTAGTGTGTGTTAGAATAGAATTCCAAAGCCTATTAAGTAAAGGTGTTGCAACTGGCTTCACTGAAATCCTTGAGGCACTGACATATGTTTATAATTTTTTAAAAATGTTTATTTATTTTTGACAGGGAGAGAGAGAGAGAGAGACAGAGAGAGACAGAGCATGAGCAGGGGAGGGGCAGAGAGAGAGAGGGAGACACAGAATCCGAGGCAGGCTCCAGGCTCCGAGCTGTCAGCACAGAGCCCGACGCGGGGCTCGAACTCACAGACCGTGAGATCATGACCTGAGCCGAAGTCGGACACTCAACCAACTAAACCACTCAGGCACTCCTGTTTATAATTTTCTTTTGCAAGCCTGGGAATATATCTGTATTTGTGTACTCGATGTGAGAGTGTGTTCTAGAGGCATCTTAGCAGTCATTACAATGGGCTACCCCAAATGATGAATCAGACTTCTCTTCTGCTCTATGTGGGTCTCAAAGGAAAGTCCCAAGATTATGAAGAGGGATGAGTTTATTTAGGAAAGTTTCCTATCCCATCCCTCCTGTGTCTGAGGTAATCTGAGCTGATGGCTAGGCACTGTGAAACCACAACATCCCTCTGTTATTGAGAGACCCACCTCCCCTGATTAAAATAATTAAATGCCTTTCCTATGGCTCTTGGAATAAAAAGGAAATGCCTTATTTTGGATTACAAATTTCTTCACGATGCTTATTTCTGCTTATTTCTTCAGCCTCCTCTGAAACCAATTTCTTCCTAATCTTATGCTCTCATCACATTAAACTATTTTTAACTTTACATATTGATCCATAATGTGTCTTGTCTATCTGTGTATTTGCTGTTCCTGCTTAATCATCTCTGCCTTTGCAATCTTCATCATGCTCACGCCTGCTGTTTTGTTCAAGCCTCACCTTGGGCATCACCTCTTCTGAAATATATAAAATATTGAGAAGAAGAGGTGTCTCTCCTCTGAGTCCACAGCACTACCTCATCAATTATTTTATGATACCACTTATTTGTGTGAAATTGAGACTCTTTACATGGCTCTCCAGTCTACTAATACTTGAAACTAGCAATCTTAGTCTTCTAACCAATTAATCTGCAGCTCCTGAAACAATACGTGGCTCAGCATAGATGCTCAATATATACTGAAATATTTGAAGAGGTGAATGAATGAATTGAGGAATAGAACCCAGAAAAAGTCCTATTTCAAGCGTTTCCCTAGCTATTGTAGTTATTTCACCCACTCCTTATGTTGGGACTGAACTTCTTTGTAACTGATGATTGGCTTCTCATAGGCAGGACTTGTTCATTTTATAGACTGGATGCATTGCTGGTAAGGTTTATTTTAATAATTCTTTTGTGTGTGTAATTTGAATTCTAGTTTCCCCTAGATGTATGATGTCACTACCTTCATTTAAGAATGTTCAAAAATCACCAATTACTTTGTATATTTTGGTGAAATGTTGCCGCTGCTCTCCTCACTCCTTACTTTTCTCTAAACTTTAAAGTCAGTAAATGAGGGGCACCTGGGAGGCTCTCTCATTTAAGTCTGACTTCAGCTCAGGTCATGATCTCACAGTTTGGGAGTTCAAGCCCCACTTTGGGCTCTGCACTGTGAGTGCAGAGCCTTCTTAGGATTCTCTCTCTCTCTCTCTCTCTCTCTCTCTGTCTCACTGCCCCTCCCCCACTCATGCACGTGTGTGCATACTCTCTCAAAATTAATAAACATTAAAAAAATAGAGTCAGTAAATGAGTCCTCGTATGCATAAGGAAAGCACATGTTTACAGAAGGTATTGGATGAGCAAGTGAGGAATACATTCCAAATAATTTCTCACTATATTTGATGACTTATGGATCTGCCTTTTAATATATTTGATTTAATTAATGCAAAGCTTAACTAAAAGAGACAAATAAGTGTGTTTGTCACTGTGTAAGTTTTAAGTCTGAAACTCATTTCCATTAAAAGGTAAAAGAGCTTAACAATAGGGAACTAAGTGAGGGTTGATGGAGGGAGGTGGGTGGGAGATGGGCTAGATGGCGATGGTATTTAAGGAGACTTGCTGTGATGAGCACTGGGTGTTGTATGTAAGTGATGAATCACTGAATTCTACTCCTGAAACCAATATTGCACTGTATGTTAACTAACTAAAATTTAAATTAAAAAATAAAGTTAAGGGACGCCTGGGTGGCTCAGTCGGTTAAGCGTCCGACTTCGGCTCAGGTCATGATCTCGCGTTCCGTGAGTTCGAGCCCCGCGTCGGGCTCTGTGCTGACGGCTCAGAGCCTGGAGCCTGTTTCAGATTCTGTGTCCCCCTCTGTCTGACCCTCCCCCGTTCATGCTCTGTCTCTCTCTGTCTCAAAAATAAATAAACGTTAAAAAAAATTAAAAAAAAATAAAGTTAAAAGGGAAAACTCGAAAAACAAGACTGTAAGAGTTAAGGAATAAATAATGACCATTTTTTCTTCTTTGGTCATTTAGTTCCATTTATGTATAATGGGTAAAGAATTGTCTTTAAAAGTAAATAGAAGAAATAAAATGGTTTGTATTTCATTATAGGCAATTCAAACTTCCGTGAGTTGGTGTATTTGCGAGCCTTCTCTTTCCTCTCGAGACTGCTCTTTAGCATCTGCGGCTGAGAAATCAATTGAATGGGGACTGTGACATTCACACTGTCTGTCTCCTCTGTCCTGTTCTTGGAACTTAAAAGAAAGTCATTTATTCTCTTGTGACTCTTCTGCCAGTACATGATGAAGGCTTTGCAAAGCGTCATTTAAGTGGGACATCCATCACTTACAGCCTGGCTCCTTTTCTTGCCGAAGACTCTCACACTCCAGTACCTGGGATGTAAACAAAGATAATGCATTTGATTTTCACATTGATCTTATCTGTCTTAGAGCCTGGCTCACTCCACAGGGGCTCTTTCAAACCAGATGGCCTTCCACTGACCTCACCTGCCACAGCCCATGATCTCTCCTTTCCTAGTCCTTCCTCCATGGATGAAAGTGTACCCACTCATGCTTTCCCTCCTCCTCCCCTGCCTCCTTCTTATCTTAGACAATAAAGTGCATGATGATGATTCCTTAATTTGGATGACACCTTATAGTTCATAAAGAGCCTTTATGCAAGAATAAAACACATTTAGTGGGTAGAGTAGTGTTATACAGAGAACTTGGACTTAAGAACTAAAGTCTTAGAGATTTGCAATTTGTTTCTAACATTTTGTTTCATATCCAGGGGAAAGTATTTAAATTTTTATTTTCTTCCTTATAAAATGAGGACAAATTACTTGATAGTATTGATAGGAACACTTATTTGTTTGTTGGTTAGTTTGCTTATTTATTTAGCAAGTACTTATTAAGTGCAGATCCTCTTCTGGACACTGGAAATACAGGCAGCACTGAATAAGATAGAGCAAGTTCCTCTCATATAACTTCCATCAAATTGATAAATCAGACACAATACTTATAAATATTTTATAATATTAGATAAATGGCATTGTACATGTCGACTAACTGCACATAATAGGCCTCAATAAATAGTATCTTTCTTTTAATTTCTATTACTATTACAGGTATTAACATTTTTATCAGCTCCTTTTTCTTTTTCCTTTTATAAAGGGAATGTGATAGCTTTCTGAAGTGTCAATCTGCCTGCTCTGAAACACAATCCACAGATTACCTTTTCTGGCACATTTCCTCTTCAAGTTGGCTTCAGGTGTATTCTTCCAAAAGAGCTAGAAGATGAAAGGGAGGCAGCCACATTTTGTAGCCAACACATATCTTCTCCAGTTATTCAATCAAACACTAACTTGGATACTGCTGTGATGGGATCTAAAGATATCATTAAAATCCTTAATCAATGCACTTTAAGTTATCAAAAGAGAGAGTATTTAGGGCGGGCCTGATTTAACCTATTGGAAGCTCTTTAAAGAGTACATGGACCTTCCCTGAGTTGATAGACACCAAACAGTAGCTGCATCTACAATTGCCCTCCCTTCTCCCTGGATCTTCCCTCCTGACTACCTGCCTGTGGAAACAAGCTTCAGCTCATGCCTTTGGGGTTATAGCCTGATTTGTCTTCCTTCCTTGCTACCTATCCTATGAGCTTTAGGCTTTAAATACAGAATTTTAAATATATTTAATGATTGGCTATGCCACATATATATAGTATAGGTTCTGCTTAGGTGATTGAACTCTGGTACGGTAATATATACTCATTTAAAAAATTGTGAAAATTCCAAATAGAAATAAATAGAAATTATCATTGTAAATATTTAAATTTATTCATTTCCACTAAAAATATGACATGCATTTTTGCAAAACATTACAAACTCTTTGGAAACAGAATTTTATTTTCTACACAATTATTATTATGTCAGTAGTTTTAGGATAATTAGTCTATTTCACTGTTGTAAATAATGTGATAATAAACATCTTTGTGCATAAAGCTTATTTTTTATTTTGTATTATTATTTAAGGACAGAGTCCCAGGGGTAGAATTGTTAGGCTAAGTGGCATGTATATTTTGTGGTTATCAATAAATAATGTTTCTGAAAAGACTGCAACCTTTGTACTCCTACCAATAATGTATAAGCAGCAACTGAGGGACACCTGGGTGGCTCAGCCAGTTAGCGTCAGACTCTTAATTTCTGCTCAGGTCATGATTTCACCGTTTATGAGTTTGAGCCCCGCATCAGGCTCCATGCTGGTGGTGTGGAGTCTTCTTAGGATTTGCTCTCTCTCCCTCTATCTGCCCCTCCCCTTCTCTCTTGCTCTCTCTCTCTCAAAATAAATAAATAAACTTGAAAAAAAGAGAGAGATCTCGCCTAAAATAATAATAGCATGCACAGCCAAGTTAGCTATTTCTCCTTAAATGGCCACAATCTGCAAATAGCACATAGTGGAGTTCTGCTACATATTTAATTCCTGTCTTTTACTATGAAGTTTGTGAAAGTCTCATCAAAGTTTACGTAAGAATATTTTCCTTGCTTTGGTACTGTTTGGTGTCCATTATTTGTATTTATCTTTTTTCTTTTCTACATGCTACAGAGTTCTTCATCTAATGTTTACTTCTCTGTAGTAAGAGAACATTATTCTAAGTGTTTTTTGCTATAATTACTCACAATTCCTACTGCAAGTATATGTTCTTTCTCAGTTACTTACATACTTTTCCTATGACTAGTTTGTTTTCTGAAAAATGTTCCACTTTTCCTTAGGGCATTTTGGAAAATATTACTTTACCTCTCTGTCATCTCTCTTCCTTTGCCTTCATGCAACAAACATTTCTTGGGCACTTAGAGAAGCATGCTTGGTCTCTATTATCAAGGTGATTAAAAATGTAACTCAGGAGACAGATAATGCACAAGTAAACAAATATAATTAAAATTTTGAAAGCACAATAATGGAAAGAATCACCATGCAATCACAGAGAATTATGAGTATATGTGTATTTAGGACAGATCTAACCAGTGTATAAGTATGGTGACAGGGGAAGCCTCTCTGTGGAGGTAACATTCAGTAAAGGATCGAGGACTAAGGTTAGCTTAAGTATGGAATTTACTGACAGAGGAATGTCTCTGACAGAAAAAAAAAAATACAAGATTCTGAAATTACCTACGGGACTGAATGTGTGTTGGTGAGAAACACAGGAGGCTAAAAGCAAAGAAGCATACGAGTGAGGCTGGAGAGATCACAAGAGAGGTGGAACATGAGGAAATGACAGAGCCAAGTGTGAGTTTGGATTTGTTTTTGAGCACAATAGGAAAAAAACAGAAAAGGGCTTTTAGCGAGTAAATAATGGGATCAGATTTTAGTTAAAATAGGAATTTTTAAAAACCTGATTTATTAAAATGTCTATTTTCTAAGTGTTTTACATGTATTATTTCATTCTAACCACCCAAAAGTGAAATTATTACCAATCTAATTTTATACATGAGTAACTGGAGGTTAAGGTAGCTAAGTAATCCACTTATGGTTACACAGCTACTGAGGGACAGAGCCATGATTTAAGCCACTGTTCTTCCCACTACCCTAAACTGTCCAGTGTTCTGAAACCAGTTAACAGTGCTTGGCAGGAAATATCTGTTGAGGAAATTATATTTATTTTGTCTTTCTTTCTAACACCTATCTCTTTCTTCATTTTCGCTTCTCACACACTCACCCAGTTTTTTCATCCCCTGTAATTGGGTTTTGGTTTTAATGTCTAGCTTTTAAGTGATTAACGTGGTAATTCTAACACTATTATAAAACTACAGAAGGGAAACATGAATCTTCATTTAGAGCTATTGTTTGGACTTTTTGTTTTGTTTTAAAACTCTGGGTTTAGATATTTATCTAAAACCAATTTGCATGCTGGGAATCCTTTCTTAAGGCTCAGATATATGAAAAGAGCAGAATTTGTTTATTACCTTTTATGAGCCATTCCACCAGACTGAAAACAGTTGCTTTCAGCCCAACTGATAGCACTGAAAGTACAAACCTATTTCCCTAAGACTGAATCTCATCTTATCTGTCTTGACTTCCTATAACAATTATCTCTATCTCTATGGCACATGCAGGCATTTCTACTTAATTATCAGTAGGTTGTAATACAAATGGCTGAGCAAATGCTTTCTAGTATGTGCATTAAGTTTTTGAATTAAACCTTCTGTAAGATTGAAGCTGAGATGTTCTGAGTTGGACATTCTCTGCTTGATATCCAGAATAAACCTTTAATAAAAGTCCTGGCGTGAATGTACAATTTAAAATACAAAAAGTCCAGATTATAACATTGTATTTTAGTGTCTGAAAATATCCTAAAATTTTAAAATTAACAGCTTTATATGTGGCCATAAAGAAGCAATTCTATTGTTTCATTTACTTTCAACTAAATGTTGTTGTTGTTGTTGTTGTTGTTGTTGTTAGTCATTCAACAAAAAAGTTACTAAAATCTGAAAACTGTGGTTGGAGCTATGGGTATCTGGAAATCTAAGAGAAGTGTTTCATCCTTCAGGGAAAACAGTTTGGAGAGGAAAGAAAAGCACAATTGCTACAGTGACACTTTAGCAGAAGTTTCTAGGACCAGATGCTGTGGGGGCTCACAGGAGAGGGTAAAAGACTTTATTAAGAGGTTTAGCTTTGAGCTGAGTCTTGAGATGGGGTCTGCAAGCTGAAGGAAAGTCAAGATAGAAGGAAGAGCATAAACCATTAAGCACCATGACTTATTCATGGTATTGGTAGCATTTCCTTTAGAATGTGAATTAAAGCCCAGAAAATATAAAGGAAACAATAAGAACTTGAAGCTTGAAATTAAGGCAGGACCATGTTAAGGACTTTGGCGTTGAACACTCAGAAAACCAGAAACAATTAGGGAGAGTTAATAAGGGAATGAAATAAAAGTAATTTGTGCTTTAGGAAAGTTGAGTTACAGTTTACAATACAGTGTACTGACAATATGTTACCCAATGTATATACTTCCTACAAAGAATATACCCCTTCAGAAACTTATTTATATATTGATGTATATGTGCCACATCACCTAGGTACTGTGGTACAACTCTAAGATTGTTCAAAATTGACCCTACAAACCTTCAGCCTCTTAGTTCCCTGAACAAGCAGTAACTGGACTTAGAAGCTCCTTCAGTTTTCGTAAGAGTTCAGTTATACTGTAGTCAGCTCCCCACAGGTACCAGATCTCCAAGTGATTGGCAGCTGTCACTCCCAGAATACTCCAATGAAAACTTACATCTAAACTCAGAAAGACAAAAACTTGGGCTTGGGTAGTATTGAGAAAGGCTGCTTTGAGAATGGGAAGTCTGACGTGGGCTTTGTTTGCATGAGTAGAAGAAAAAAGAAGGGTGGGTCATTGTAGGAAGAGATGGCATTTCCATCCAAGTCATGGAAACAGTAAGGATTGTGACAAATTTACATGATTTGAAAGTAGATATAAATGGATAATATCATTGATGCGTTGAAAAAGAAGGTATGCATATCAATAGTATATATATAATATAAATCTTTGAAGTTTGCTTCTCTAGAGATACCTCCTCCTAGTAGCTTTAGACACACTGAATGTCCAAGTTGCATAGATACATCTTGCATCTTTATGCAAGTTGATCATTTTCTTTTTCTGTTTTCATGTTTTCATTCAGGTATCTGTTGAAAGTCTTTTGAGTTTCATAGCCTTTGGAAATTAAAAGATTAATCAGACTTGGTACTCTCCCTGAAGGGGCTCAATGTTCATTAGAATAAAACAAGAAATTCACAAATAGATATATTTAAATTATTGTAATAATTAAAGCACGAAAGTCATGAAAAAGTATAAATGTCCAGGTCATTATAGAAAATGAGAGGGGAAAAATGATCATCTATTTGGAGGGTTGTCAGAGAGGGCTTCATATTGGAGGTGACTTTTCAGTCAGGTCTAAGATCAGTACAAATCTCAAAAGTAAATCAAAGAAAGGAAGGACACTGTAGATAGAGAATAATTTTAGACATGTCTGGAAGATATTTATTTTTAATAATTGAAGCTTGGTAGATTCAACTTATAGTCTCTTTTCTTTTTTTCACTGTACCATGATGTTCAAAGTATAGGGAATACTGAGGTCAGGCATTAAAATAATATGCTGTGAAGAATGGAAGCTCATGATTTGAATCCTAGTTCTTTTTAGATTAAGTGTTGAACAGGAGAGTATGTCTTTATCCTAAACTCAGATTCCTTGGTTGTAAAATAAAGTTAATAATGTCACCTATTTTATAGGGTTATTGTGGATATTAAGAGAGATGGTATAAAGTCCAAAGCACAGTGCTCAGTATATGTTAGCTCTTTTTAATATACCTGTCCTACATATTCTTGGTCTGACCTGGCTTCATCAGAAGCAGCCATTTGGCTATGTTTTCCTTTGGTATCACCATTAAGCCATAGATATCATTTTTAAAAGGGGAAATGGGGTCTGTGGACAGGGTTCTGAGCTAAAGCACTAGAAAACTTACTCTAGAAGACATTGATTAGCTAATAAAAATTTGTTTTCATTATTCAATCAGTTCCTAATAAGACATCATTTAGATTCCATTCCATATATTTCTTTACCTCTTCTGTAGGGTGGTCAAAAGAGGTGGACTTGCATATGTCCAGTTACTCCATGGCCCCCCAAATTCTTCTGCCTGACCAGTTGTCAACAAAGGATGCATTAGGCTTTGGGAGGAGGACCTGCCATCCTCGTAAAGTATGGTATGTAACCATTTAGAAATACATCATTTTCCTTACTGTCTTATCATCTAATTCTGGCATGTATTCTGTCTGGCTGACAGTGGAAAATAGGAGTGCCTACATATAAGATTCCTTTTAAAATATGCAGAAACACAAAAATTTAGGGACTGTTTTCAAGAGAAAAACTAATAGCATACCCATTATCTGTGAACTTTTATTAGGCCAAGCCACATTTCATTATTATCCTTATGTCTTCAAATGTCTTCTAACTCAACCATTTTATTTCATGATATAATCATTCTGATATTTTGGAAAGGTACCATTTTTGTCTACAATATAAAAGTAATGTTTGTTTACATTTATGGCCTATAACATAACATACGTAGCAAACATTATGTCATAGAAGTTTAATAGGTAGTATTTAGGGGCGTCTGGGTAGCTCACATCATTAAACATCGACTCTTGATGTCAGCTCGGGTCATGATCTCACGAATCATGAGTTTGAGCCCCACATCGGGCTCTATGCTGACAGTGTGGACCCTGCTTGGAATTCTCTCTCTCCCTCTCTCTCTGCCCCTTCCCCCACTCATGTGCACTCTCTCTCTCTCTCTCAAAATAAATAAAATAAAAAACTAAAAATAATAGGTACTATTTAATAAACAACAACAAAAAAACTTCTAAAATCATGCTCCGACCAAAACGCAAAAAAATTAAAGTTATATTATCTGTGGGACTAATTAACTAATTCCTGTGTCTCTTTTCCATGTAAAATTCAATGAGGGCCATATATTTTTTTAAAGATGAATCAACTTACTCTCCCTTCTTTTTGAACAAAAATCATCTAGATTACATTAGCATTTCATACAATAGGATTTGGCACTTGAGACTCACGGAAAGAAGTGTAGATGAATTATTCACATGTGAGAGGAAAGTCAATTGGAGAAATAAACATTAAAATGATTTGCAATCTGCAGTTATTCAAGACAGGCAGAATCATCAAGTGTAAGAGAAAGATGAGAACACCAGGAAATAAATGGCTCAATTGATTTACGGAATGTTTTCACAGTACCCAAATTTTGAGAAAAGGCCTGTATCGATCAAAAAGTCCCATTAATGTCTTTCATATCTAAGATGGTGAAATTACATTTTATTACCATTATGACTTATTATTGAATCAGATTTTCTCAGGGGCTAAAATCATTCTTTGATTAAAACTCAGAAAAAAATTTAAAATTATATTAACTTTGGGGCAGCTAAGATACAATTTAACAAATTATCTTTTTGGTTTCCTAAATGGCAGGGAACTAATGTCCCAAGAGTCAGAACTATGTTCAAAACTGCCCATGAAAACCAAAGAATTGCCTGTGAATGATAAGTACATGTGCACAACATAACCTTCATTCCCAGAAGTAAATGAAGCAGCTAAGTGTAGTGGAAAGCATGTTGGCCTTGAAAAATCAAAGGCCTGTGCTCTCATTCTGGCTGTACCCTTGGCCCATGGACAAGTTAGTAAACCACACTAGCCCTGACTCAAGAACCTCACTGAAAAATACGTTTTCTGATATTGAGCTGTATGTGAGGTACCTAGGACTTTGCCTGGAGCAAAGCAAACACAATCAATATTAGTTTCCTTTTTTTCTACCTCTCACTATACTGTAGTAGCTCAGCCTCGCAAGTAGGATCACATTTCCCCATAGCATTCCCAGTCAACATGAATTAAAACATATACATGCATGATTATATTGGGAAAAGCTGTTTATATGGATTTCCATATTGGCTAAGTCATGGTAAAATGAGCTTACATGAGAAATACAATTTAAATTATGAAACGGTGTGTATATGACAGTTATTGTTTCATGATAGTGGTGGTGAAGACAAACTGATGACTCTCTGATTCAAAACTCATATTCCTACTATTAGAAAAAATATTAAAATGCCACAAGGAATCTTCATCAACAAACTTACAGTGTCATCCTTGGGTTCTCCCCTTGGGAAAGCTGATCTTATAGAGGAATCTTGTCGGAAGTGATTTCATTCCTTCTTTAATGGTGATTTTCCTAATATATATCTGTATATATATATATATATTTTATTCTGAGAAAAATTATTCTGAGAAAAATCCAGAAACAATGGATGGGATGAATGGAGGGGCAAGTCTCCATGCTGTGTATGGTAGTAATATTTTCTTTATGAGGATGCTATGAATATTGATTGAGATGAAGCATGTAAAGCACTATGAACAATGCCTGACACATAATAGGTATTTAATAAACACTAGGTATTACTTCTACCATCAATGTTGCTGTTGTTGTTGTGATTATAATTAGAAAAGACATAGTTATGTGGAAGGCTATGGATATAGAAGGCAAAACAAGAGAAGGGAGGAAGCTGGGGGAGAGAGTGAGGCAGGGAGGGAGGCAAGAACTCCAGAAAGGAGCACATTCACCGCTGAGAGGAAAGAAAAACAAAGTCTCTTAGAAACTGAAGACTTGAAAGCAGGTCATAAGGCCTTGCAACGATGGTAAGGTTTGATCCAGATGCACTCACACACTCATGTGCACACCCTGAATATCAGGGTCTTTTCATTTGCCTTTCACAATTTGCAAGCAAGCATTCTCAAATACACTTTCTCATTGAAATCTTCCAGTAGATCTGAAAATAGGACTGAAAGACTGTCCTCATTTTACAGTTGAGGAAAAATCTGACGATGTGAATGGTGTTTTTCCAAGGTTTTCATAATTATTAAGAGGTGGAACCGAGGCTGAAACTCGGTGTTGAGGCTCAACCTCCACGTTGTTGTCCATGATGCTCTCCATGCCGTGCTGCCAGATTGAGCAGGAGGAAGTGTATAGAGGCTAGAAGAGTTTCCCACATGTAGAGGACATAAAGGTAGGTTCGTTCTTATCATAAACTGTGAAGGGAAATTAATATTCTATGCAAAACTTCCACCTGCAGAAAATATCTACAATTTTTAGTTTATGCAGAATGTAATCATTGATCTGATGTTTATAAATTCTGTGATAGTATAAGCATATTATTTTCACATTACCACTTTTGGTTTCAATTTCTAATTAACAAAATTTAATTAGTTCTGGTAGAAAGAATAGGGACATTAATTACAAGACTGCTGTCCAGGAAAGGAGAGGTTGCACATGGTCTATTTTAATTTCTACTGAAGTCAACCAAAATGATCAAGTATAGGTGTATAGGTATTTGTACATGTTATTGTCTATTGCATAGCAAGCCAGTAATTTGGGAAAGAAGAGTTGGATACAGTACTGTTCTTTTCACATTCTCAATTTTCCTAGACTTCTATTTTTTTTAATTTTTATTATATCTTATCTCATCACAAAAAAATAGAGAGTTAGTTGCAAAATTTCTAGAAAGAGAAAGGTCTTTGATGGCAGCCATATCTGGATTCAGAGTAAATATTTTACTATATGTGTCAACCCAGTCATGTTATAATTTAACTTGCCTAGAAACATTGTTTCCTCATCTGTGATATGAGTATAATAATATTTGGGTCATTTTGGGAATTTAAAATAACATATTAAGCATCTAATACAGCATAGCTATTGTTACGCTCCTTCTCCTCATTATTACTACCTATATTTACATATAGGAGAATAACAGTCAGTGCTGCTACGTCCTAAGACATATTACCTAGATAGCTTATAAAGTAATTTTTTGGCAAATATTTTTATTAGGACTTTTTAATTATTTTTTCCCTTGGAAACAAGTGTGTAAAGAAACTACAGATAGACAATTTCCATTGTGTTTTTATTTTCTGGAAATCAATAAAGTTGATAATTTTCAAAATATGTTCATAACAAGATTTAACTCATTTTAAAAATTTCAAAAAATCAGTAAAATCTCATTTTGCTCTAAATGGTAGCTAATGAAGGAAATGGAAAAATTATAGAGCAGTTGCTGAGTGCTTACTATATGCCAGGCATTCAATTTTCACAATGTAATGTGAAACAGGTATTGTCCCTGCTTAACAAATGAAGAACTCAAATATCAGAGACACTGGTCACACATACAACAATGGAAGATTTGCTAATAGTACCCAGTCATACACCAACACCCAGGCCTTTTTCTAACACCACTGTGTCTCCTACAAAGATTGTCCCTCTCTACAAAAGTGGTGGAGAGAGAAAACAATACTTATTGATCGCCAATCATATGTCAGGTTCCAAAGAAGGTATTTTAAACCAGACCCACTTTGATCCTCAGAGTAAGCTTAAATGTTTACTATATGCTCCCTGGAAAACTAAGACTTTGTTAGATTAATTTTATGACTGTCACCTCACTAAAAAAAAGTACCAGGCAGAATTCAAATCTAAGAATGTGAAGCATTAAAACCTGGACCCATAATAGGGTATGATGTTGCCATTCTCTGTGGTTGATTCTCATAGCATTCAGTGGTGTATTTAGAGACATGAAATCCACATTCTCATCAAAAGAGCAGTCAGGAAAGAAGAACTGCCCAGTGGTTAGCAATATACTGTTCATTTTAGTATAGGGGGGAAAGTTCCGGACTGAGAATCAGAGGTCATGGTTTATTTCCAATACTGCTACTTACTGGCTGCGTCATCCTTCTTGTAAATCACTGAACATGTCTAAACCTATTTCTTTATGTGCAAAGTATGAGAGGTGGACTGAATGATATGTAGGGCCCATTCCAAATTTATTATTGTATCATTCTAATTTCCCAGATGATCTTTCTGTTTCTGATAAATATCTTCCATTTAGCGAAAACCAATAATATTCTCCCTCCTACTGTGGGTTTCTGATCCAGACATCCATAACAGACCAAAGCCAATATTGTGGTGCTGATTCTGCTTATTTTCTGTTTTCTATGTCCTTCCTACAAGGGCAGAATGGAGATGAGTATTTCTTAGTATTATAATTAATTATGTGGTCAATTAATAATGACCATGATAATAATAGAAAGTATATAATTAAGCAGGGCAACTATACAAACACAATTCTAAATCCTTTCTTTATGAAACTGACTAACAGAATCAATGGGTCTTTATATAAAATTGATGTTTGAATAGAAAATATTCATTAAGCAGTTAAGGCATTATGTCAAGTACTGTAGTAGGTGTAAAGATGGGGAAAAAAAGCACTGTACATGTATCTTTGCAACTTTTTAGCAAATTTTAAATTATTTCAAAGTAAAATTTTACCCAAAGCAGATAGCACACCAATTCTTAAGAAATGCATTTCCTAATAAGTATACATAAAATATATGCAGTAATAGCTACAATGAATTCTATGTGGAAGCATAATAAAGATTTTTAAAACTTGGATATTTGAGACTTCAGTTTCTGAAAGATGAATCTAAGCGAGAAGACGAAGGGAAATTAAGAACACCATGATGAAGCTTTGTTTCTCAGTCAAGCTTTGTTCCTCTTAATTCTTTTCATAATTCTTTGTTTTATTTAGTGGTGTCATACTATGGCATTCAGAGACAGTCTGTAAGACAGTCTCCTTTTCACAGGTACTCATGGTATTTGGGGGAAGATATAGAAGTAAGTAGATAATCCAAAACCTGAGTGAGAAATATAATGGAGGCACCTTGATGGCTCAGTCAGTTAAGAGTCCGATTCTTGGTTTCAACTCAGGTCATGATCTCACAGTTCATGAGTTCCAGCCCGACATCGGGCTCCATGCTGACAGTGTGGAGCCTGCTTGAGATTCTCTCTCTCCCTCTGTCTCTGTCCCTCCCCAACTTGTTCTCTATGTCTCTCTCTCAAAAATAAATAAATAAACTTAAAAAAAAGAAGTATCATAATAGAAGTTAACACAAGGTAGTAACATGGAATAATGTGAAATCATGATTTTTTTTTGTAAAGATAAACAAATGTGAAAGTATTTTGTGTTTGTAGAACAGTAGGAAGTTTATAAAGCATATGATGCAGGCAGGGCTGTGGTATTGAAATTATATATGTCAGCAGAAATTGATAATGATGGAACTTCCATTCCTCTAAAGAGTTTAAATTTTGAAATTTTAAACTTCACATAGAAATTCCTAAAAGATTTTGAAACCATTATCTTCTTTTGTTTCATTTTAATACTCATTCTTTAAAATAAGTAATAATTATATTAATATTAAACATTTTTGGTTGTTTTAATAACTTTAATCTATAAAACAATAAATTTATCAAAATATTCCCACCATTGGCAATTTATAGCTATCTGGACATTAAATTAGATGCAGTGGTAAAAAATGTCCTAGTAAAAATGTATTTTATTATTATTTTTTAATGTTTCATTATTTTTGAGAGGGGGGAGAGATATAGAGCATGAGCAGGGGAGGGGCAGAGAGAGAGGGAGACACAGAATCAGAAGCAGGCTCCAGGCTCTAAGCTGTCAGCACAGAGCCCGACGTGGGGCTCGAACTCACGGACAGCGAGATCATGACCTGAGCCGAAGTCAGATGCTTAACCAACTGAGCCACCCTGGCACCCAAAAAATTTATTTTAGAAAAACTATTGACACTGGATGGAGAGTCATGACATTTGGTATTGATGGGTGGAAATAATGAAGCTTTTTTTTTTTTTTTTTTTTTTACAAAAAAGTGTTTTTCACATAGGTAAAAGTGTTTCTGTATCAGAAAACTTTTCCTGTCACCGAAGATATGACACTTCTTTTCCTTGGTTTTTGTTTCTGATCCTTTCCCAGAGCAATCTCACAGTCTCCCTAGCTGTAAACTTGAAAGAATGTTCCTTCTTGTTCTTGTTAGATTATTGTGAGGACTAAGACATATACAGAATAATAGCTAGATAATAATAGTTAGATATATCTTTTATATACCTATAAAAGTGAATACAGATCTCAGTGCTAGGCATAAAGTAAATGCTCAATAAATATTTGTTAAATAAGTAATCAGTAAAAAATAAAAATAAAATATTTTCAGAATTTGGGAGATTAGAAAATAAGTGTAAAGGGATTATAGTACTTAATGGCATAGGAGGGCCAGAATAAAAACCAGATACTAAAACTGCTAGGAAACATCCTAAATCTTTTATGGAAAGTTAAGATTAGTGAATTCAGAAGTCTGATCCTCCACTTAACAATATCATCTGTTAAATTTGCCAAATACAGACAAAAATTATTTTTAAAAAATAATTTAAAAAAATATGTCACACCAAACTTCAAAGAAGCCATGTTTGATGGGCCAGTGCAATTGAGCAAAAGCATGAAAGACGAGAAAGATGGAACGGGACAGGTATGCTGCTTTTTCCTGTTCCACATCTTTTTGTGTTAGTGTGGCAATACAGCCTCTGTTTTTGTCTGGTTTGGATGGAGCTGAGCCACCCTGTTCTTTGCCACCTGGGTGACACATTGACCTTTGTTTTGGCAAATTAGAGAACCTATTTCTCCAGGTATTTCCTTCACATTGTTCCCGCACTGGTACTTGTCCCCTGTAGGGCTGTCCTGGAGAGTAGAAGATAAAAGGCATCTTTGATACTGCTAGCTGTGAAGCAGTAAACCTGAGGCAGTGCTTGCCCACTTTGCCTGTACCTGCTTGAGAGTGAAGCCATCCCAGAACAAAGCAGAGCCAAGGGAGAGAAAGTTCAGGAGCACAAGTGATGTCATTTGAACTCTGACCCAGTTGTGTCTTTCATAAGAGACAATGAGTTTACATTTGTTTTTGGTTTGAGTTAGGTTTCTGCCTAACTGAAAAAAAATAAGTAGAAGATGATGTATGTTTATTGGACTCTATTGAGTTCACCTAGATTTATGGCATATTCAAGGATCTTAAAAAGAGCAGTGTGGAGGGGCGCCTGGGTGGCTCAGTCGGTTAAGCGTCCAACTTCGGCTCAGGTCATGATCTCACGGTCCGTGAGTTCGAGCCCCGCGTCGGGCTCTGGGCTGATGGCTCAGAGCCTGGAGCCTGCTTCCGATTCTGCGTCTCCCTCTCTCTCTGCCCCTCCCCCGTTCATGCTCTGTCTCTCTCTGTCTCAAAAATAAATAAACGTTAAAAAAAATTAAAAAAAAAAAAAAAAAAGAGCAGTGTGGATAAAATAAGAAGCACTGGTACACAATAAGGCAGGAGTCAGACAGGTGCACGTGTTAAAAATGTTGGTCTTATCCTAAGAGCAATGGAGTGTCATCACGGAGTTTTATGAAGTGCAGTATGGTCAGATTAACTGTTTTTATTAATAAACTAATGATAACAGTGACACTATTCTCTAATATCAGAACAGATATTTCTACCACTGAAAAGCAATGTAATCCTGGAATATTTGGGACCCTTTTACACCATTATTCCTGTACCCATGTTTTTAATGCATTCATTCTCCAACAGGAATATGAATATGAAGGCTCATATTCCCTGCGTGATGGTTACCAAATTGATTGTGATGAATGTGATAAATTGTGTAGCCCTGATTTAAAAAGATATAAATGATGCAACATTGTAAGTTTATGAAGAGAGGGATTTAAATGGCAAGCAGCTGTCAAGTGGAGGAAACTCATGTCAGTTCCTACCCAAGGGCCCAGAAGCTAAAACTGGGCCCTTTATAGGGGTGAGGGTGGGTGGCCTTTTTCTCCCATAGTCATTATCCACTGTTATGTATAGCAAGTATGTCTTTGAAATAATGTGCTGGTCTGGCATACTCAGGTGCAAACCATAAACTGGAGATTTTAAGTTACAAGTGTATCAGGCCTGGGAATAACCATAGCTGTTTTTAAATGTTCATCTGTGCCAGACACTGTTCTAAGTGTTTATAATCCATTTAATATTTACAGAAATCCTGTAAGATAGAGGATATCTCTTGATATCAGAGATATCATAGAGGATATCTCTGATATCAGATATCAAATCTGTTGATTTGATGTTGTTATACAGATGCAGAAACTAAAGCATAGAAATGTAAGTGACTTGCCCAGGGTCACGTGGATTGAACACAACCAGTTGGGCTTGAGAGTCTGAACTCTTAATCAGCAAGTATTACTGTCTTTCTCACCCTCACCAGCAGGGCAGATAATGTGAGTCATTCCCAAAACATTGCTGAGCAACTAATATAGGGGACCAATATCAGATTATCTCAGGAAGAACTAAAGTTCATGCTAGCCTGGAGTCATGTAAACATGAACTGTAAAATCATACAACTTTAAATGAGAAGCACTATACACTGTCCAGCTTGAATTAGTTCCTTATGGTATGTGTATGTGTTTCATTTCAGATCATTCTCACCAGAGAATGAAGCAGTTATTGTTACTATTAACCCACTTTCCAGATGACATCCTTTAAGTATTCAGAAAATGCTTTGTTTTGAGTCATATTTTATCTCCAGCCCATTTGTGGCCCGAGCAGGTTTATTATTTCATATAACAGGCATTTACTTGCATGTCTTTCTCCTCGTTAATGGAATTAAAAACAGTGGAAAATGCATTATGCTTGGGCAAGAACAAAGAGCATAAGAGTGCTTGGGTCATTTGAAATATATAGGTTCTGACAGCTTTCTTTACAGTGATTTCATTTCCAATTTTAAAAGAACAGGGAAAGTGCCTTGGTAAATAAGACTTCTTGCAATTTCCATCTATAGCTATGCAATTGCTTCTCTCAAAGGAATAAAGATTGTTCCTGTGTGCTTGATTCCTTTTGCTTTCTAGTAATTTCCACATCACATTGCTTTACATCATTTGAAAGGTGTTAGTTTAGAACCAAAAGCAGTTGTATGAAAACAGTAAAAATTCTAGGGAGGATAAACAAAAATAAAACAACAGCTTTGAGTAGATGAATCCTGATCTTTGTGGCGATTTTCTTTAAATATGCAATTCTTTTCTTTTCATATTTGCAAATTAAATTTTATGATCTACTTTTTTCTAAAAACAGAATAGAATTTAAGGACTACAATAGATTAAATACTTTTTCTATATTTGTAGAGGCACCCTCATAAATACCATTTTCCTGCATTTCCCTAATTGTCTTAGAAATTAGACATTAGTGTTCCTATTTTACAGAATATGAGATTTGGAAAAGTTTGGTAATTTATAAAGCCATACAGTCATTAAATGATAGAATATGAATTCCTTCATTTGGCCCAAAACAAACTTATGGATGCAACATGAAGTTAAATTTTTCTAAGGTCATTAACGTAGGGCTGAAAGCATTTTTATTCTAATGCTTTTTGTAATGATTTTATATTAATAAATACAATATAGGTATGTCTCATTGTTTTCTTTCCATATGTTCATTGTAGATGATACAAATTTGATATTTGTAGAAATTGATTCTTTGGTTTCAGCTGTGTTTCATATATGATTTTTCTTTCTCTAGTTAGTCATCAATCAATACTTTGACTGTAAAATACGTTGATTTTATAGCCCTCCAGTCTCCCTGGCTGGTGTTTGTTTATAAGCAGATATGAAGAAACTATTAATTACATGTTTTTTTATTTTAGAGAGAGAGTGTGCATGCAAGTCATGGAGAAGGACAAAGGGAGAGAGAGAAAGAGAGGGAGAGAGAGAGAGAGAGAAAGTTTTAAGTTATGCTCAGCACATAGCCTGACACAGGGCTCAATCCCTTGACCCTGGGATCATGACCTGAGCCAAAATCAAGAGTCAGGTGCTCAACTGACTGAACCACCCAGGTGCCCCTACATTTTTACTAATCATGTTGTAAAGGAAAATAGAATTCTGGCAGACAAATTAACAAGTACACAAATGCATCAATAAATGTTGCTTTCTGCTCTAGCAAGTAAAGAGAATCTGGAGGAAAGAGCTTCAGTTCAACACTTTAATTAGTGATACCTCACAATCTGTGATTGCAAAGCTTGGCCATATCCTTGGTCAACCAAAAAGAGGGTCTTAATGATTTGGTAGTAAGGCATGAAGGCAACTCTATTGCAAAAGAATATGGGATAAATTGTCTCTTTCTTCCTAAGGTACAGGCATCAGAGAATAGGAAAAGAATAATGAAGAAAGAAAGAAGTGAGAGATGGATAGAGTCAGGGAGGGAGAGAGGGAGAGAGAGAGAGAGGGAGGGAGGGAAAGAGAGAGAGAGAATCTCCCAGGACTTCACATATTGATATATTGGAGCCAGAGCTAAAGAGGTGGTTAAGGAATTTCTTTTTTTTTTTTTTTAAGTTTTGTTTCTGTAATAGAGATAGTTATATCTAATATTGAAAGGAAAGATTTTATTGTTGAGGATAACACTCTATCTTTCCAAAATCCAGTCAAATTTATTTCTCACTAAGATAAGCAGCATCAAGACTCTGAAGAAATAAATCAAAAGGCTATGTTTCTAATCTTGACCAATTTGGTGAGGAACAAAGACAGCTCATATGGAATAGTCAGGCCATCCTAACTGAACTCCATGGAAATCAAAGACATCCTGAACTGTCTCCATGGAAAGCAAGTGCTAAGCCAGGACTGAGGTGGATAAACAAAATTGAGGGGATTTAAATTTCCTGTGCATTGAATTTTTGTGATGTGGGGTCAACAGAAAGATGCTACAGGTGAAATAGATCAACCAGTAAAATCACTCCATTTCTGACTTTTCCTTTGCCCCTTGTGAATCAGAACCTGGTCATCTAACCCTTTGTCAGCAGAATCTTTAGCTCAGTAATTACCTAATCCTTCTGCCACATCATCCTTAAAGCACCCAAATATGAAGCAATCTGCTCTTTCTGGTCCTCTCTCGGCACTACAAATTGATGATTTGCAGTGTCAACAACACCTTGCTTACCTTATATCTGATTCTGGACACTTCTTTTTTTTTTTTTTAATTCCCTATGGCTTCCTGCAAGATGGTGGAGTTTGTCATAGAACTGAAGGTTAATAGAAGAGGAGAGAGAAGTAAACATACAAACAAAATAGGCGAGAGAATTTTAAGTCAGATGAAGCACAGAGTAATATCTAATATGCTGAAGATAAAACTCAACCTAAAATTTTATAAACTGTCAAATTGAAATGAAAGTTCCTATGTACCAAGACTGACTTTACCAACCACAATTCCTCACTGCAAACAGTTACTAAAGAATATACATTATTCATTGACAACAAGAAAAAGAAATGAAAAAATAAGGAGTGGGGAAAATAATGGGCACATAACTTAATAATATACTGGTGAATTCAACTGTAGGCTTCATATGGAAGTAATAATAGCTGTTTTTAATAAGAAAAATGAAAATTAAGACTGTGTATCACAGTGATAACAGATGAGGACAGGCTAAATGTGTAATTAAAACATGTAAACATCTCCTATTTGGGAGTGGTAGAAATGTTGATTTTCATTAAATTTGTTAGAAAATTTTACAGGCCAATTTATATCTTCATAATTTCAGGGAAGAAAATATAATGCAAAGGTAGGAAAGGAGAAAGAGGAAAAGAGAAAGGTGAGAGGGAAACATATAACGCAACCTAGCTTAAAAAATCTGAATGTATATAATTTATAAAGATGTATTTAAATTAATTTGAAAGGAGAGAGTATATAAGAATATATGTTTAAAATCCAATTTTTTTATGTGTGTGAAAGGCATTTCAACACCATCAAAGAGAGTGAGAGAGATAAAGATAGAGATTAAAAATAAAGAAATAAAAAGTATATCAAGGTACTACCAATCAAAAGAAGAAATATAGTATCTGGCTTTGGAATACAATTATCAGGCAAATACAATTTAATACCAAAATCTTAAATAGGCAAAAAACAGCACTAAAAAACAATTAACCAAAAAAATAATGGACTTATAGGCATGGACTAATGTCATTGGAAAATAAATATTGGTAAATTATCAGAGAATTAAAAGAAAAAAAACAAATTCACAATGATAGTGGGAATTTTAATATGCCATAACCAAATTGGTAAATGAAATAATAAAAAATTAGAATAGCTGTAAAAATGTGAATGCAAAATTAGCCTCATAGTCAGACCAAACAATAGACAAAAACATGTTCTTCAAGGACACTACTACATTTTAAACAATATTCCATGCAGTAAGCCATGTAAGATAACTTAGCACACTTCAAAGAATGGATGTTACCACAGTCCATGATTCTAAAACCATTAAATTGAAAATTAAAATAAAATCATAGTATGGAAAAATAAATATGAACATATTTTTAAGAAAAAAATCACTCTTAAGTAATTCATAACAGAAAAGGCACATTTCAATGAAAAAAATGTTTTTATTAGCAAAGAGATAATAAAATTACTAGGTATCAGAATATTTGAAACATAGCTAAATTAGGAAAACACTAAGAATAAATGAAATAAACATGGGAAAAGAAAGAAACGGCATCCAAATTGGAAAAGAAGAAGTTAAATCATCTTCATTTGCAGATGACATGAACTTTATGTGGAAAACTCTAATGACTACACACACACACGCACACACATACCTCTTAGAACTAATAAATTTAGTAAAGTTGAGGGATGTAAAATATACAAACAAAAATTAGCTGTGTCTCTACATTAACAAAGAACTAACCACAAAGGAGATTATGAAAATAATTCCATTAGCATAAACAATTACATATCGTAAAAAAATAAAATACTTAGGAGTAAAGGTAATTTAGGGTGAGAGACCTATATACTGGAAACTACAACACACTGATAAAAAAAATTAAAGAAGTCACAAATAAATATAAAGGCATCCTGTGTTCATGGATTGTAAGACAGTATTATTAAAATGTCTCTATTACCCAAAGTGATGCACAGATTCATGGAAACCTTATCAGAACCCCAAAGACATTTTCTCACAGGAAAAGAAAAAAAAACAATACTAAAAATCACATGGAATTATAGACCCAGTATAGACAAAACAATCTTTTTTTTTTTTTTGGTAATGTTTATTCTTTTTTGAGAGAGACAGAGCATGAATGGGGAAGGGGCAGAGAGAGGGAGACACAGAATCCAAAGCAGGCTCCAACTTCTGAGCTTTCAGCACAGAGCCCTACGCGGCACTTGAATTCACAAACTGTGAGATCATGACCTGAGCCAAAGTCAGACGCTCAACCGACTGAGCCACCCAGGCGCCCCAAGACAAAACAATCTTGAGAAAGAAGAACATATCTAGAAGCATCATACTTCCTGATGTCTAATTACATTACGAAGTTATAGTAATAAAACAGTATAGCACTGGCATAAAGACAGATGTATAGACCAATGGAACAGAAGAAAGACCTACACATTTACAGTCAACTGATCTTCAACAAGGTGCCAAGATTACATAAGGAGGTGGTGGGGTGCTGTTTTGCACCTATTTGGAAGCAGCTCCTTCAACTCAATAGCAAAATAGCAACGGCTATTTAATAAAAAAGGCACTCAGCATTGCTAATCACCAGAGAAATGCAAATAAAAATGCCAATGAAATATCACCACACGCCAGTCAGAATGGCTATTATTAAAATGACAAGATAACTAGTGTTGATGAGGATGTAGAATTAAGGGAACCCTGTACACTTTTGGTGGGAAAGTGAATTGGTACAGTCACTATGGAAAACAGTAAGGAGGTTCCTCAAAAAATTAAAATTAGAACTACCATATTACCCCGTTTTGGGGCATATATCCAGAGGAAATAAAATCTGTATATTGAAATCTATATCTGTATCTGTACTGTCATGTCGTTCAGCATTATTTACAGTAGTCAAGATGGAAACAACCTAAGTGTCTTTTCACAGATGAGTGGATGCAAATGTGTAATTTTAATTGTAATTAAAGTTCAAAAATCATATATAAGTAATGGAATATATATTATTTATACATAATTATATAATAAAATAAAATTTCAAATAAGCAGAGTGAGAAAGAAAAACATTATATGATCTCCCTTATAGGTAGAATCAAAATTTAAAAAAGCAAGCAAACTTGAACTTGGGTGCTTGGGTGGCTCAGTCAGTTAAGCATCTGACCTCAGCTCAGGTCATGGTCTTGCCATTCCCAAGTTCGAGCTGCAAGTTGGGCTCTGTGCTGACAGCTCAGAACCTGGAGCCTGTTTTAGATTCTGTCTCCCTCTCACTCTTCCCCTCGCCTGCTGTGCTCTCTCTCTCTCTCTCAAAAATAAATAAATGTTAAAAAAATAATAAAAAATGTTGAAGTCATACAGGCAGAAATTAGAAGGGGTGGTTGCTAGTGGCTACAAGTGAGGGAACAGGGGAGATGTTAGTAGAAGGGTATAAACTTTCAGTATAAGATGAGTAAGTTTCTGGGACATAATCTACAGCATAATTATAGTAAATAACACTATAGCGTTCACTTGAAATTTGCTAAGAGAGTAGAATTTAAGTTTTCCCATCACACACAAAAAGATAGTAACTATGTTAGATGATAGATGTGTTAATTAACTTAATTGAGGTAATCATTTCATAATGTATATGTATATGAAATCATCATGTTGCTCACTTTAAATATATACACTTTCATTTGTCAATTACACTTCAATAAGGATAGAAAAATTAAAAATAAAAAAGGTGACGGCGGTAGAGGCTGTGGATGACCTGTTGAGTTCAAGAGCTTCAGGAGAACAAGATCTGGTCAACTCTTTGCAAATCCTTGTCCCTAATTCTCAAGTTTAGTGGTTGGGTGAGGAGGAAGGTTAACCTAGTTGGGAGCCAGGTTAAAACCGGGTATGCTGTGGGTGTCTGCTCTCTGGGAGAAGAAAGAACCTTGATGCACCAGCCGGTTGTGCCCAGCCAGTGCAGACACCTGAGTCTCCTGCCGGATGCAGCCTGCTGACACATTGTTAATAGACAGACACGTGCTGGCTTCTGAAATCATGCCAGAGGCAGGTTCTCAGGCCAGGGGACCCCTTTAAGGAAAGACTGGAGTTGAGTTTGCTTAGCAGGCAGACTAGCCATCAGCCTGGAGATGCTCCTGAGGCTCAAAGAGATGCTAGGAAGGAGTTAGTTTGCTCCTAAACCTCTAGACTTGTTTTACATTTTGGCAAAAAAGTGCTGAGATTCCCAAGAAGACCACACCCATATTCTGTTCTTTTGGAACAGCTTAAGGACTTCATAGACACCATCTGGGCTCATAGGACCATCCCCGGTGAAGATGGACAATCCCGTTGCATAGAAGGATGAAATATAAGAGGCAGTCTTCTGGAAGGCTAGGCTGGCTTTGAAAGGGGGAGGCATGTGTCCTTGAGGGAGGGCACAGGCTTGCAGAAGAGTGGAGCCCCCAGGTGTGAAAGCAGTGGACCTCCAGGCTGTGCTGGAAAGGTGGACAATGCAGCGGGTCCTGGCTGTGGGATGAGGTGTAATTGCTATGGCGGATACTCTATGTATTCAGAAATACAGGAATACAAAAGAAAATCATGTAAAATGAAGATATAAAAGAACTAACCAACAGAAGATAGTCTTTCTTTTAGAAAAATGTATACTGGTCTAAGAAAAAAAAGTCAAAGTCAATAATAATATCAAAATTAAAAGCAAAATGTAAATATATTTAAAAGAAATTTTCACATCATAAAACAATATGTTTTATACTGAGTTGAACTTATAATTTCCATAAAAATCTAAAAACATCATAACTGTTACATAATGAATATAAAGCTGAACTGATGATCCTTTAGTGAATTGAATAAGTAATGAATCTGCTACTTCAAAAAGAAAATCTCTGTGATATTTAAAAATTTATTTCAGAAAATCAAAAACAGAACTGCTTCTCTGCTAATTTTATGAGGCTAGTAAAACTCAGTAGCTATACCAGCCAAAAAGAACATCAGAAATAATCATTTACAATTGTAAGAAAAAAAAAAGAAGGTATCTGGGAATAAATTTATGAAATATTTGCAAGGCCTTTGTAGACATAATTACAAAATATTATAAAACACATCAGTGGATTATGAGTCAGTATTTTAAAGATACCAATGACCCTAAATTAATCTGAATATCCAATATAATTCTAGACACAACTCCCCATAGGATGTCTCAGAGAATTTGACAGATTTCTCCTGAAATTAATATTGAAAGTGTAGGGGCAGAAATAGTGAAGCCAATTTTGAGAGACCTTTTAAGAAGCAAGAAATATACTAACATGATATTAATGTGGTATAAATCTAGAGTGAGTAAAAGAATGTAGAATTAGCACAACTTTATAAACAAGTAATGGAATAGAATTGAGTTTTGGTGAAAATTTGAATAAACAGGAAAACTCACACTGCTTATGAGAATGCAGAGTTTATACTTTGTTGAATAAAGTAAGAATGTAAGAATCTATAAAATTTGAGGATGTGCATATTGAATGAACCAGAAATTCCAGTTCTGGGTGTAAATTCTAAAGACATTCTGGAGCTTATGCCCAAGGAGACACACAAAAAGACCAATCAGCATTTTTAATAATACCAACAATTTGGATTGTTCCTCAGTGTCCATCGGTAGTAGAATTAATAATGTGTTTTATTCATAAATATTAAATAGCATGTATAATAGATTTTATCTAGCTGTTAACATAATTTTTATAAGCATAGTGCAGAGCAAAAGATTCAAATTGGAAAAAAATTCATAGACTATCTTACCATTGATGTTTAATTAAATTAAAATAATATATGTTGTTTAGGGAAGTATACATTAGAAGTTGAAATATAAAAACATGGAAAAGAAGATTAAACACCAACTTCAAGAATATTTTTGCCTTTGAGGACAGAGAAGAGGAAATAAGGTCAGAGAGAGATACTAAGGAGGCCCCATATGTAATATTTTATTTCTATTAAAAATCTGTAAATGGTGTGGAAAATTTTTATATTTTTTAGTTTGGCAGGGTGGGAACACATTTTTTTATTCTCAAACTGTTTGAAATATTTTATAATAAAAGAGCAAATATAAGTTTACAAATTACTCTTCATTCATTCATTCATTCATGCATTCATTCATATATCCACTCATTTATTCATTCTGTACAGTTCCACACTTTGTGCAAGACCTGGTGCCAGGAACAAATGATGGATAAGAGACAGGCTCTCTCCTCTGGGCAGTTTCCTCTAGGTGATTCATAGCACCATTATAGCCACACCTTCCTTAGGATCTCTAATTATCTACAAGAAAAGAACTTTCTGATGCACAGTTTATTCTAAGACTCTGGCCCCACTGTACAAATATATTTTCTTATCTATTACTGTATTCCATGTACCTGGCAGTCCTTGGCTCATGGGAAGCATTCAATAAATAGTCAGTTTGCTGAGTACAAGCACTTTGTGCTTGCTCTTGAAGTGTTTCAGCACTGAGCAACAACAGTTGGAATATTTACCCTGTATAGAGGTTTCAAGAGTTAGTCTATAATTTTCTTACCTGTGCTTTATGAAGGCTAGATCAAACGTCAGACCTTTTATCACTCCATGGCTATTTCTAAAGATTATTAATTTGTACTCATTTATGCCATCTTACAGAGGTGTGTGGTACACAGCATTATTTTTCCTTTCATCTCAATCCAGACAATTTAGACCTATTAAAATATAAACTTCTGGGGCACCTGGATGGCTCAGTAGGTTGAGCGTCTGACTTGATTTTGGCTCAGGTCATGATCACACAGTCCTGAGTTCCAGCCCCACATCATGCTCTGCGCTGACAGTATGGAGCCTGCTTGAGATTCTCTCTGTCCCTCTCTCTCTCTCTGTCCCTCTCTCTCTCTGCCTCTCCACTGTGTGTGGAGTCTGCGACTCCACAGAGTGCTGTCGCTCTCTCTCTCTCTCTCAAAATAAATATATAAACATTAAAAAATGAAAAAATGAAAAAATAAAGTATGAAAGGTTCTGACTTCTTTTATGGCCTCCAATCTTAGTGGCCCTAAAACTGTGATGCGTTTAGAAATCAGGAATGGATGTACATTGAACTCTAGGCACCTAATGGAATTGCATAGTTTCTAATTCCACTGATATATTTCAATCAAAAACTTCAAAATATCATACAGAAACATCTGATTATGTTCCATAAGATTCTTAAAGGAAAGGCACATTATTTACTGAAATAATTTTTATTGAAATGAGACAAAGAGACAAAGTCAGGGATTTTATATATACACATCTATTTATATCATATTATATTTATTATATTATTATATTATGTAATATTATAATATATAATATAATATTAGATTATATTTTATTTTATTTTATCTTATTTTATTTATAAAATACATACATATCAGACAAATACCAGAAATGTTAGGGAAAAATACTACCAAGCTAATCAGTGATACTCCATTCCTTATTTAAATTCCTTATTTAATTCCTTATTATTAATAAATTCCTTATTTACTAATTAATTTAATGATACTCCATTCCTTATTTAATTAAATCCAATTTAATTCCTCAAATTGCAATGTAAAGAAAATGAAACAAAGACAGGTCCTGAAAAAGCATAGGGTTTAACAAAAAGTAATGTATAGACAGTAATGTAAAAACAGGATAAAGACTGAAGTTGGGAAACACTGACTCTACTGGAGAAAGAGAACGCTTGCTTGTATTTTGAGGTCTCAGGCTAGAATATAAAAGGCCTTGTGGGTCATGTAAAGGATCCCTAATTTACCATGAAGACAATTAAAAACATAATGGGAACTTTTTTTATTCAGTCATATAGAGAATAAAGCTTTAGTTGCAAATCTTGCCCCAAATTGTTTACATTGCCTCCAGCAAATTCAAGCCTTAGTGCCTTAGCTGTTCTGTCATATTCGAATGTGCTGTAGTTTTGGATAAACCCTCTTCTAAAGCTGACTCATTTTTTTCTAATATGCACTGTTTCTTTATTGTTTTCACCACAATTAATGATTTAAAGAGCATTCATTGCATTTCAAAGAATATTTAAGAATCTCTCAGAAGCTCTATAAGAAAATAGATCTTTTGTTTCCATAAAAATGCACTTGTACATGTTGTTCTCTTGTTACACTGTGTGTACTGAGTAAGATTTCAGGACATTTGGTGTTCTGTGGTTGAAATATGTAGCCACAAAGCAGAACAAATGCAAAATGCTGCCCTCTGTTGAAAAATGTCCAGGATGCAAATCAATCCTTGAAAGGTAGATCAGAATACTACATCTACACCAGCATGAGATGATTTGGAGAGTTAAAAAATTTGATAAGATCCGTGAAGAAATGGTAACTTTCCCATATTTGAATCAAGGAGAACAATATCGAAGGAAAATATGACAAATTAAATATTTTTAAAATATCA
The DNA here is from genome assembly GCF_018350195.1 of Panthera tigris. Lineage (NCBI taxonomy): Eukaryota > Metazoa > Chordata > Mammalia > Carnivora > Felidae > Panthera > Panthera tigris. Next base: position 50,189,908 of record NC_056669.1, read on the forward strand.
TCAGTGTTGAAAATTTTAAGCTAAAATACAGTAACAACCTGTATAGAAAAATATTTTCTCTACATATGACATAAGAATGAATCATTTCTTTATGAGTAAAGCCCTAAGTTTATAGTAATTTGTTATGGAAATATACAAGACTAATATGCATGTAAGATTATGTAGGAAAATATAAAGTATCCATGCCAACATGCTTAATGAAAGGGCAGAATACTAACACACACATACATACATGGACTTTCTCTCTCTCTTTCTTTTTCTTCCCCCCTTTCTCATTTTCATGTAAGTGCACACACAGAAAAGCAAAACAAAACAATGAACAAAGCTATACACACACCATCTGTAACTAGATAAAATTTAGAAAAATAACTGAAAAGAAAAAAAATGTGTTTAACTTCTAGAATTGGGAGTATTTTAAATGATTGTTTGAAATTATTAATTAATGTTCTATTACTGCATTGTACATTCATTATAAATTTAAATAGTAGTACAACATATAGATAATAAAAATATTAAAAGGTAGGTTTTCCCTAAACCAGTACCTTTGATGAAAATTAGTGCTATTTGTCTTCCCAAGAGCCCATGCCCTGATTTGGAGGAATTTAAAGCAGCTTACACATAGTTCTGGGTAAACTAACTTGTTTTGTGTCCCACCTTCTAAATTGTCCAACTCTCCATGGTGGCCACCATAATTCCTGACACAACTTTAATCCATGTTCCATTTTGTAATCAGTTCTTTGCTCTGTCCATGAAAGAGATAATTAAGAGCAAGTTTAGCCTGAAGAATACTCATTTTCTGATTCAATGTCTCAACTTTAGTGGTGAGACTCATGATATTCTCCTTGAGAAATACCCTTCTTAAAGCCAGTTAAAAAAACAAGTTATGTGTATGTGTTTTTTTTTCTTTTTCCATCTTCCTTTTCTGTTTCTTTCATGCCTATATCCCAATATCTGAATTCCATTTTCTCCCTGAATAAGCAATGAGGTGGGCAAACAAGGATGCTAATCAGTTATAAATAAGAGGAATTTGATCCAAAAAGACTCTATTCTGGCAGGAATACAAACTAAGATTCTTTGAGGTAGGAAAATCTGATGTTAAGTTAAAGTGAGAGTCCTTAAAGAGGACTTCAGTTGAAGGATTAACCCAAAGTAATGTAAAGAGGATAGGGAAAATTAAACAAAAATCTAAAACAAGTGAGGTTAAGTCCTATCCACAAACAACATCTGGGGATCATGTGTTAATGGACATACGGGTACACCATATGGGGTCAAGCTACGTGTCAAGTTATGTGTTTGTCCTAATACCTTCCATGCTCTCCAGCTCCTCCAGTCCTGGCCATTCTTTGTTTTCATCTGTTCCTTGAGGTTATGAAATTCTGTTCTCAGTTTTTGATCCCATAGTGAAACATTCTGTTGAGATCTCCTGTGTGTGGCTTGTCTCTCTATGTCCTAGTCAGCTGCAAATGAATGCCAGAAATTTGTATTTGAATCAAAGCAAATAAAAGACAGTAGGAATGCTTGAGAAGTCTTCACCATGCTGCCAGACTCTCTCTCCTCTGATCTATGACTGTGTTATGTATTTCCAACTCCCTTTCATTTTTACCATTTCAACATGCAGCTCTCATCTTTCTTTCCCTCTCAGAATCTGTCAGAGTTTAAAAGTAAATACCTCAAAAATTAGTGCAGGCAAAGATATAAAAAATCAAAAGAACTTCCTTGGGGGACACAGAAAGAAACCCATCTTCTATATATGTGAGTGGGAGTGAGGAGGGCTGTCAGGAGGAAACAGGCTGAACAAAGGCTGCCCGGAGGCACTCATGTGTCCCTTCATGCTCATCTGATGAATGAGAAGTTGACAACAGATTTTGACGGAATGATTTCGTCAAAGCCATAAAGTGGCCAACTTCTGTGTACTTGCACTTTCTAAGACAAAAGAATAATACAGAAACTTCCGGATTATAAAGAATTTATAGCTACTGCTATTAGGTTAGTCTAAACTACTATCTTTGGTTGTCTGAATGACATAATAGGTTCCTGAATGATGCATCTACATTACTTCTGCCCCTTCCACTTATTTTTACACAGTAATCAATCTAATTTATTAAAATCTATACTATATGATAGCATTACCTTAAAACTCCCCAACTACATTTAGAAAAAAATCAAAACTTTTTACTTTGACTTACAAGACCCAAAAGATGTGGCCTAGGCCATGCTCAGACCTGATCTCTTATTATTCATTTTTTACCCACTAAACTCTAGGGAATTACATCCCCATTACCCTAGATCCTCCATAAGTCTTTATGAGGTTACACTTTAAAATGTATCATTTTTCTCCATAAAGCTATTTGTGATAATACACTTTAAAATGTGTCATTTTTTAGGGATGCCTGGGTGGTACCAAATCTTGATATTGGCTCAGGTCGTGATCTCAATTTATAGGATCGAGCACCATGTCAGGTTTACACTGTCCGTGGAATTGTTTGGGATTCTCTCTCTCTCAGCCCCTGTGCCCCCCAAAATAAATAAATAAGCTTTTCAAAAAGTACTCTTTTAAAAAGCAAATAAAATGCATCATTTCTCTCTAAATGTTTTATTTCAATTTATTTATTTACTTTATCGCTTCTGTCTCCTTCATTTTATTTTTCCTCAATTCGACTTCAAGTTTAACTCCCTGACAGTAAGATATTCTATCCCAAAAACCTAGAGCAATACCTGGAGCATAGATGATGCTCAATAAATATTTGTTAATTAAAGGAATAGACTTATAGGATGTGATGGTCTAGAAAGCCTCAGACATCATTCAGGTGCTGTAAAATAATCATGGCCTGTGGAGTACAAAGACCTGTATTATAATCCCAGCTTCATTTCAGCTATCATTTCATCCAAGTGGGCCTCTTTTTTTCACATTTAAAAAATGAAAACAATATCTTTATACTCAAAAGTAGTAAAGACAAAAAATAATAATTAATCCATGTCAACCAGTAGTGGCTAATTGCTTAAAAACTCTATGGTTCTGTATAGATGGGAAATCTGAGTCAGTGTTCCACATATATAAATGTATTTCTAAATGTTTGCATGTAAACATATTTTTACACCTCAATTTCCATGGTTTCTATAGATTTATCTACTTTAAATGTTTTTAATGTTTATTTGTTTTTGACAGATATAGAGACAAAGCATGAGCAAGGAAGGAGCAGAGAGAGAGACACAGAATTCAAAGCAGGCTCAAGGCTATGAACTGTCAGCACAGAGCCCCACCTGGGGCTCAAACTCACAAACTGCAAGATCATGACCTGAGCTGAAATCAGACCCTTAGCCAACTGAGCCACCCAGGCGTCCCATGGATTTATCTACTTTAAAACTGCCATCTATCTTGTTATGGTATGGCTAGTTCAAATAATTGTGTGTGTGTGTGTGTGTGTGTGTGTGTGTGTTTAGGTATATTTAAAGCCTAGTTTAAGATCTACATACACATATAGATCCATTTAGATGTGGAACATATAAAGAGTATAACTATAACATATAAAAATATGTTTTAAGATTACAGAGACCAATTGGCCTCAGACATAGGGAACTATGATCATGATCAAGGACCTCAGTAGAAACATTGGTACCAGGAATCTGTATAATTACTATCATAGAGTAATAAATAACTTCACTGGTTTGCTAACAGCTTGACAAGTGGCTGCTTTTCCCGAACGTGAAGATTAGCATTTCGAATTTTGCAGAGATCTGTCCCAAACTTTGGGACTGTTTTACATTATAGAAAATGGTGCTTCAGGGAACAGTCAGAACAGAAGAAAAGGACAGTTGTTCTGACAATCACTTTGGCTCAGATTCTTCATATGTACAATGAGAATAATATCTGTCTCATCTCCTTGTCATGGGACAAAGTATGAACATTTATGTGTAAGAGCATTATAAGCTACCAGAGGTTTATTTTTCCATTAAAATTTTTTTTTTGCAACAAGAACTGTAGGAAACTAGAACACCAAAATTGCTGATTTGAATCCATCTTAGGGAACATTGTACTAATGGGATGGACTATTTTCTCACATAGCACAACTACATACTGTACAGCTGTGAAGTCTATGGGTATAAAGCTCCAACTACAAAAGAGCCCTCAGCAAAGTGGTACCCAGTGTATCCCTAGCAACAGAGCAATGGTACCATCGTAAAGACAAGATTGTTGGGAGCCTGGGTGGCTCAGTCGGTTAAACATCAGACTCTTGATTTCAGCCCAGGTCATGATCTCAGGTTCATGAGATTGAGCCCCACTTGGGGCTCTGCTCTGACAGTGTGGAACCTGCTTGGGATTCTCAGTCTCCCTCTCTCTGCCCCTCCCCCACACTCTTTGAGAGATCTCTCAAAGAGAGAGATCGTTCATGAGCGCTTATGAGAAATTCACTGACAACCCCTAGAAAAGCTGGCATTTTGTAAAGGCTAAGATCCTGCATGGGAAAGTGGAAAACAGCCAGTGGCATTTTTGTTGTTGTTGTTGTTGTTGTTGTTAATATTATTCCTTTTGTGTTTTTCACATTGTTATTTATATTGTTTTCAGCAGAGTCCCTTCTCCCATAGCTACAGCTGTTGATTAAACCAAAACACTTCAAGAGCCAAGGGACATGCCAACACCTTTCTTTTCTACATTTATTTTCCAACAAATGATAGAAGAAAAGCCATTTATAACTGATATCACATTTCCATTAATGAAGGAATGCAAACTTGACTCTCAAGAGCAAGATTTCTCAGAAATTATTTGTTTGGAGAATGGAGAGTGACTGGTTACCCAGGGGCATAATCAGCTGAAATCAGGAAAGATTTAAAGGACCTCTAAAGAGCTGAAATAGGAAGAACAATGTGGTCATCTGGGTTAGAAAGCTAGCAAGAGAGGAATTGTATTATAATGAAATGTAGCAAACATCGTGAAGTGACCATTGAGCAAAAGTGGTGATATGCTGAACTTCACATTTCTCATATGTCAGATGAGGAAGACCCCAGAAACAGCACCATCCAAAAGTTTTTGTTTGTTTTGGGGTTTTTTTGAAGGTTTTCCCCCAGAAATGCTACCTAGAAAAGGGTTTTACAGTAATTTTCAAAACAAACTTTAAAATAGGCTGTCATTGGGGCGCCTGGGTGGCGCAGTCGGTTAAGCGTCCGACTTCAGCCAGGTCACGATCTCGCGGTCCGTGAGTTCGAGCCCCGCGTCAGGCTCTGGGCTGATGGCTCGGAGCCTGGAGCCTGTTTCCGATTCTGTGTCTCCCTCTCTCTCTGCCCCTCCCCCGTTCATGCTCTGTCTCTCTCTGTCCCAAAAATAAATTAAAAACGTTGAAAAAAAAAACAGCTTGGAAAATTACAAATCCCATTAGCAAAGGAAAAACTCTGAGATATACTACAATGACCTAGGAAAATAATGAAGAAACATCCCGAATTGTGTTCTTTGTTTACCCTATTGAGGTATTTGCCTAGTCTATCTAGATAAGGCCCCTTTAGAACACCACATAAAACAATTGTTCTGACAAGCACACTTTGCAAAACTTTACATTAATGGTCCAACTTTACTTTAAATTATTATTTAGTAGTTACCTGCCAATACCTGTTTTCAATACCTGCTTGGTCATCCTTCAATATTGAGAGCTTGCCTTCTCTATGAAGCCTTTGCTGACACTAATGGGAGAGCTGGGCACTCTCTACTCTGTACTTCCACCACAACCAATTATTTGACTACAGATTCCATAACAATTTATGACACATGTATTTCCGTTTATTGTTGGTCATGGTTATATTTAATGTATCTTTGTTTCTGCCTTTTGCACATTGATCTGGCTTAAATTAAGTGACTGAGTTTTTTTTAATATATCAGTGGCGTGTGTGTGTGTGTGTGTGTGCATGGGTGCATGTATACGTATTTGGAGAGGTTGTACAGTAGAGAAGGTGGGCTGATATTTGAATCCAATATATATTTTTACAGCAAAACAATTGGGTACAATCTCTGGAACTATATTGTGTGTTTTAAATCCCAACTCCACATGCTATATGTTGTGAAAGTTGGCTGGTAACCTCTTTGGACCTCACTTTCTATATCTAAAAAATAAGATTAATAATAACAGCCATCTGATGGGCATTTACTGTGTGCCTTCCCCTAGATATGCCTTTCTCAATTTTTAAAGAAAGTACTGCCTGATTATGTCTGAAAAATGCTAGACAATGTCTGTGTCCCCAGGTGGGAGAGGGAGTAAGCAAGCAAATGAACCATAGCCTTTGTCCTCTGAGACACTGATCCCTTGAAGAGAGCAACTGTACACGCATGCCTATAAAACAAAGCAGAATATAACAAATCCTCGTTGTGGTTCTGGTTACTAAGGGCTTGTAATAGAATATAGATAGCCTTTTCTTTCTGTGGGAAACAATGGAATCCTAATAATTAAGGTCATATATCCTGTGCTACATATATAATACACATTATCACATTTCACCTTCTCAACAATTAGGCAAAGTTGGTTTTATGTCCCCATTCTGTAGAGGAGGGTGTTCTTAGGAAGCTGAGACTGGAAGAGTTAGACTGTCAAACAAGGTTATAAAGTATGGAGAAGGCCTAGAAGGAGAGCATACTGATTCCCAAATCCATGCTTGTTCTAATGGCATACTCCTTACTCATGACTTACTGAGTCAAGGAGACAGCTCCATGTGAAAGAACTGGAGGACACGTAAGAAATCACATAGGTCAGGATCTATTTCCTACTCTGTGTACTTAAGTGTGTATTTAAGTGTACAATAAACTTGGTTTCTTTCTCCCTCCTAGAGAACAGGGATTAACGCATTTTTGAAACCTTCCTTTAATTTTGCCTGTGCCGGCTGAAACAGAGTAGAACGTTCACTTGAGAGGCATTTAAAGCGCAATTCTATCACGTGTTAGTGTGTAATTTGGGACTGGCTACTTTTTATGCCTAAGAATCAGTTTCCCATCTGTAAAGTGAAATAATACACACATAGAGTTGTAAAAATGAAATCATCTACATAGCTTACACATTAAGTTGCCTATTATTATTTTTATCATCATTATTTTCCCATTAGTATTACAAGATCCTTAGACATTTTTACATTAGTATTACAAGATCCTTAGTATTACAAGATCCTGATGTGTCTTATCCCTTGATGCACATGAGTCAAGGAAATTGAGCTGATGTTCTACATATCTCAGTAAGCCTCACATTACCCTGATAATTCTGTTTCCTAATCCTTTGTTAGGCTGTTTTCCTCCAAAAGATCTATGCCCCTCCCATCCTTCACAATTCTACCCATGTTTAAACGTTTGAAGAATAGTGTCTACCCCTACTCAACACTGCCCCGCTGCCCCCCCACCCCACACACACACAGAATTTTCTCCAGGCATCATTCTTTGACTTCTGTAGCCCATACTCACTAAACCTTCACTAAACCTAAATGCTACTTACAAGCTAGTATTATACAAACAGGATGTACTTACATTTTTTTATTTCACCTAGCTTTGTTCTGTTCCCCAAGTTCAGGTTAAAGCATCTTCAAGTCAGGGAGCTTTCTTCAATCTTCCATAATATTCCCCACTGAGCTTAGCTGGATACAGAAGGAGCCCTGCACAAATACTAGGCTTACTTAATTCATTTTAATGATACATAAGATATTGATATAATCTAAATTCTTCTCCCAATTTGAATTAATCAAATGGCTAACACTTCCAGATTCTAGAACTCATATGAACTCAGAGAATTTCCATGTGTAACTGTGTATCTGTTTAATCTGATATCCATTTCTGAAAACATTTTGACAGTTTCCCAGTGTGAAGAAAAAGGATTTTTGTTTAATTAATGAAGCTTTTCTCAGGTCCAGATTTTAGTCTTTTAATGCACTTTCGGCTGTTAGAAAGATAGTATTAAAATGCCTTAGCTATTGACTAATGCTTAATTATTCTCTTTCTGGAGTAAATCACATTTTTAATGTAGATCAGTCTTTGGCTTTCTTAGCAGGAAATCCTTTAGCTTAGTAATATATCAATGACCTGTGTTTGTTTTCCATTTCTCCTTGTCTTATTTTAAATGGGAGGTTTGCAATGCATTGCATTTATGGAAATGCACTAGGTAAACTTGTGACTACCTAGAGTTTTGGGGGGAACAGGGGAGTGGGTTATGTACTATATGGTTAGCTAGATGTAGCCAGACCACTCTCCTCATCAGAGTTATGTATATATACTCATAATATATTTAATAATATATTATTGGGGCACCTGAGTGGCTCAGTCGATTAAGCATCTGACTGGCTCAGGTCATGATTTCATGGTTTGTGAGTTCGATCCTGGCATCGGGCTCTGTGCTGACAGCTCAGAGCCTGGAGCCTGCTTTAGATTCTGTAACTCCCTCTCTCTCTCTGCTCCTTCCCTGCTCATGCTCTGTCTCTCTTTCTCTCTCAAAAATAAACATTAAAAAAATTTAAAAAATAATATATTTATATATATATGAGTAATATATATGGTACATATAAATACCTCATCAAAGGTACATATATGAATACTATATATATATATTTTTTTCATTTGATGAACCCAAATATTCTGAAGTTATTAGTTAAATCAACTTTATTCAAATGGATGATGACATTAATAATCTGATTATTTGATATACCTGTATTTAGCAAAAGCATAGATGTTAATGTAACTGAAATCTTAAATTATTTGGAGAAAAACGAATATACAATAATAATCCAACCTAAATATACTCCAAAATAATCTCTTAAAATATTCCACATGTCAAGGATTTCTTACTTTTCAAATATGCATTAGACCATAAATAAAGAGGAATTTTGGATCTAGTTTAGTAGATTTCTAGCAATTTATAGTGCAAGTGACAAAAATCCTTCTTACATTGTGTGCTGAAGCCAATTATAAGTCTCTTCCCAAATTTGCATTTAGTGATATCTAGTTGGTGGTTCAAAATCAGCCATGGTGGGAACATTTATACTATGCTATAAATAAGCATTTTATTGTCTACAAAGATCCAAGTGCAGAGATACAACAGCATACAAGGTTAAAAATGTCACAAATCCCATGAAATTTACCTTTTAGCCTTCTAGTGGAGGAACTAGGTTTTAAACAAATCATTCAAATGAAAGATATTGCTAATTTATGATAAGATATTTGAAGAAAAGCATATAGTGCAATGCGAGATGAGCACAGGGTTAATTTTGTTGTTGTTGTTTTAATTAGGGGTTTAGTTTGAGGGAAAGGTGCGTTAGGACAGGCTACTCTGAGAAAGCAGAGTTAACACTGAACACTAAAATGTTGAACGGGAGCTAGTTTGATGAATCCCAGGTGAGTGGAGATTTCTTGTCAGAAGTTCTTTGCTATTGCCTAGGAAGAAGGTAAAAGTAACTATATTGATAAGAAAAACAGCATGTTGAAGTTGTCAGGATAACCACTGAAAGATTGGTAAATGCTTGTTTTATCTTCTAAACAAAAAAAGAGTAGTGGAATAATGAAAAAAAATCTAAAAGAAGCCAGGGAATGAGAGGGAAAAAAGAACAAATACTACTCAGGATAAATAGAAAAAATACACTAAAATATAGCTGTAAACCTATGTATACCAGTAATCACATTAAATATAAATGCCTTGATAAATGTTCTTATTAAAAGATAACTGTTTAATTTATTTTTACAGCCAACTATACATTGTTTGAAAAAAAAACCCACAATTTTAAAAAAGTATATACAGACTTTGAAAGTAAAAGAATAGAGAAATATATACCAGACAGCTACCAAAAGAATGAGAGTCTAGTCCTATCATTACTGGTGAAAGCAGGCAAGAGAAAATAAGAGAATTGGGATCATTGAATACATATAATCATAAGATGTTTTAGTGTATGTGATGAAATCCAAATGTGAAAGTAAATTGATAACCATTACAATCAATTTTAAAAATATATCCGGGTGCCTGGGTAGCTTAGTTGGTTAAGGGTCTGACTTTGGCTCAGGTCGTGATCATGGGTTCGAGTCCTTCATAGGGCTCTGTGCTGACAGCTCAGAGCCTCGAATCTGCTTAGGATTCTGTGTCTCTCTCTCTGTCCCTCCCCCACTCACACTCTGTCTCTATCCCTCAAAAATAAATAAACGTTAAACAAAATTTTTTAATACACAGACAGGTTTTTTACCTATTTTTCTTCTTAATAGATCATAATTTTACTTCTCCCTGAGAATTTTATCCCGATGTGATATATTTTTGTATTTGAATATTTTTATCTTTTATGGGTCACCCTATCTTCTGTAACAGAAGTGTGTACTCAAATATTTTCTACTTCCTGCAATTTTTTATAACTTAAAAAGTATTTTTGAGTGCATTATATAGTTATTAGTAGTGCATAATTGAACCAAACAACGTAAATTCTGGCAATTATTAACATAATTTAAATTTTATTAGAAATGTATCTTGTATTGAAATGGTGGTTGAAATATAGAGCTTTAATTAAAAGAGACATCTGTGGCACCAATATTTTAAATTTTTTATGTATATAACATCCTACAGGTTTTGTTTGTTTTGTTTGTCATTCCTGGGGAGTGCACTATGGTAATTCTAGATGTTTCAGCTTTATAATACTTTTCTTTTGTAGTGTGAAAGAAGGGCAATTATAAAAAAGGAGGTAGAAAAGGGAACCACAGGTAAGCTCTCAGTCTGGTCAATGAGGACCTGAAAATCAGGTTCCTTGAAATACCTCACTATACCACCAAGATACGTGTGGTCCAGTTTGAGACCACCAATCTAGATCAGTGTATTTGATACTTTAAATCTCCTCTTACACACCCATAACAGATAAGTCAGTGGTTATATATATATATGCACAGTATCCTTCCCACTGGACTGTTAAAGAAGTGGAGTCTTATATTTTTCATAGCTGGAAGCACAGGGATGACATTAAAATGATATATTGAATAAAATCGATAAACATGGATTGAATTGAATTAGGATTATAAAGTATTTGAAACAGTTCCTGGTGGAAAAAAATATACATTTCATTAAAAAAAAAAGAGGTTAGATGATAAAATGTTAAAGCTAATACATTGCATAGAAACTCACGTTAAATTTTTTTGTATTTCAAACAACACTTGGTGTCGACTAGGAATGAGTCAGTTTGTGAAGCACAGGGGAAGAGCCACAAAAAAAAAAGGGAGGGGGTACAAAACAAACAACAGATGGAGATTTAGGCCAGCACCCACTCTCCCTACAGGCCCTTTTAAAAATATAGCAGCTCCTTTTTAGATTCCATGTTCTGGGACTGGTTCTGCTGCTTTAGAGATATGTCCCTGGTTCAGTCAACCCTACCAAAACCCAGTTCACAAGAAAATAGCACAGTAATATTGGTTGAGTTAGGGAAATTAGTCTTGAAATACTATTAAGCCATACTTCTGTCTCCCCTCTGATTTCTCTGTATTCAAGCTTTGCTTCATTTATCTAATTTCCTTTCTCCTCTGTTACCCAGTTTGGTGAATCCTACATCCTTTTGGGTTCTTCTACTCTTCCGCTTATTTGACTATGACTTTTCTCCCCTTGTAGAGAATCTTACCTCCTATTCTCATATGGTCATATAGATACGAGGTCTTCTGGGATCCCTCCATCTAAATAAGGTTGACTGGTGCATCTCAGTCCCAGCCACACAGAATCCGTCCTGGGAAACCAATGAAATGGAACCAGGTGGGGGAAGTTAAATGTTTTCTGATGCTTTTGATCATTATCTAAGGGATTTTTCTCTATCCCCACACTCTTCTTCTTTTTTTTTTCTTTTTTCTTTTGTTTGTTTGTTTGTTTGTTTTTTGGCTTTGGATGTTAATTTTGTGCAACTACTTATACTCTACAAGTAAAATGGAAGCTGAGTTCATGGTGGTGATGTCACTACATAAAGACTACATTAATACTTATTTGGGTTCCTGTGTTAATATTTTCATTTTCACTGGCTTCAAAGTAAATAGTTTGTTGTCACAAAATTAATAAGCTCTGATTGGACTCAAGCTTAGAGTCCTTTCGGGTTCCTTACTCAAGCAACCAAGATAAAACTGTTTGCTAGTCAAGTGGTAAATTATTTCCTTTTATTGGTCTACGACTATGATGTGAGTGATTAATATCACATTTGCTGCCTCTTTCCCTTGTGTCCTCATAGCATGAAATTTCAAATGAAAGGTGTGTGCATTGAGCCAAATGAAAACATTTGGCTTGAGCTTCACTCAAAAACAGTCTTTCTGTTCAAACAGCTCTATTTCGGTGACCAAGTGCCTGCTATGTGCCAAGAGCTTCATGTTGTTTATAAAAGTAACAATGCTATAAGCTACATACAGTTTTACCCCATTTTACAGATCCTGCAACTGAGGCTCAAAGATGTTAAATACTTGTGCAAAAAAAATCCAATTACAGCTAAGTGACAGAGTTCGAACTTTGAATTTTCTCTGCTTCCGCATAAGACTCAAGCTCCTCCTACTCAAGAAATACAAAACTATGTTACAATTGTATTCTACTCCAAACATTTATTAATGTGTTCATTAATTCAACACATATTTGTTCTAATGCCTTCTTAAATCAATGGTAAATGCATATAGTTACAAAATTAATGAATAAGAAAAAAATCATAAAGATGTATGTATCAGCCCCTGTCCTTTTTATGTGGTTCAGTAATCATGGTGAGAATTCCACATAGTCCTTGTATTTTTTTTAAGTTTATTTATTTATTTTTGGGGGGGAAGGGCAGAGAGAGAGATGAAAGAGAATTCTAAGCAGGATCCATGCTCAGCATGGAGCCTGAGGCAGGGGTTCAGTCTCAAGACTGTGAGATCACGACCTAAGCTGATATCAAGAGTCCTTCACTTAACTGACTGAGCCACCCAGGCACTCCACCTCTCACTTAGTCCTTTTAAAAGTGCATATCAGAAACATTAGTGTTAGCACATAGAGCAGTCCGTTGTATGTAGTAATAACAACAAATAAAAAGCATTAGATAGGTGAATGAATATTACCGATGGTCTCAGGGAGGCTAATGAATTAAACCACTTTTCTCTGCCAGGATTCCTGCACAATTTTAGCAGCAACACACCAAAAAAATGAAAGATGAAATTGTATTATTACCTTTATTACTAGAAAGAAACCAAGTTGGAAGACCTGGTTTTAGTTGATGGCACTACTGGATTTTGAAATCTTATGCATTGGAAAAGAACACCTGGGAGTGTTCAGCAAAGCCTTCTCTAAGGGCAGCTCACTCCCTGAAAAAGGAGAATGAGTGCTAAGCCTCTTCAGCAGGTGTGTGTTCAGGGTAAAATCGCTCTTCATGGAAGTGAACAGTGTTGCTACGGCCAGCAGAGGACAAAGCTGAGCATGGTGAATCAGCTGCTACAGGTCCTAAAGCCATCCCTGCAAGGGCAGAGCTCTTCACCTGCACATGCCACCCAGCAGAGGGTGTATGCATATACAGTGTGGAGTGAAGGTAGGATAGACATCAGTATCATTTGCTGAGATTTCTCTCAAAATAGCGTGTTTTTTCCATGTAAGATAAATCTCTCTAGCTCAGCCTCTTCTGCCTCTCCACTCACAGTGTCTAAGATAATGCTTTGCACAGCCCTGCACCATTATTAGCCATCTCCAACAAAAGATCTATGCTTCTGAAGTAATGGATTTAGATATGTAGAGATTTATTCTTCACTAGGGCAAAGCAAACATGATACCGTAGAACCTAAACCTTTCTAAATGGGTATGGGTGACAGACAGAGAAAGGTGTTTCATTCATTCTTATTCTTCGATAGCAACAAAAACATATACTACGTACACTAACCCCTTAATTAAATTGTCCTACCATATGTGTAAAGAGCCTGACACAAAGATGTTGAAAATTATTCATATCACTTCATTATTATGATTATGGACAAAGAATCAGGCCAGAGCATTGCCTTGTTAAGCACAAGAACTGGACTTTGGGGTGAATACCTCAGGGGAAAGTCTCTAAACTGAACCTCTACTATCACCTAGCATAAGGGACTCTGAGTGATGCAAATATTACCTTGGGGCAAACATATACTTTCTGAAGTTGTTTCATCTTCTTGAGTTTTACTTATTCCAGGAAGATAAAGCACTTCTCTGCCTTAGAAAAGAGATGAGAATATATGGTCAACTATAAGCCAAAAAAACTGATTTCATAGAATCCATACAGGTCTGAAATTCAGTATTTATTGTTTCCATCAATTCCCCAAGGAAGTTTTCTTCCTTTACTCTGAAAAGATAATATCTATAGATAATAGAAAAGAAAAGAAAAGAGAAAAAGAGGGGAAAGAAAAGAAAAGAAAAAAAGAAAGAAAAGGAAAAGGAAAAAAAAGAAAAGAAAAAAGAAAAACTGTAAAATTCTGGAGATGGTAAAACAGTTCAAAGATGATAGAGATTGATTAATTGATTTATGGTTTTGGGAAAAATGATTTTACCTAAAAGTTATATACTTACATTTGTATTTTTAAATAGATTTAAATTCTAAAATTTATTTAGAATTAAAGATACCTTCAATGAAATCTGAATGTTCACTTTAAGTAATTTGTAGCACAGATGGCTTAAAATACCAAATCCCAATTCTTGGTGCAGTGGAAATATTATTGGTCTTAATATTATAAATGGTCTTAATTCAAACATTTACTAGTTTTTGTCTCGGAAAAGCCTTTTAACATCTCTAAGACTCAGTTTACTACCAAATCCAGCATTAGAAATTTTACTTATATCAAAAGTTGTGGCAAAATTAGGTGCAGTGATGTTTCCTTCAATGTAGCAAATGTGGACTTATTTGTACTTTGTTTTACATAATGCCATTAAGAAGCTCACCCTCAATATTTTTTGACTTTTGGGGCAAAAGTACAAATGTAGGTTAATATTTCTAATATTTAAGTACTAGATGCTATATATTTGCTTTCCTGACAAATACAACTTCAAAATTATATATATATATACATAATTATTATTATATATTATATTATATAATATATATTATATATAATACATTATATAATATATTATATATATATTATATAATATATATAATATATTATATAATATATAATTTATATTATATAATATTATATATATAATATTAAAATTAATATATCTATTATAATATATTATATTATTAATATATATAATTAATATAATATATATAATATATATTATAATATATTATAATAATATATAATAATATATAATATATTATATATAATATATAATAATATATTATATATTATATATAATAATATATTATATATAATATATAATAAATTATTATATATTATATATATAATATATTATATATATGATATTATATATATATAATATTTGTTATGGTCCTTATATAACCAAAAGGTAACTCAATATGAGGGACATCCGAATGCAATTATTGTTGCACATGCCTAGATAGTCTTTTGGGGCTAATAATGTTTGTGTTAGTAATTAAATAGGCACAAGAATGTTGTTATAGTAAAATTTTTACTTGATTTGTGTTTTACCAAGACTAACGATCTAAAGGATTTAAAAATAAAACGTAAGCTATCAAAGATTACTAAAGTCATCTCAAAAGGACTCCGGATACAACTAAATAAGACTCCCACTGACCAAATATTGAAATTATAAATACTTCTAATGATAATAACTGCAGTGGATGAAAGCATATTAAGTATTAATAAATGCATGGTTTAAATTATGCTAAAATCATGTTTATAGAAGATGCTAGGAATCTAAATCACTATTTGAACATTGGTAAATAAAGGGAAAGAATCACAATTTACCCTGCCATTAATCTCCACATAGATGCACTAAACGAAGAAGAAATAGTAGAATTTGAATGTTACCATTTTGCAACCTCTGATGAACTAATAATACATCTAGATTTTGAACATCCAGGACAGCTAATATCATAAACAGAAAGACTGCCAAGGTTTATATGCCTCTGGAAGGAAGAACATAAAAGTATCTGAAGAATTCTTACAAACAAAGAAAAAAGGAAAAACAATTGAAACTGATTAAGCCTCTCCTTTGGATTTAGGCACCTGTTTACAAGAAATAAAAAGCTCTGAGAGGCATGTTAGACTATGCCATAGTGACACAGTCAACAAACTCTAGAGCTTTTCTGTCCAGTGTTGTAGTCATAAGTTATCAGCCACATGTAATTAAATTTAAACTTAACAATAAAATGAAACAAAACTTGTTTCAGTTACTGGGGCACACTGTACACATTTCTGTCAAGAACTCAATAACTGTATGTGGCTAGCGGCTACCATATTGAACAGCCTAGAACATTTCCATCATTGAAGAAAATTTCTTTTGAACAAGACAGATCTAAACTGTGAAAGACACTAAAGGACCAATGATCAGTTTCTGCAACAGTGAGAGAGTGAAGAAAAAGAAAGTCAAGAGAATGAGGGAGGACAAGAGCAAGAAAGAGAGAAAAATAAATTCATAGATATTTATAAGACATGCCAATCGATTGTGATGTGTGAAACTCACTGTAATCCCAGTTCAAAAGAATTATTAAAAATAATATATTTTAATATTTATGAGGTCATTGGGATTTTGAAAAGTAGTTGGATATTTCATGATATTAAGTAACTACCATTAATGTGTTTTAGATGTAATAATGTTAAAAATAGTTCTTATATTTTAATATTACAAACCAAAATATCACTAAGTGAAAGAATAGCATGTTAAAACATTAGAAATGATCATAAAGGATGAAAGGGTGCACAAAATGTAAAAATACGTTTTACTTATAGGAAATAAACGAATAGGAATCACTATAATTGATTGAATGTACTCTTTGTTGAAGTGGTCCACCCAAGAAATGGTCCAAGCCTGGAGACAGGTAAAAAAGAATAAAACTAATATGATCATGATCATGATGCTCCTCTTCTTTCTCCTTTTCCTCCTATTCCTCATCATCACAATTTTATCTCCATGTTTTAAGAAAAAATTAATATCTGCATAATCTCTTTATAGACTTTTCTTGTGAAGAACCGAATACTAAATATTTTAGGATTTGCTTTCCAGATAGTTTCTATCGCAGATACTCAACTCAGTAGTTGTAATGTGACAGCAGCCATATGCAATCCATAAACAAATGAAAATGGCAATGTTTCAATAAAACTTTATTAGTGGATACTAATTTGAATTTCGCATAATGTTTGTGTTAAGAAATAGTTTGCATTACGGGCGCTTGGTAGCTCAGTTGGTTGGGCATCCAGCTTTGGCTCAGGTCATGATCTCACAGCTCATGGGTTCGAGCCCTGCATCCAGCTCTGTGCTGACAGCTTAGAGTCTGAAGCCTGCTTCAGATTCTGTGTTTCCCTCTCTCTCTCTGCCCCTCCCCCACTCAGACTGTGTGTGTGTGTGTGTGTGTGTGTGTGTGTGTGTGTGTGAAAAATGAATAAACGTTAAAAAAAATTTTAAAGAAATAGTTTGCTTTATTTCACTGGAATGAAATCTCGAGAGTGAGATGATTTATTAACTACTCTTTATGTCTCACAAATTGGCATTAAATAGACACACAACACATTTTGTTTCTTGAATGAACATGAGAAAATAAGCCTAATTCTAGTTCTCTAGGATCGCATGGTCAAAATCTGGAGACAGGATTCTTTTAGCTACTTTCTGCTCTCTTGTCATGTCAATTGCATCTCTATGCAAAGTAAGTCATGTCCTGAATCTACCCTCCCACAAAAGCACTTAGGCCTTTGCTTATACATGGTATAAATATTTAATCATCTGTTAATTACCTCTTTAAAGCCATTGTGTATCCATTTATGCCAGCAGCAAACTCTTGGGGATAGGATTAGGATTTAAAATCTGTTTTTGGATTGATTGCTTGCATGTCTAATGAAGACGATTGGCACCTCTAGTTGCAATGTCATTGACCTGCATAATACAGCATGAAAAAAAATCTGCTTTTCAGGAAACAAAATTCTCCCATACAGTGAAAGTTTCTTCTGTTGGTTATACTTTTTGCACAGTACAGGTGATTAATAGCAAGAATATAAGGAGGAGAGTAATGGTTGATAAAAGCAATCACCAATGTAAGGAAACATTATCACTCTGTATTAGCATAATATGAAAAGCAGCAAGAGAAGCAATATAAAATGAATGAATGATTTTGCCCAGTATTGGCACTCAGTTTTAAAGCTGCAAGCAAAACCACATAAGATTCTTGCCACAAATAATAATATGCTATGTGACTCCACTAGACTCAAAGTTCCAGGACTTGACTCTGACTAGAAAGGATCTGTTGTTTGGACATTTTGGACCCGTCATTAAGATTCTTGTCCTTGAGGAGCACCTGGGTGGCTCAGTTGGCTGAGCATCCGTCTTCAGCTCAGGTCATGATCTCACGGTTCCTGAGTTCGAGCCCCGTGTAGGGCTCTATGCTGACAGCTCAGAGCCTGGAGCCTGCTTTGAATTCTGTGTCTCCCTCTCTCTCTGCCCCTCCCCTGCTCACACTCTGCCTCTCAAAAATGAATTAATATGAAAAAAAAATTGTCCTTGAAAGGAATCACGTATCTAATTCATATCTTGAGGGATAGTTCTTTGAGTTAAATAATCCATGGAAAGATAGATATACCTTTGGGATGTATAATAATAGTAATCTTTCCTATGCTCAAGCGGACTTTCATTTACAAATGGAAAGTTTTATTTTATGTATATGATATAATGTTTGTTATGTATTTAAAAGATGCTGTCAAAAAGAAAAAAAAAAGATACCATTATGCCATTACTACAAATATCTACACAATAAAAAGCAAATAGCATTGCAAAAATTATTATTGAAGTAGTTGGTTTCATTGACCCAGTGTAAGGGAGTTGGGCCCTCCCAGGTTTGGTGGAACACACTTTGAGAATTGTTATTTTGGAGCAATGACCTTAATTAAGCCTTTTTGGATGGTGTCCTATGATTTTACTGAAGTTCAATCTAATGTTTCTTTTGCTTTGGGTAATTCTAATAATATCCTTTGGATGCTTTTGTTGGTATACTAAATTTGAGTTATACTGGCTTTAAAAAGTCAATTGTGTGTATCTTTGCACAATTCTGAATTCTGAAGTTAAGTGATGTCATGTTAGTGGCTTAAAATCAGTCATTGTGAGAGTATTTATGCCTCAAAATTGAGAAATACTACGAACCAGAGCATTTTGCCCCTGGGGAGCTTGTTGTTAAACATTTACCTGTATATTTTGTATGTATCTCTAATGTATCTTACATCTCCACTACTAACATCATATCAGTCTCATCTCAGAGGATTCTAATAGATGTAGATGCTTGTAAATAGTTCAGGGATTCATCTGCTACAGGACAATTCAGATGATTATGACTTGGGAAAACCCTTATCCTTCATTTGTATTTATCTCTTATGCCTTTGATATTTAACCAGGGTATATAGTGCAAATGCACATTATCCTTTAAAAACAAATCCATACCTTCTCATTCTATAGAGTATCTATTTGATTAATTATAAAATAAACACACAAATAGAAACATTTCCATGTGATATGCCTCAGCCAATTGGGATGAGTGGTGGTTTAGAATTAAAAATAAAATAAAAAAATACTCCCCCAAAGGTAGAATCATAACTTCAATAATTATTTATCAAGAAAATTTCTAAACAAATAAATACAATAGTGTAGTTATTAGTAATAATTTTTTAATTAGTAATCTTTGTGTTTATATATGTTTGTGAAAAAATACTATCAGTATCAGATGCTATCAGTGAGCTCTTACCTGTTGTGGGTTGAGTCACAGAATTTCAGGCCCCATTTCAGTCACTTAACTTTTATGAGATTTTGTATTCCTATTTTAAAAATGGCAAGCGATAATATGAGTTGGGCTAGATTGTCCTGAATATAATTCTTGTCTTCTTTTCCACCTGGTTAGTACCTAGTCATTATTCAACCCTCCCCATATGCTACATGATTGGAGAAACATTTCTTCATTTCCTTCTGATTAAAGAGTGCACACCTCTGTTTATCTTGTGCTCTATTTACTGCATGGTAATATTTAGTTAAATATGAGCCACTTGAGGACAGAGGCTATGCCTTTTCATTTCTGAATTTTCATTTCTGAACACTTTGTAAGTGTTCAGTGACTGTCTGATGCATATGTGAGTGAATAGATATTTTGATGAAAAATATTCCATGATTCTGTGGCCCAAGTTCTTTGTTTTCTTGCTCTTCAAGCCTATAGACAAAGTAGTGAGTGAACATTGTTCAACCTATTACCAAACTGGGCATAGTTTCCCATTTTGAAAGATTATTGCCTTTTACAAATATCTGTAGGATAAACATGTTTGGTCTCTGAGCAACCAGTGAATGGAAACTGAGGTGTCGGACACACAACATCCCATCATTAACAGGTCTTGAATATGTTTAAATGCCTTTAGAAGCCCTTTATTAGGAGGATTTTTTAGTGCATTTTAAGATTAATGGTTGCTTTCCTGTATTCATGTTCTGTTTGTGGAAACAGATGGAATTTTAAGCATTAGGCTATAATAAAATTTGTTACTTGCTATGACAAAATATTCATTATATGCTGTCAGAGGAATACAGATTCTGAAAAGTTGGCTTTTAAGTAGTTTTCAGGCATAAAAGCTTGATTTACTTATTGAGGTAAAAAGTAATGGTGTGAGCTATTGCAACTGTAAACTACACTTCTATTTGCCTGATAATCCTTTTTATTAGCAATAGAACAATGGATGTGTGGGGAGACACATTAGTTCAGCCACAGGAGGGATTCTTCTTTATTAAATGCATGTTTCCAAAGAGGAGAGATTATTTACCTTTCAGTGGAAACAACCACAGCATCCACTCAAAAGCAAATTGTGTTCTCAGGGCAAAGATATTAAATTGATATTAATAGGCATTCTATTCTGGTGCAACTGATTCTGTTGGTTCAGTTATTGTTCCACCTTTGGAAGATTGCAGAATCAATGGCCTAAAAGGTTTCTTAGTCTCCAATATTTATGGTTTGGATTTTTAGTGCCTTTTAAAAATATATTTAATTTTGTTCTCCCTAGAAGCTTTACTGTGTCTTTGTTTCACAGTTTGGAAAAAGCTTCACATTGATAAAAACAAAGAGAAAATGGTAGGTTTATGTGATAAAGTATATCAGAAAATTCAAACAGCCTGGAGGTACCAGATTTTAGAGGAGATAATGCTAAGATTTTGAAAGATTTTTTTTTTTTTTTAAGACAGGCACTATTCTATGACTTACCATATATTTTTTAGGTCTCCTTTATCTAAAGATGCTGAGTGATTAAGTAAAATGTAATATATCAGGATCTCCACCCAGAGATGATGTATAATAGGGGCACTTTGTGAGCTATTTAGCTCTTCTACCTCTAAAGAGGGCAGGCTATTTACTACTATTCCTATGGATCTAATTAAATGATCTTAAAGCTATGGGATTAGAGAAGTCACCTCAAATTCCATATCTGGAGAGTTCCTTCTCAGGAGAGGAGAGAAAGAGAAAGACAAAGAATATTATGGAGAAATAGCTCAGAGAACATTATCTGGCTAGCTAGCATTATATTGCTATATATAATGTTACATATAATATAATATTTATATAATTGCTTAAGCTGGGAAGTTTCCCAACACGTTAGTGGAAGAAAAGCATACACACAGAGGTGTCTCCATGTTTATGCTGTAAATGATATTCTCAAATAGTGTGAAGTTTCTTAGGATTTCTTAATCCTTAGAATTTCTTAGGATTTATCAGTTCCCATCAGCTTCAACTGTCCTTTGGTATCTTGGAGCCTCTTAAATTCTTAAGGTTTACAAATGCTGCAATTAGAAAAGGACATAAAGAATTTTAGTTTTGGAGTTGGTATGCACAAGCCTACACTTACCAGATGTGTGTTAGTGGATAAGAAACTTAAGTGCTATTCTATAGTTCTTTGTGTTCTCGTCTGTAAAATAATATTGTTACCCAGGTCTCAGGAGGATTTATTTTTATTTTTATTTTTTTAATTTATATCCAAGTATTTGCAAGATGTATATAATGCACAAAATATTTTTTTATTAAAAAAAATTTTTTTTAATTTATTGATTTTCAAGAGAGAGAGAGAGAGAGAAATGGAGCTCAAGCTGGGGTGGGCAGAGAGAGAGGGAGACAGAATCCAAAGCAGGCTCCAGGCTCCGAGCTGTCAGCACAGAGCCTGACATGGGGCGTGAACCCACAAACCGTGAAATCATGACCTGAGCTGAAGTTGGACGTTCAACCAACTGAGCCACCCAGGCACCCCTATAATGTACATAATATTAATTGGCACATAGTCATTCAATAAATATTTAATTCCTCAAGCCATGCTAAAAATCAGGTAAGTCACTATAACTGGCCCACACTCAGCCATATTGTATACTTCCAACAGTGTTGTCTTTCTTTTTTCTTTCCCCCTGCTTCTTTCCTTTCTCCCTTTCTCCCTCCCTTCCTTATTTCATTCCTTTTTCCTTCCTTCCGTCCTTCCATCTTTCTTTCTTTCTTTCTTTCTTTCTTTCTTTCTTTCTTTCTTCCCTTGTTGCTGTTGTTTATATCATAAGCAAAGGTGTTAAAACACATTACAGCATGTCAGATAAGTCATTTCTCATTCGTTACCTTCAAAGAATGAATAGGCATACCAGTGACTGAGAGGTTTAAATTCATAAACTACTAGATTGGGAAATGGTAGATCAGAGGAGTTGGCCTTAAGCTCAACTTAACAGATATTCTTCGATAATAAAATTGCTCCATAAACACTGAACATGTCTAGTATGTAATGCATGCATATTCTACATATATGGTATTTCCCTTCTTTTCTACTCAGGATTTCTTGAGGCAGGGCAATGTCTTCGTCTTGACTTCTCCAGTATATACTGCATATTATCTCTCAATAAATGTTGAAATAATTCTGTTTCAATTTTAGTGATCTGACATGTGAGCAAGGACAGGTTGGGGTTAGGGCTTGTAAAATATGAAAAGGTCCACAGAAGCTAAGGCTCTTGGAATGGTAAAGGGAAGCAGCCAGAGGAATGGAAAGTATCAGTCACAGCAGAAGGGTCTACCTGTCATCTAGTAACATGGTCTACACTGAAGTTAAGGTGCTAGTTTGTGCGGTTTGTGCCATCCCCAAGAAGACTGGGGAACTGAGAGACTTGGAACTAATTGCTGCACTGTCCCTAGCATAACACCCATAGAGATGACTTTCTATATCTGTAGAGTCATTTTTGAATATGAATTAATAGTATATACAACGGTATAGTTTCAGTCTGTAGGCTAAAGCCATTTAGCTTTAATGGACTTGTTAAACATGGAAGCCAGAGCAAGATGCTACTGTTAAAAACAAAAAAGGGGGGGGGGGCTTTTCTACAATTGTTATATCCTTAGCAAGATAAAGCCAAATACTAAATTTCAGCAATTAATGAACATTTCATGTAGCTAAAGGCAATTTTTGTTTCAGTATTTAAAGATATGTTTGTATGTTGTGAGTAACAGCAAAATCCTCTCAAAAAAAAACAACAACCTTGTTTTGTGTCATAGAATTTTTATCATCTTGGGGAAGGACTGCCATGGCATATACTTAGAGACCAATTCCATTATTTTATTTTACTTTAGAACTTAAGCGTATTTGTTAGAATGTATGCATATTTTCATTCATTTTTGTGAATTAGAAAACTGTTGAATCTTAGCATGCAATGGCACAGTATTCAGTTTTGTCTAAATGCATTTAAAGAAAGCTCATTTGTAATTCTGGCCAGGAAAATATACTGTGAGCTTCTAAGCCAAGATACAGGAGGGATTCAGCTAATTGGTGAAAAAGCCTACCAACAGGCAAGCATCCCATCTGAAGAGCTTCATTGTTCTTACTTTATATTAAATCATATACTTCTCACAGCAAGCCTGTTTTAGCCCCATTTATTAGATAAATAATAAGTGAGGTGTATGCTCTAGAGTGCTTAATAAATACTTGCTGAATAAATAAATGAATGAATGAATGAATGAATAATATACAGCATACAGAGTTCTTGGGATAGAGAAAGTCGTAAGAACACCTTTGCATTTTTTTCTATTTAAAACCACCTCCAGCCATTGCTATTATTTTTCAGTTTACTAAGTGAGGACTTTTGGGAATCTACTGGCAAACCTAGAGAGGAATAGGTCAGCCCAAAGGATGTATTTGAGCTTTAAGAAATGTCAAGAATAGAATTTATAATAGGAATTTTTCAAAATGTGAAATTCCTGGCAAAATAAGAAAAACGAAATGAGAAAATGTGAGTCAATAATATAAATAATAATAATATGCCTTTTAAAAAGGCAGAGTATGAAGATGGATTTAACTTATATACATTACCCAAAGATCTCATGGAAGAGATTTATATTTTTCTCTTAAGAAAATGTTTTAGAGGGGCACCTGGGTGGCTCAGTCGGTTGAGTGACTGACTTTGGCTCAGGTCATGATCTCACAGTTCATGAGTTCAAGCCCCGCATCAGGCTCTGTGCTGACAGCTCAGAGCCTGGAGCCTGCTTCAGGTTCTGTGTCTCCCAGCCTCTCTGCCCCTCTCCCACTCACACTGTCTCTCTCTCTCAAAGATAAAATAAAAACATAAAAAAAAGAAAACTTTTAGATAACATGTATGACAGAGGAGTGTTGTCTTTAATATATTGAAAAATCTAAAAAATTTAAAAAACACATATGTAAATCATTTATAGAAGAAATAGAGTCAATAAACTTGAAAAATATTTAATAGTCAAAGAAATTCAAATTAGATGCCAAGACATGATTTTAAAAAAAGTTTAAATCAAAAGGTTAAAAATAAAACTAATACTGGGATGTGAAAGACATAAAAAATCCAAAAAGCAAATAATTATGGAATAATTATGGAATAAATAATGGAGGAATACATTGGGAAATATGTATCAGAATCATAGAATTCTTCACACCTTTTCTCTGATTCTCATTCTAAGAATACTAGTAATTATGAGTATAATAGAGTTTCAAAGATATTTACATTGCTCTTATAGTGAACATCTGGGGGAAGACCTGAATGTGTAGCAGAATGTGTAGAAGAATGTGTAGAAGAATGATTATTGCATATGTATTTAGTGAACTGCAATAATTAAACATATTATAGAACATTTGTTTTCCAATGGTGATGAGAGGATTGGTGGTGTGATGGATGATATTAGAATCTCCTGCTGGGACTTCTCAAGACACACTTTCCTTCCAGAGTTGACCAGCAAGATCATACTCATCGTACACTGGTTGTTCCCAAGAACGTAGCTGCAGGTTATTCTGGTAAATGCTTTTCATTTCTTACTCTTCAAGAACCACTGTTCTAGAAGAATATGCTGATGACATAGATATTTTTAAAACACTAGCACAATGAACAAGTAATTCCTAAATTGGTGTTTAATTTTTTTAAATGAGAGACAAAATATCTTCCTATTCATATTTTAAAAAGTCAGAAAAGATACACACCAGAATGGCCATGATGCCCATCTTGTTAGTAAGATTATATATAATTTTTTAATTATTTTCCATTTCCATATCTACCAAGTTTTCAATAATGAATACATATTCTTTTATAGAATGTCACCTCAACATACATACACTTCCTTTTATCTTTTCCAGTTTATATTTTCTCCAAATCAATTATCAATACCTCTCATAAGATATATTTTACTTATTTTTGTTCATTTATTACCCAAGACCCTCAACTAGATTGAAGATTGAAAACTTCCCAAGCAGAGATGTCTACAACTTAAGCTGGTTAAATATTTTTGAATGTATGAATGTTCTATACTTCTACAATCCTTCTTCAACTAAAGAGTGAACTTAATTTTGTTTTTTTTAAATTTTAATTCCAATATAGTTAACATACAGTGTTATATTAGTTTCAGGTATACAATATAGTGATTCAATAATTCAATACGCCAGCCAGTGCTCATCTTAAGTACACTCCTTAATCCCCATCACTTATGTGAACTTAATTTTTAATTTTCACAATGTGAATACTATACATTGTACGTTATTGTCACATTAGTTTTAGTGAATCTCTTAGTCTGAATGAGCTATTGGCAACTTTTCTTTATGAGGAGAAGGGAAATGGACCAGTACCCAGCCTTTGCTCTGGCATATCTCCTTTCTCCCAGGTCCATTGAGTGTCTTTCCCTGCTGATCATTATGACCATAAGAAATACATTTCTTTCAGATTGACTGTGTATCCAAATAATCATGGTCACTTAATTTAATGTATTTATGTATTCTAACTTATATATTCTAATCTGTGATCATATTTCTTTTAAACATGGTTTGTGGTGGTCCCCCGGCATTTAGCAGACTGTAAATCTTAGAAGTCTGGGATTGTGTCTTTGTACCTCCAGAAGAACCTGGAATTATGTAATTCTCCCATGGAGTCTAGAATAATTCCTGGCATCTTTAAAAATTACTAAATTGTAAATGAATGAATAAGAATTATTTATGCTAATATATAGGGGTAAATAGACCGAAGCCAGATGGCCTGAGTTTGGAATTTAAAGCTCTCCTCTATTACTTATCAGCTGTGACACTTGGAGCATTACTCAATCCTTCTATTCTTAATTACCTCATCTATAAAACAGAGCATCTGAATACCTATCACAGAGATTAGTTAGGAGGAATACATTACACACACACACACACACACACGCACGCACGCACACACACCCCTCATTTGAAGAAATAAATGGCTGGCATGTAATAAACACCACATAAGTGTTAGTCGCTGCTTTCATTCATTGTCGTATTGATACTATTATATTGTTTTTATTATAGAGAAAAGGTTATTGAAGTGGAAGTTTGGATTCAGATGATTCAGCATTTATTTATACTCAATGGACATTATTTTGTCTAGTTGTAAATCAGGCGTAAGACAAAAAGGTGATTCCTACCTTGTAGGAATAAAGATGTTAGGATCAAGAAAAATAGATATGTGAAAGCAATTTTGAACCAAAATGTTTTATATAGATAGATGCCAGAAGTTATTGTTATTTTTACTCTAAGTAGTAATTAATAAAAAATGACATAAAGACACATTGGTAGTTTTCATTTTTGTTTGTTATAAAGAAAAGTCTCTCAAATATACATATTTACGGGGCGCCTGGGTGGCTCGGTCGGTTAGGCGTCCGACTTCGGCTCAGGTCACGATCTCGCGGTATGTGAGTTCGAGCCCCGCATCGGGCTCTGTGCTGACTGCTCGGAGCCTGGAGCCCGTTTCGGATTCTGTGTCTCCCTCTCTCTCTGACCCTCCCCCGCTCATGCTCTGTCTCTCTCTGTCTCAAAAATAAATAAATGTTAAAAAAAAAAAAAAAAAAAAAAAAATATATATATATATATATATATATATATATATACATATTTACTACCCGAAGAGCCCAACTATATCCTTGTATTGTTTTAGGTATAAATGCTTTTTGTATTTTTTCAAAAAAAATGTTTTGCCATTCACAGAGTTTTTTTTTTTCAGAGCACTAAGATGAAGACTTAATTTTTATTAAAAAGAAAAGATATTAGGACTCTCACATCATAAATTTAGATGCCTAAAAGTACTTCATAGTACAAAGTTAGGTATGTATAAATAAATGTATAAATAAACCATAGTATCAGCTTTAGGATATTATAGTGATTATTGTTGACTAGATTTAGTATAACTCACTTTTATTACAGATGGGGAGATAGAAGATAAAAGATGAAGATCATTGACTTTACGATCATTGGATGGATGGCAAGATCAGGACATTGTGTCCTGACAGGTTCAATGATAATGTGCTCTATGAATTTATTAAAGTCTTAGTTTTTCCAACTATAAAATAGAGATAATAATACCTACTTGAGAGGGACAATGCCAGGGTCAGTTTAGGTCTGTGCTTTGATGATTGTACCATTCTCCCTGAAATGATACATATTTAATACTCTGCACATCAACCCAGCCCTTACTTTATTTTAATATAACATGATAGTGCCATAAAAACAAGAACACAATGATATTATGACATTTCCCTCTTAAGCCAAGGGAATTATAGTCATTATAATCATGTTTTCTAATAAGCCATTAAACATTTATGGATGGACATACACATATCATGAAATTTTAATGTGCACATGTATATCTTAGGTTTAAAACAAAAAAAATTAAAGACCATTAATTTAGTAGTATTGAGGATCTTAATTATCTCAATTTAAACCAGAGTTGTACAGTTTCTATTGAATGTATTTGAGTATTTGGTTTGACATTGATTTCATACTTGCTTGTTTTGAAAGTGTAGAACAAAAACAATGAGGCAGTAAGTATATACTGAAGGCCATGATGATAAAAGAATTTCCCTTTAAGTTAATTTTTTCACATATTCTCCTCCTATTAATTTTTCCTAATTTAAAAAAAGTTCTTACTAAGTTCCTATAATTTTCCTTTCAAATAATCCCCCATGCAAATGGAATCCCACTTAATATTTGTTGAAAGGTTGAATGCTCCAAAGTGTCATTCAATCTAATCATATTACATTTGACCCTTCACTACAGAGATTTGAAGTGCACAAGTCCAGTTACACATGGGTTGTTTTGCTTTGTTTTTATTTAAGAGTCGACAGCAGAACCCATAAGACATTTATGTACCACTGTCTATCGCAGTCTCCACAGGACTGAATCAAAGGTGACTGGTACAAAGGTTGTGCCAGCTGTCCTCTAAGTATCTGGGGAGGCCCTCTGACACCATCAGCAGCCTCCAGGGCCCTGGGTCTGGGCAGGGCTGCAGGTCTCTCTGTGTTCCAATAGGTGGTTCAATGGAGCACCAGGGGGCTAGTGGGCAGAAGTGGAAGAAGGTCCCCAGTGGGCAGAGATGACATAACGCAGGGGGCATAGTGTCCCTAATCCTCCCACCTCCTGGGTCCTTTGTGCACCCAGCCAGCCTTCCAGGCTATGCCTTGGTAGCCATGGGCTTCAGTCCCTCCTCACAGGAGCACCCAGGACTCAGGCCCCCCACAGGCTGGTATACTCATGAGTGACCACAGCTGCCAATAGTCTTGGACCTGTGGTACAACTTTAGGTAAATGGGCATTTGTACTGCACCTGCAGGCCACTGTCACTACCAGAGGGCCCACCCTGCAGCTGCCAGTGTAAACTGAGGCCACCGGCTACAGAATATTGCCATCCTGTATCTAGACCTGATGCTATGGTTGCCCTTGTCACAGAAGCTACCTATAAACTGATTTCTTTTTCAAAATATACCATCCGGTACTCTAAATGTATTTTCTGTCCTTATGATTTTCTTCATAACCTTTTCTCTAGCTTACTTGATAATAAGGTTACAGTATATAGTACATGTAACATACAAAATAAGTGTTAATCAATGGTTTAGGTTGTTGATACGGCTTCCTGTCAACAGTAGGCTATTAAATTTGGGGGGAGTCTAAAGATATACTTGGATTTCAACTGTGCATGGAGTAAGCACCTGGAATCCCACATTGTTCAAGAGTCAACAGCTTTTCAAAATTCAGTGCAAATGCACTTTCATCATGAAGTATTCAAACAATTATCTTTCCCTCTTGGCTGAGCTCTTGAAGTATCCACTTTCTATATTCCTTATTTGTCATTCTAGTCGTTTATTTGCTGAATGATTATTTCAGACTCAAATTTGTACCCTTAGGCTTACAGTCTAACAGAGAGCAAGAAATAGAATGCAGTTTAGTAGATACTGGCATAGGTATCTCCAAAGTACTGTGGGAAAGATGGTAAAACAAGAAATTCTGATATATTTATGAAAACCCCATAGAGGAGAGGTCATGTGGACAGTAGTCCCTAGTTGTTGAATAAGAAGAATTTTGACAAATGGGAACTGATGGGAAATCGTTTTATTCAGGGCCTACATCAAAATGTCATTAAGGTAGTGGCACCTGGGTAGCTCAGTCGGTTGAGTATCAGACTTCGGCTCAGGTCATGATCTCACCACTGGTGAATTTGAGTCCCGTGTTGGGCTCTGTGCTTACAGCTCAGCCTGGAGCCAGCTCCGGATTCTGTCTTCCTCTCTCTCTGCCCCTCCCTTGCTCTCTCTCTCTCAAAAATAAATAAACATTAAAAAAATTTTTTTTAATGTCATTAAGGTAAAGCAGCCTGGGATATTGTAAACCTTTTGAATTTCCTGCTAATTTTATAATTTCCTTGTATGCAATGTGAAGACATATTCTCTCTCTTTCTCTATTAATCTCCCTCCTTTTCCTTCTTTAATTTTCTTCTTTTGTTTCTTTCTTTCTTATTTTAAAGCAAGATCCTAATCTCTTTTTTTAAGCACAACTCTGTGCCGTACAGTAATGAATTTGGGAGGGTAGAATTTATCAGCCTATCTTCTCTTATCTTCCATTACCTACAACATTGCACATTATCGAAAACAGGACAGGAACTATATCACAATTTTATCCTTACATCATAGTGCTGTATTTTTTATTTTTTATTTTTTGTTTTTTTTTTTCTTTTCCCCCTCCTGTTCCAGAGTTTAACCTGACAAGAATTACTTACAGCATCTCTTTGCTTCATACTTTTCCTGATCAAAGCAGGCACTTGACATTTGCTGATTGAAGGACTTGTTTTTGTTCTTACATTGCACCCAACAACTTATCAGCCACAAATTTGTGATTGGTTGAAATTTAAAAAGGGATAGGAGAGGAATTGCAAAGTCATGCCCATTACACCAAGAAGGAAACAGATCAAATTAGCCAAAATTCATTGTAATAATAATTTTAAAAAGTGTCTTATCAATAAACAACTTATTTTTCTCCATATAAGTTTGCTAGGGCTACCATAATGAAATATCACAGCTTGTTGGCTTAAACAACAGAAACTTATTTGCTCCTAGTTCTGGGGGCTAGAAGTCTGAGATCAGAGGTAGTTTCTTCTAAGGCCTTATCCTTGGCTTGTACGTGGCCATCTCCTCCCTCTGTCTTCACGTGGTTATTCCTCTCTATGTGTCTGTATCCTAATCTCTTCTTATGAGGACACCAGTTACATTGTAAGACAAATACTTGCTAAAGTACCACCAACTTTCACTAAAATGAGCAGAGACAATTCAAAATGAGAAGAACTATTTAGGCCCTCTTTTTTTTTTTTTTATGGGCAGAAAGCAGGTTGAGAGAACATCTTCTAATGAATAAGAAAGACAACAGGGCAGAGTCAGAAGCACGGAGCATGGATTAAAAAAACATAATAAGTAAGTTAGTCACACTGGTTTAGATTCTACCCCAATGACGTCATTGAATGTAATTACCTCTGTAAAGACCCTATCTCCAAACCAAACACAGTAATGTTATGAAGTACTAGTAGTTAGAACTTCAACACATGAATCTTTGGAGGACAGAATTCAGCCCATTACTTTTAAGAGTATTAGAGGAGGGAGTGAGGGCCAAAATTCATGCTTTTACATGTTCGGTAGCAATGTAATCTCTGCTCCTTCTCTTAACTAAGGCCTCAGTCTTTGTGTTGGTTTCCACTTTTATCTTCTTCACTGTTGCACCTTAATTCCATTTCTCATGCTAAGATTTTTTTTTTTTAATTTTTAAAATGTTTACTAGTTATTTTTGAGAGAGAGAGGAGAGAGAGAGAGAGAGCGTGAGCCAGCGGGGGAGGGGCAGGCAGTGAGGAAGATGCAAAATCTGAAGCAGGCTCCGGGCTCTGAGCCGTCGGCACAGAGCCTGACGTGGGGCTCAAACCCACGAAACATGAGATCATGACCTAAGCCAAAGTCGGACACTTAACCAACTGAGCCACTCAGGTGCCCCTCTAAGTTATTTAAATTGTAATTTTGTGTCACTCATGCGATTGGTCTGAATGTTAATAGTGAGGGCTGACAAATGTTGTCACTAAGAACAATGGCAGGATGGGAGCAAGACCAGTCATCTATAGGATTAAAGAAAAATAAATAAAAGTCAGGGTTCTGAAACGCAGCAACTAAGAATATAAAGAAAAGTATGTTTTATGCTCACAATTTGAACAAAGAAAGAGTTTGGAAATGGTGAACATCTGGTCATCTACTCTACTACACTAATACTGGGGATCTTAGGATGAACCAATTTGGAGACATTGCTTGGACAGAGCCTTGGTTATACGTATTGTATTCTCTGTGATGGTTCACCATGTCTTATGATTAGTTTGTATATAGGCTAAAAAATATTCAATAATGGGTAGTAAATACAGGCAGCAGCAGTGGTATTCATAAATTTATTAGAGATCAACTTGGATATATAGAGGATGGAAAATCAAAACTTAAAAAAACTACAAAATCTCCAAGGTTTCCAGCTAGTGTTTTTGATGTATTTAGTTTCAATGTCAGCATAATAATAGCTCTGAAAAATCTGTTTTGTGCTTCATTTTCACCCAGAATATGAAAAGAGAAAAAGGTGTGGGCTTTTTAAAAATGCTATTTTAAATGGATTACCATGCAGCAGTAAAAACCACTGTAACATTGAAGTGTTTCTAGGTCTGGGTGCATATTATTGGAGGGGGATGAGAGAGATTAACATTATTCTTGGCTTTCATTTTTGATGACCGTGTTGGTTTATTGCACTTCCAAACAGTCATTCTTTCAGTAAATACAAATTGGTTATCTACTTTTTGTGCCAAGCTTAGGGAACACAAAGACAAACCAAAGAGTCATAAAATCTGTGCCTTAAAGTATGAGTAAAAGACAAGTTGAAGATAAACATCTAGGAAGCTCAGAGGTCTGAATTTTTTTTTTTTTTTTTTTTTGTGATACTAAGGAGATTTAAACTTGTCTGTCGGTAGGAAGTGGAGGAACCAGTGATGATCTTTAAATAGGAACATGACATGGTACAATCTCATGGAGTTAACCTGGAAAGACTGGAGACTGGGAAACTGCTGGGCATTTGATGCCATTGTTTAGACAGAGGATGATCAGTCATGAGAGGAAACTACAGTGAGGAAGGGGAGGAAGAAACAAATTCAGGTTGCTTGATTCAGGTCCAAGAAAGATCCTTTATGCTCAACAACACCAAAGATTTCTAATGCTAAAATGGATCAATACTGTAAAACAAACAAACAGAAACACATACTTAAAAGTGACATACTGCAATTATTTTGAGTGGGATTTTCCATTCTCATGGAGAATATTGCCTTTACAAGCAAAAACCTGAAAGAGCAATGGAATGTGTCCAGAAGCTCAACTTGTTGCAACCAATTTTTACTGGGCCCTGGTGTGGGCAGTGGATAAGGAAGACATTAGGACAGTGATTCTTGACTATAAGAATTTATAGTTTGGTGGACCTGACCAGTTTATTTTAGTATCCTTAGTTTTTATACCATTTTCCTCTCCCACCTCCAAATACTAAAAAGACATTTGTTACTATAAATTTGGGCTTTAATAAAAATACAAAAGCAAAAAAAGGGTGGTGCTAATCAGATTACCTGTGAAGTCTCTTGCAGCTCAAAGATTATAAAAATTATTTTGTCTAAAGTAAGTCCTCCATAAAGCAGTTGTCTGCGGAATGATGAATAGTTCCCATGGTAATTCATTCAACTTGGGGAAAATTTGTTTGAAATCCAAGTCAAAAGAAGAATATATAGAGCCTTCCCCCATTGTTCCTGCATTCTCTGCTCACTGTGGGATCAGAAAACAAAAAACAAAACAAAACTCTCATGCACACCAAGCTTTTTCTTATAGCAAAATGGCCCCAAAGCTTCCAACTGCTCCTCATATGGTTAAGATAGCTCACCCTCTCTGCTTACTCTTTTCTGGACTACCTGCACTACATTTGCTTGTTCTATGCATTGTTTTGAAAGTGTGGCTCTTAAAAATCAATTCAACCTCCAGGCATTTCATTCAGGTGAGGTAAAGCTGCGCTCTCATCTTCATCATCATGGGTGACATCATGGGTGCAGTTTCGCAGTTCTTACAACTACCGTAACTCAGAGTCTACTTTGGAAATACAGATACAGTCCATGGTATGAATTCTTCTCTCAAACATAATGCTTGTTTAGATGTAAACATCAACATTTTACATTCAGTGTCACCAAGTTCAGGTAAGAATATACAAATAGGATGATGATACGAAAGACAATTCAAGTCCTTGTAGTAGAACTTAAAAAAAATATTACATTTGCTTAAGTCTTCTATAGTTGAAAACCAAACATCCATATTGTACTTTAATTCAGTAGCTTGGCCAAATCAGGGACTCAGCAAATGATTGCTTATTTATATTTCTTATTTTAGTAAGCCAATGTCACTATAGGTATGGCCATTTTAATAATTATGGTGACAAATTGTAGAGAATCCTTCTTTTGTTCCTTCTAATCTTCTTTCTGTTTCCCAACTTCTTATTTCCAGCGCTCTCTCTCTCTCTCTCTCTCTTTCTGTGTCTGTCTCTCTGTGGGCATATATATTATACAGGACTATTTTTAGTATTTAAGGATTTAATATAGTAAGGTTACATGTGATAGCCTATGTAAAACATACATAACTACAAATATATAGTAAGTATCCGTGTTATAGCTGGAGATACTGAATTGGGATAGCAATGTTGTCCCAAATTGTAGAGAATTCCAGCTTTAAAGAATGAAATCCAGGGTAAAGGGCAGAAATTATGTTTTAAATGGTAAGCTGATGAAGATGGGTGACTTTCACAGTCTTTTCCAGATGGTAACAGCTCCAGAAGGATCTCGTGCCTTTCCTTTTTCTTTGCTTTTCAAAGAGCTAAAGTTTTAGAGAATAAGGGCAAAAAATTAAGGGAGATCCAAGTCTTCAATTAGATTGAACATATACGCCAGTTAAGGTTTTGTTCTTCAATGTGAGTTCAGTAGTTCTAGACAAGTCAATAGGAATTCTGAAGAAAGTTTTGTCTTCTCTTTCACCTCTTAATGCTTAGGAAAGGGATAATAAACGACTCTAGAATTGTTACCAGTCTCTCACAAAGTTGTTATTTCCTGGTATTATAAAGTTGTTACTAATATACGTAGTAATATAAATGCATATTTTTAAAAAATGTTTTAAGGTTTTTTTTTACATTTATTCATTTTTGAGAGACAGAGGGAGACAGAGCACAAGCAGGGGAGGGGCAGAGAGAGAGGGAGACACAGAATCTGAAGCAGGCTCCAGGCTCCCAGGTATCAGCACAGAGCCTGGCGCTGGGCTTGAACCCACAAACCGCGAGATCATGACCTGAACCAAAGTCGGATGCACAACATATTGAGCCACCCAGGTGCCCCTATAAATGCATATTTTGAAAAACACTGGGAACATTTTGGAAGGAGAGTCTAGATAGATTATTTCTAGCAGAAGAGTGTAGAAGTTGGAAAAAGGACTCGTAAAAGATGAAGAAGTCTTGAGAATTTTTCAGTTAATACTTGGACAGAAGCTGGGTGCACATTTCAAGCAAGATAAAGCTTTCAAATGTGTTATGTGACTATAGAATGCAAAGCAGTGATATCTTTGGAGGTGTGGACAAATCCTGGAAGGGACAGAATGCAAATATAATTAAAATGTTTTCTCTATTGAAGAAGTCACAGTGAGGATCCCTGTGAATGGATGGGCTCTTCATTGTGTGCTAATAGTTGGACATAAAAGGAAGAGGTGGATTTAGATAAATATAGAGAGGATATAGTGTAGAATAGGAAAATTGAACAGATTGAGCAAACTTTTAGGAAAGGCAATTTTCCAGTTTCGTGACTTGGGGCACTGAACCTGGCCTTGATGGAACGGACATTGTGGGAAATAAGGATGTAGAGGTTTATGACAGAATAAGATGTCCATTTCACCTCTTACTTATGTGATTTTGGGTTATCAGAAGAGTAAGATTTCAGAGCTAGAAGAAAATTAATATAAATTCAATCTGATTTCCCCATTTCAAAAATGAGATTGGGCTATTTAGAAGAATGGAGTTGAGAGAAATGGCACACTTACGGAAGACAACAGGTAGTTTAGTTTAGCTGGACTGTGTAGAGATGCACCAGCATTAGCAGGTGGGCAAGGTCTAGATCCTGAAGGCCTTGAATTCCTTGTCCCATAGTTGTTGTTTTTTAATTAAGTTTTTAATTTTAATTCCAGTGTAGCTAACATACAGTTTTATATTAGTTGCAGGTGTACAATGTAGTGATTCAACAATTCTATACATTACTCTGTGCACATTGTAAACGTACTCTTAATCCCTTCACCTATTTAACCCATTGCCCCCACCTCGCCTCTGGTAACCACCAGTTTGTTTTCCACAGTTAAGAGTCTGTTTCTTGGGGCACCTGAGTGGCTCAGTCGGTTGAGCATCCGACTTCGGCTCAGGTCATGATCTCACGGTTCGTGAGTTCGAGCCCAGCATCAGGTTTTGTGCTGACAGCTCAGAGCCTGCAGCCTGCTTCAGATTCTGTGTCTCCCTCTCTGTCTGCTCCTCCCCTGCTCACACTCTGTCTCTCTATCAAAAATAAATGAAGATTTTTAAAAAAAAGAGTCTGTTTCTTGGTTTGGTTTTTATCCTGCAAGGATTAAGGTGCTCCTGAAGCAGGGTGGTGACATGTGCCTGCTCTGTACGAGAAGTGGTACAGAGTGACACATAACATTAGACAAGGCTTGTAGAAATACACTTTGGTACCATTCCTCAATCTGTTTAAAACCAAAGAGTTCTTACCTGATCACCTTCACTGGCTTGTTAAATTTCTCACACTCTGTAGTCAATCCAATTTATGAAACCTTTAACTCTTTATTGACATTCAATTTTATCTTCTCTTTTTATTTAAAGGAAAAAAGAAACAGTGTCAGACTACTGAAAGTATGCTGATGATCCCCTGGCCCATATTCTCCTTTCAAGGCTGGTTTTTGGGGACTGAGTCTGTATAATGTTAATCGAAGGTCAAAGCAAGACCCCATGGACTGAAGCTTGACAAGTGAAACATATGTTCACACAAATGCTGCTGATTTTCCAAGATGTGCAGCTGAGCGAAAAAAGAAGTTGGAAGGTGTTAAATTGCCTCCTTAACACATTCATTGTCTCAGCTTTGAATTTAGATGCTAATATGCCAACACTAAAGTGATCAGGGAAATTGTTGCAGTTTTGAGTACACAGCATAATGTGAAAGATAACATCATGTATTTTGAGCTGAAAAGTAAGCCTAATCAGAGAAGGAACTTTAGAATTGAATACAGGTAGTGTTTTTAAAAAATCCTCAAAAATCTTCTTTGGTGAAATTATTCATCGATACCACTTGAAATCCAAATTGAACGTGGCTGGGCATTTTTAAAGTACCATGTGTGTGTGACTCAGTTGTGCCAAAAATAAGACTTTGCTGGTCTGTGAAATAATCGGCAGAAATGAAATGAGTGCAGTTTAGTAATTAAAGTTGTCCATAGGGATTGAGATTTATACACATAACATTTGCCACTGTACCAGCCAGCCTGTGGTGCTTCTTTATACAGAAGTTGGGCAGGCAAACTAGGAGTTATCCTTTTCCTAAAATGGTTTAAACTTGAAGTTAAAAAATAAAATCTGAATATTGACTAAAGAATGACAGATTATTCATTCAGTCAGTCAGTCAGTCTCCTGCATACTTACTCTCCATTGGTAAAACTATGGTTACTTAGTTCACTGATAAGAAAGCCTGTGTTGAAGAAATTAGATATGGTCAAATTCAGCTGTTATCTCAGTTGTTATCCTGCAGCCTCCATTCCTTCTTCTTCCTTCCTTCCTTTCATCCTTCTTTCAATAACCAGCTCATCCTCACCAAGGGGTGAGAATACATATTAAAAAGTCAAGTTCCCTGCACTACCGATGAAATAGAGCAGGCGTCAGTAATTTTTTTTTTTCTCTACAAAGGACCAAAGAGTAAATATTGTAGGCTTTGTAGGTCTCAAGGTCTCTATCATAGCTACTGAATTGTGCTATAGTGAAAAAAGCAGCCATATCTAATATTTTTTTTCCACAGTTTCAATTTTATTTATTTATTTATTAATATATGAAATTTATTGTCAAATTGGTTTCCATACAACACCCAGTGCTCATCCCAAAAGGTGCCCTCCTCAATACCCATCACCCTCCCCTCCCTCCCACCCCCCATCAACCCTCAGTTTTTGTTCTCAGTTTTTAACAGTCTCTTATGCTTTGGCTCTCTCCCACTCTAACCTCTTTTTTTTTTTTTTTTCCTTCCCCTCCCCAATGGGTTTCTGTTAAGTTTCTCAGGATCCACATAAGAGTGAAACCATATGGTATCTGTCTTTCTCTGTATGGCTCATTTCACTTAGCATCACACTCTCCAGTTCCATCCACGTTGCTACAAAAGGCCATATTTCATTCTTTCTCATTGCCACGTAGTACTCCATTGTGTATATAAACCACAATTTCTTTATCCATTCATCAGTTGATGGACATTTAGGCTCTTTCCATAATTAGCCATATCTAATATTGAAAACAAATGAGTATGTCTGTGCCCCAGACATATGTGTGTTCCCACAGTTTTGTAAAATTGTGTTTACAAAAACAGGTAGCAGGTTGGCTGGTAGACCAACAGGCTGGCATCAAACTGGTGGGGGAAATAAAATGGTGATGTATACAAAAAGCTCTGGGGCTTGGTTCTCAGCTCCACTTTTAGCCTTGTGACTGATTCATTTACCTCATCTATAAATCTGCATTTTGCTATTTGTTTGCCAGATTTGGGATATTATGAGGATCAAATTATATGAATGAATGTATTTCAATTTAAAACTAACCATTTCTCTTTATAGTTCTTCATAAGCATATTATATACTATCAGCTCTCATATTCTTCTATACAAAGAAACTCCAGAGAGCAGTACTGAGAGCGATCAGAGAGCAGAGATCACCTTTTCATATCTTATGTGCCTAGTTTATGCACTGTTTTGTAAAGCACATATATCAATCTTCAATTTGATTTATTTTCCCCTTTTCTATCATTTTTGAAACAGAGAAAGTGTGCCACAGGATCACTGAAATGACTGATCTAACACTAGAGATTTATAGTGGTGGAGTCAAAATAAGAAACTGTATTTTCATATCACTTGAGCAACTGCAAGAACAAAATCTCTTTAAAAATAAAGTAAAAATGTAGACCCCTCAAATTGTAGTATGCATACAGAGAAGAGAATTTTACGGGACATAGGGAGGTTTCTATAATTTGCTAAGTGTATAATTTCAGTGACTGAGAAATATTTTAAGTCTGTTAATAATACAAGGTAGAAAAGGATATTCTTTTGGTTAGATTTCTTTATAGTTTACTCCAAATAACAATATGTTTGGGGCCTTTTGCAAAAAAGTATCCCATGCTCCTTTATCTAAATTTCCCATTTTCTCCATATTTGACATTGTGGTTCAGTCTTGTTACTATGGGTTTTGTTTTTGTTTTTGTTTTTGTTTTTAATGGAATCTGTAGTGTGTACCAATAGTTTCTTGATGTGCAAGCTGTTTTTTAAAACCACATTAATCTTGAGGCCACTGTACATTCATCTTGGCTTCTCTGATGCAGTTTCTGGGCTATAATTTAACCTTCCTTCTATATAACTGATGCTTACAAAGCTTCCAAAATAGCCATATTTTATTACTTGAAGATTTTAGCAAGATTGAGTACAGCAAGTATACACTCTAGAGAAGGGTACTTGCTCACACTCTGCTCTATTGATGTTTATTCAGAAAATGTTCTTTTTGTATTTTTCCCTGCTGTCATGCTGTACCACCATACACAAGATGTTGAATGTAGACAGTGTGATAATGAAGAAGAGATTATGAATAACCGCTCTGGATCCTCATGGAGAATCACTCCAGTTTTACATTCGAAACTTACAAACTTTGAGGAGTCTCTACAGTGCCATCATGATCATATCCAGCCTGTCTTCCTCTAATCATCTTGTCAACAAGATCCATTCTAGGAGCACCAGGGTGGCTCAGTCAGTTGAGTGTTTGACTTCAGCTCAGGTCATGATCTCACGGTTCGCGAGTGTCGGGTTCTGTGCTGACAGCTCAGAGCCTGGAGCCTGCTTCGGATTCTGTGTCTCCCTCTCTCTCTGCTCCTTCCCTGCTCGTTCTCTCTCTCAAAAATAAAAAATAGGGGCGCCTGGGTGGCTCAGTCGGTTAAGTGTCCGACTTCAGCTCAGGTCACGATCTCACGGTCCGTGAGTTCGAGCCCCACATCGGGCTCTGGGCTGATGGCTCAGAGCCTGAAGCCTGTTTCCGATTCTGTGTCTCCCTCTCTCTCTGCCCCTCCCCCGTTCATGCTCTGTCTCTCTCTGTCTCAAAAATAAATAAACGTTAAAAATAAATAAATAAATAAAAATATTTTTTTAAAAAAGGAGAAGATCCATTCTAGCCATACAGAATAGTAGTTCCTATTAAGGCCAATACTTCCAGACATCTGAAATTTATTTCAGTGTAGTTTTCTGAGTGAACTTTGACTTTAGGCAGAAAAGTCTGGTGAAGTCATGTCTTTGTGCCATGGGGTTAACTGTGTGTTCCACCTAAGAGACTGGAACTGTAAAAAGATGTAATTTGAGAAGACCTAGGAACCAGATTCTTTAACTAGGGGACATAAATTGAAATCTTCTGCTATTAGATATACTACTTAATATATAGTGATAAATAAGCTATTTTATATACAGTGAATATCCTGAGCTGAGGTATCATACATGGTGTTGGGTTGAATTTTTTCATGCTTTGTCTCTGAACTTTGAGATTAGTTGATCTAGAATAATAAAATTAGCCAAGTGTCTAAGACTGAGCTAGTAGCTCCCAGCTAGCTCCTGTTAAGAAGGATTGAGGAGAGCTTTGAAATATTGGATAGAGGTCTGAGTATTTACATTTGGCCTCCTGTAGTGCATCTGTGTGCCACTGAGCAAGCTGCAATGATGTTCTAAGACTATCTGCTCCCTATGAAAAGGGGGTAAGATGATAAAATAAGGCACATAATATGTATGCCACTTACATTTGAGAACTATGGTACACGTGCTTGCTCAAACTCTGGCCCTATAAAAGCACATCCTGTGTTTTCTAGGTGACTAGGGGGTCATTCCCTTTACCCTTTAACATTGAGTTAATTAACATTAAAGAAAAACAAAAAACAAAAACTCATGGCCTCTCTACACATACCATAAAGAATCTCCAGGGACTACTTTTCTCAGAAAGTGCTAAATGTTATTGGAAGGCATTTTAAAATTTTATAGCCTATCCAGTGGTCTCAAATCTGTACTTTCTTATGCCACAGAATACCTGAAACTATAGGAATATATCTCTGACATTTTGTTCTACTAAGTGTACTCCTCTTGACTTCTAGGCCATTCCCTTCTATCTTTCTGTTAAACGTGTATTTCTAGTTAAAGAACATTTAGCTGGAATGTCAAAGCCCTAACTCTTGCACCAACCAAGAGACTATTTATGCAAATATTCACTTTATTGCCAATTAGGGTTTTGGTCTCTCACCTTCATGTAGACTCTTTTATCTACTGGGCTAAAAATCCTTGAGTGGTTAGGTTCTTCCTATATACACACCAAATAGATGTAAATGGCCACAGTCCTGATTTATCTTTCTGAACACTACTTTGATTCTTACTTCATCATCTAGAAGGCCTTTGAGGACAGAGGCGGCTGTCTCTAAGAGGCAGACCTGGGCATTTTTCTCTAACTGCATAATTTCAATAACCATCCAAAAGAGAGGAGTGCTTATAAAGAAGATAATTGGTCTTCACCTTTAAAGCTTCACTCCCTACACTGTTGCTTTAAAACAACAACAACAAACAAACAAACAAAACAGTATTCCTTAAGAAATTAGATTGAAGTAATAATAGTGTTCACTAAAGAAACAAGTCTTTGGTCTTCTGATTCTTCATACGAAATCACCCTCTATACTCAGTACTCATGTTTTCTAACGGACATATCCTTGGCCAACTTATCTACCAGGAAACTCACCATCTTAAGCTCTAAATAGCCTTTGGATCCTCATATACTTCGTGAACCAGTCCTCTTGATCAATTAACTTGAAGGCCAGCACATCTAAATCTTTCTTAATGTGTCGTAGGTAGAAGGAGATATATTGAAAACACTAACAAAATTATATGAGCAGAATTAGAGAGAGACAGTGTGGAAAATCCTCCTATAATACATCCTTATACTGTCTTCACAACAATGTAAAAAGAGTCTAAGAGTAACAGTCTGTGTTTCAGTGATCATGGTGTGGCTTTGTCAAGTATTTATTTTTCCCCTTTCCTTCCCTGATTAAGAAGCAGAAAGGGCTCAAGTCCACATTAACCATCTTTCTCCTAATTACTTCCAGACAATCATTATGGCTCACAGGTCCAAATTTACCCAGACTCCCTGCACACAGAAGTGATTATTTTTACTTAGAAAAAAAAAGTAAAGTGCAGTGGAATAAGAGGAAACTATTTATTATCCATTGGTTCAGATTTAATAGGTCCTAGGCTATTTGCCTTATGAAACTTGTACAAGGTAATCTAAAAATGCAACTGACTTAGGCAAGTTGATCTTTACAGATGGGAACATCTTAGAAGAGCATACTACTCTCAAAGAGGCATTTATAATCAATCTCTAATTTAAAATCTAGCAAAACTTCTTAGTCTTAAGTCAGTTTTATGCTTTAAAAATAGCTTCATCTGTAAATTCTGCTTTTCACAATACCATGGTCATAATGTAGTGTATGAAAACCCTTTAAAACTAATCACCTGTAACAAATACATAGAACAGCATATTGTGGAATGACATACTTGGCCCCACACAGTTCCTTGGGTGTTCACTGGGTGTTGATTGCTATGATATGATCAGTCCCATCCTGGAGTTCCTTTGGCATATTCTGCTAACATCTGAAACCTCTGTGATGTCATTTCACCCTTGTTTTATTCAAAAATTAAGGACAACATTCTTGCTGTTTTGGCTCAAAATATTTTTCATAGGTGCTATAAATGTCATGCTTTCTATTTATTCCTTTGAATTTGGGGGAGTACATCGCCATTTGTGTGTGTGAGAGAGAGAGAGAGAGAGAGAGAGAGATGGCTCTACTTGCTCTACCAGAGAATGTCTTGGCAGGCTATAGGTTTTGAAACCACTATCTGCCATATATTCTTGAAATTGAGGGAGTTTCAAGAATCCCAGGTTAACTACCCCAGCCCCTAACCCCACTTATTGCACCATTATGCATTTCTGTATTTTAACTATCCTGAGCTGCCCCATTTAGTCCAATGCCCTTCATAATAGTACCCTCAAATATTCCCAAAAGGAAGGTAAGTCAAGAATCCCCTGTGAGTTCCACTTCTGCAAGAAGAGACTATATGAG
Organism: Panthera tigris; assembly: GCF_018350195.1. NCBI lineage: Eukaryota > Metazoa > Chordata > Mammalia > Carnivora > Felidae > Panthera > Panthera tigris. The sequence continues at coordinate 50,233,249 of NC_056669.1, forward strand.
TCTTATGCCATCTCCCAGTAACTTTTATTTTCTTGCTCAACTATGTATGTTTCACCCTTGAGAGCTAGAGTAAATGTGGGCTCTATCCAGTGACAAACATAGCCTCCACAACTCCTGAACAGAGAACCCATACTTTTTAGCCAATTACTCTAAAAATAAGGAAAAAATAATCATATTGCATGTTGTTGGACTCCACGGGCATGTTTTTCTTTACCTTTTAATGGGATTTGTAGCCAAGAGATTTGTAGCCCTGTGATAGAGTGATTGTAACTACTGCTTCCTCTTTGTAATTTGTTGTGATGCCACACCCTGCCTCCTAGGGTAGCCTTGCTCTTGTTATCACAATTATCTCAGCTGCAGAATGAGAAGTTGGAAGTTCTCCCAAAGCTGTGAGATTTAGAGAATCTAGAGATTAGGGCCCAGGGAGGTCATATTGAGCACAAGGAGGACTGCTCTCTTATTCATGATAAGATTCTCAAAATCTTGCCCTTGGTCATCTTTTTGAACTTCACTAATTTAATGGCACTAATTTAATGTCATTGCAAATGTGCTTTTGTGTCACTTTCTTTTCTGAAGCAATAGGGACATAACTCTAGGTTTCCTGAATTTTCTCTCGGCTCACTTTGTTCAGTAGGGCCCGGATGAGATTTTAAATTTATAAATTGCTTCTTTTCTAAGCTGGATTCTTCCATCCTCAAGCATCTGAAGTGTTACTGTGTTTGCCAGACCATGGGTTCTCTTCGAAGAATTTCCCTTTTCTTTTAAGTACATGTATTTATTTTTATGACATAGTCAACTATAGGAGGACTCACCGTGAATGGAAAGTATAAATTACCAAGCCAATTATATGTGTAGGGCATCCATTTTTTAAAAATATATTAAGCCTCATGGGAATTAGTTCCCCATTTTATTGAGGTCTTTGACCTATGAACTTCCTTCTTATATTCTTGCTAAGTGTATTATATTACCTGTGCCTTTTCTTAGAACCTCTTATCAATGTCTGAACATGCTTCTTAGTGCATGGAACACAGTAATCGCATCATTCTCAAATACTGCATTGTCTTGAAATTATTAAACAAGTTTTTTTCTTTTTTTTTTTTTTATCTGTTTGGTATTCTCTTCTGAAATCACTCTTATTCCAAACCAACAACCTTACATTTAGTCCTCTGTTATCAATCTCTGAGCCATAGTTACTTTCCATTATTTTCCAAACCGTTTTCTCCCAAGACAGATTTCTGATCAAACTTGATTCCCAGAATAGTGTGTTGGGTGAGACCTTCTGTTGATTCTATCTCTTCATATGCCTTATCCAGTAATTCCCATATCCTTCTGAGTCTTGTGATCTTGAAACTTTAGAGCTAGATTGAATGTACTTCTGTCCAATGACAGAACCCTGCTTTCTAGATTATTTTTTTCTTTCCCTATCTTTACCAGTATACATTTTTACTGTAAATATATTTTTGAAACTCTGTGCCTTCATAAAATCAGAAGAAACTGTTACATCTTTTGCATTGTGTTCCTCAAAAGACTTCATTCTTGGATAGTTAAATGTATTGTTTTCTCATCTGAATTTCTCTTTAAATGATTGTTTCATTAACAATTGTTTTATTCAATTTGGGAGAGTGATAATCTATACCTAAAGTATTCTCATGAAAACCTTGCATCTCTGAGCTCTCTCTGAGAAATTAAGTCTGAAGTACATTCAGTGACAACACTACCCTAGCTAACCATCTTGAGAGAGGATCCCACAGTGGTAGTAAGCCATGTTTGATAAACAGTGTATGCTACTTTCACTTTCAGTTTTGACAAATTAAGAGCTTAGTAGTCATTATCCAGGTCCTTGCATCAAGGAAAAAGCAGGAAAAAAAAAACAAAACTGAAAATCAATGGCTTTTCTTTAAAGAATTAATCAACACCTCAAAATCTGGAGAGACAGGTGAATGTAGAGGATCACAGTTTAGAACTTACCTGGGGCATAAACCATTGGAACAAAAGCTCATAGGACAGGTAGGCAGTAATTTTAATAAACTGCTAGAAGCTAGGTGTGGCCTGCACTAGCTCACAAGTAAGAAACTACTGGTGGCTGTAGTCTTAGAAAGGCCTCACCATTTCATGGAGTTTACATCCAAGAACCTTACCAGGTACTCACAGTAAGAACTAAAGGAAAGCTCCTCACATATATGACAGGGTATGAGAAAAGTAACCACATTGAAATACTCCCAGAGCATTTACCATAACAAAGACCTACTCTCATTTGGAAAAACCTTGCCAGAGAATTACCTCACCTAAACGGAAATTCACCCACTTCCAGTTCCCTTTAGCCTTCCTGTCTCATCTTAGGTGGGAAAAAAAGAACAAAGAAACACTTGTGAAGGCCACAGCACAAGGACACAGGCCCACTAAAAGACTGAGATTTAATCATAAGATTATAGAATTCTTTCCACTCCCTATACCATACCACCACACCAACAGGATTTCAATGAAATAACAATGATTATAACTGAAGGAGTTGCAAAGCAGTCTATATTTAAATAGGAGTATTTGTGAAAATCTAAAGAGAGGTGACAAGAATGAAGACAGTAGAGGAATTTGAAGCTTCTGGCACCTACAACTACCTTAAATAAATCCCAACTCTTAGAGTAACAAAACCTTCTTTAAAGATCCATTTACCTGGGTTCCTATTATCCATTACATTAATTCCAATTTTTGACAAAAAATTACAAGACATGCTAAATGACAAGTGAAAACATAGTCTAAGAAGACAGAGTAAATATCCAAGCCAGACTCAGACACAGCACGTATTTCTGAATTACAGACAGTGAATTTTAAATGACTTCAGGGATCTAAATGAAAAAGTAGACAACATGCAGCAACAGGTAAATAATGTAAGAAAGAAAGACATTTTTAGAATGAAGTGGAATGAAATATTATAACATAAATGAAGAAAACAATTGGCGCATTAGTTGATAGGAACCAATAGAGGAAAGAATGAGTGAATTTGAAAATAAGTCAATAGAAAATCACAAAGTGGAATGTAGAGAGAAAAAAATGTGGAAAAGAATAAAATGTTCGAAACTTCTGGGACAATTTCAAAAGGTGTAACATACATTATTGTAATACCAGAAGAAGAAGAATAAGAAAATGCAGTAGAAGAAATATTTGTAATTATGGCCTAGAATTTTCTAAAATTAGTGACAGATACCAAACCACAAAAGTTCAAGGAACACCAAAAAGGATAAACACTAAAAAGTTTTTAACTAAGCATAACATATCCAAACTTAGAAATCCAAGAACCAAAAGAAAAATCTTAAAAAAAATAACAAAATTTTTAAAACTAGATATACAGCATATTTCTCATCAGTAGTCATGTACAAAATACAAAAAGTAAATACAAATTATTTAAATGTTGAAAGAAAAAAAACTGCCAATGTAGGATCCTATACATAAAATTATCCCTCAAAAGTGAAGGAGAAGCAATAACACAAGAAACAATAGGTGTTGGTGAGGATGTAGAGAAAAAGGAACCCTTGTATACTGTTGGTGCAAATGCAAACTGGTACAGCCACTCTGGAAAACAGTGTGGAGCTTCCTCAAAAAGTGAAAAATAGAACTACCCTACAATCTAGCAATTGTGCTACTAGGATTTACCCAAAGAATACAAAAATACAGATTTAAAGGGATACATGAACCACTATGTTTATAGCAGCAGTATTATTTACCATAACCAAGATATGGAAGCAACCCAAGTGTCCATCAATTGATGAATAAAGAAGATGTGGTATATATGTAGGTACATAATGGAATATTCAGCCACAAAAAAGAATGAAATCTTGCCATTTACAATGACATGGATGGAGCTACAGAGTATACTGCTAAACAAAATAAATCAGTCAGAGAAAGACAAATACCATATGATTTCACTTATATATGGCACGGACGAAACAAAACAACAAAGGGAAAGATCAAGAGAGATGCAAACCAAGAAACAGACTCTTAATTATAGAGAACAATATGATGATTACCAGAGGAGAGAGAGTGGAATGGTGGGTAAAATAGGTGATGGGGCTGAAGGGGTTCACGTGTCCTGATGAGCACCAGGTGATGTATGGAATTGTTGAATCACTGTATTGTACCCCTGAAACTAATATAACATTGCATGTTAACTAACTGGAATTGAAATATATACTTAAAAAAATATAAGAAGCTGCACAAAAACAAAAAGGAAAGGAGAAATAAAAGTTCTCTTAACAAAAATTAGAGGAATTCATCACTACCCAATTTTTTTTCCCAAAAAACAACTAAAGAAGTTCTTTAGGTAGAAAAAAACCATCTAGGTCAGAAACTCAAATCTACATAAAGAAAGAAACAATGCTGAAGAAGAAGTAAAAGAAATTAAAATATTTGATTTTATTTTTATTATTCTTAATTGATTTAATAGGTAATTGTTTCAAGCCATAACAGTAACAATATATTGGGTGATTATATATGTATAATATATTATAGATTATAGCACATGGATACGTGAATAAATTATAGCAATGTTATAAGAAATTAAAGGAATTAAGAATACTGAATAAGGGGCACCTGGATGGCTCGATTGGTTGAGCGTCCAACTCTTGATTTCAGTTCAGGTCATGATCCCAGGGTAGTGGGATTGAGCCTTGCATCAGGCTCCACACTGAGAGTGGACTCTGCTTAAGATTCTTTCTATCCCTTTCCCTCTGCTCCTTCCCCACATGCACATGCTCTCTCTCTCAAAATAAATAAACAATTAAAAAAATAATAATAATGAATAATAATTATAAGGCACCTGGATTATCCATGAAGCAGAATATGGTTATTCAAAAACCAACTTAGATTCATTGAAAATGTATATTATATATGGCAAAGTCCACAGCAATCATTAAAAATAAATAAAAATATTTTTAAACGAATTAAAATCAATATACCAAGAAACATGGAAAATGAAGTCATATAAAATATACCATTAAAACCAGAGGAGACAACAAACAAACGAACAAGCAAAAAAGCAGAGAAGGCAGAAAAAGAGAAGAAATAAAAGACTCCAAGGCCAAATACAATGCATAGAAAACATTTACACAAATAGCATATATTATTTAACTATATCAATAATCACCCTAAATGTGAATGATCTGAATATAGCAATTAAAATACAGATATGGCTGGAGCCTCTGGGTTGCTCAATCAGTTAAGTGTCTGACTCTTGATTTTGGTTCAGGTCATAGTCTCAGGGTCATGAGATTGAGCCCTGAGTTGGGCTCCATGCTCAACATGAATTCAGCTTAAAATTCTCTCTTCCTCTCCCTCTACCCCTTCCCTGCTCACTCTCTCTATAAAAAAAACAAAACAAAACAAAACAAAAAACAAAAAAAACCCTACAGATATAGCTTGTGAATTTAAAATATTCAACTATTTGTTGTTTATAAAAATCTAGAAAGAAATCTTAAGTATAAAGAACACATACACATTGAAAGTAAAAGTATGGAAAATAAATACCACGTTAAGATATACAAACACACAAGAGAGCTGGAGTAGCTCTAATTTCAGACAGAGCAGATATCAAAACAAGAAAAATAATGAGGACATAGAGGAGCATTATGTAATGATAAAGGGGTCAATTCTTCAGTAAGATATAACAATCTAAAACATGTTTGTACATAACAACAAAGAGTCAAAATATGTGAAGTAGAGATTGATTTAAAAGGAAAAATAGAGGAGTGCCTGGGTGGCTCAGTTGGCTGAGCATTGGACTCTTCATTTTAGCTCAGGTCATAATCTCATGGTCATGAGTTTGAGCCCCACGTGGGGGTCCATGCTGCCATGGAGCCTGCTTGGGAGTCTCTTTCTCCTTCTTCCTTTGCCCCTCCCCCACTCAGGCACATCCATACACTTTCTCTCTAAATACATATATACATACATAATAAATGGAGAAATAGACAGCCATTAACAAAATATTACTGGATTATAACCCAAAATATAACATAAATATCCATGAGTCCATACTGCTATAAATAAATAATTGAATAAATAAATAAGGTAGGATGGAGAACACTCTTGTGCAGAATTCCAAATAAATTATGTAGATTCTACATGTTCAAAGAGGTGAACATAACTTTCCTCTCCTTAAATGAAGGTGTGCGTATTGACATCCTTCTAAAGAATATAGTATGGAATCAAAGGGCAAGTGAAGGAATACAAGCAGTATTACAGTAAAGAAACCTAACAAACACGACCTTGGCTGTGTTAATGTCAACAGTGATAAGTCATGTTGATAATATGTACCCCTAAAAGTGCCTCTCTAACTCTGTGAACTTCCTTCCTAACTCTAGGGTAATCAGAAGAACATCAGACAGATTCCCAACTGAGGGACATGCTACAAAATACTTTACCAGTAGTACTGAAAAATTTCAAGAAAAAAAGGAAAGTCTGAGAAACTGTCACAGGCAGAGAAGCCTAAGGATACATGACTAAATGTATCACATATGAAATACTGAATCTGGAACAGGAAATTAAAGAAAAGCCAAGCAATTCTACATAGATAATTATATCATCTGCAAATATGCACAATTTTATTTATCCCTTTTCAATATGTATAATTTTATTTTTTTTCATTTTTTATTTTTGTCATGCCTCTTGCCTTAGCTAGGTCTTTTACTACCATGTTGAATAGGAGTGGAAAGAGAAAGCATTCTTGCCTTGTTAATGATCTAAGGGAAAAATTGTTCTTTTTTTTTTTTTTTTCCTGACAATTAAGTGTGATGTTAGCTATAGTTTTTGTAGATGTTCTTTATCAATTTGTGGAAGATCAATTATTTCAATTATTTTCCTGGTGTGGTAAGAGTATTTATCATGAATTGGTATTGGATTTTTTTTCAAATTCTTTTATTCTGTGTCAATTAATATATGTTTTTTCTTTATCAGTTGATATGGTACATGATATCAATTGATTTTTGAATACTGAGCCATCCTTGGATACCTGGAATAAAGTTGTACTTGATCATGGGGATAATTCCACTTATACGTTGAAAGATTTGATTTTCAAATATCAATTTCCTTTATTGATGGGCTATTATTATTCAATACTTGCTGCTCTTATTATTTTAACAGTTATCTTTTATGTCAACTAAGAATAAGACAAAACAGATCTTGTTTTACCTTTTATTTCTTCTGCAGTGTTTTTTCTTTCTTTATGTAGATCCAAGTTTCTGACCTATGTGATTTTCTTTTCACTGAAGAAAATTTTTAGTATTTCTTGCAGAACAGCTCTTCTGGTGAACAATTCCCTTAATTTTTGTTTTCTGAAAGTGTTTTAATATCTCATTTATTTTTGGAGGTTGATTTCCATGGATACTTAATTTTAGGTTGTTTTTCTTTTAATTTCAACACTTAAATTTTCATTCCTCTCTTCTTATTTTCCAGGTTTCTGATGAGGAGTCTGCTGCAATTATTATCTTTGTTCCTTTATAACTAAGGAGTTTCATTTTATTCATTTTTTTTCTGTTCTGGTTTCTTTCATTATTTTGTATATGTTTTTGGTTTTTTTTTCAATTTAATATGATATGACTAGGTACACTGGAGTTTTTCTTGTATTAATTGTATTAATTCTTATATTAATTCTGCTTGTTGTTCTACAAGCTTCCTAGATCTGTAGTTTGGTGTCTTATTAAATTTAGTTTAAATATTTCAAATATTATTATTAGTTAAATATTTCAAATATTTCTTTTCCCCTGTTGTTTCTTTTCCTCTTGCACTCTAAATTTGTACATATTACATCCTTTGAAATTATGTCACACTCTTGGATAACTTGTTTTTGTTTGTTTGTTTGTTTGTTTGTTTTTCATATTTCAGTTTGAAAAGATTCTATTGGATTACCTTTTATCTCACTAACTCTTTCCTTGGCCATGTCCAATCTAATGATCAGGCAAATCAAAGGCATTCTTTATATATACAATATTGTTTCCAACTTCTTGCATTTTCTTTTCATTTTTTCTTAGTTCTTTTTTTCATTTCTCTGCTTCTGTTATTTATCTGTTCTTTCATTATTGTCTACCTTTTCTATTAGAAGGTGCAGTGTTCTTTAATCTTCAATTAAATCTCATTATTTTAGTAGGAACCTGGAAGTCTAGAGAAAACTGAAGTGAAAGGAATGTCCTTCCCTGGGGACTCTGAGGTAAGACTGTAATGTCTTTGTCCCTGGGGAGGAAGACTAAAGAACTGTGGTAATATTTTCTCCTTTGTTATGGATAAGACTCTGGGTCTTTCTCACAAAGATTACTCTGTCTCCCTGCTAGAAGTTTGCAAGTATTCATCTCAGATTTTTACTGTGAGAGTCTGATGGGATTACTGAAGGTAAAGTCCCATAAATCACAGGATCATAGGATCTCTCTAAGATTATGGACTCTAGCAGTTTCTAGATCTCAAACTCATCCACACTCAGCTTCCACTAGTTCATCAAAATCACCAATTGAATGTTCCTACCATTTTATGGTTCTAGAGGCTCTCTCCAAGTAAACATATTTCTGCTGAGGCTTTTTCGATTTGCCTCCCTCTCAGGATTCTGGGTAGTGCTTTGCCCTGAAAAATCAGATCTCTAATGGGTCCAAGAAAAGTCATCAATTTTTTCAAGGTTTTCCTTTTGTAGGTATGGGCATTATGACTTAGAAAGTCTTTAAATATTGGTGCTAAAACTGGAATTATGAGGCTTTGATTCCAAGCTCTTTTAAATCATCAACCAAGTTTGCTATACCTTTGGACTCTTCCTGGAGAATTATATCCATCTATCTCTGAGTGACTGCTGCGGTGATCAATGTGAAGGTGGTGTGATTTTATTCTGCTAATAGTTTGCAATGCTTTGATCAACTTCATCTGCTTGAGTTGGTTATATCCTAGTGGATATATCCTGAAATCAGTCTATTTCTTAATTAGAACTAAAATCAATGTACTGTGCTATAGGAAAAAAATTTCAAGGGATGTTTCCTCTAACAGATATAATCCATAATATAAGACTTTCTTTGGCATGATTTCATCAAATATACTTTAAATACATTTCAGTGGTATCTAACTTCCTCAATCAAATTTTAAAAATCATATTTAACAACCATACTTCCAAGTTTTTAAGGGACAGTTTCCTATTTTTTTGCTATTGACATCCCTTGTAGTTTAAAAAAAAAATAGTTTTAGAAAAGTTTTTTTTGATAGGGTCCTCCTAGGGAAGTCATTGTGTTCTGGCCCTACAGATTATGACTTTTTATCTTCACTTTTATCTTATCTGATTTAGTAACAACCTGATTTAATAACTCAACATCCTTCTTTCTGGTTCTGTCTTCAAATGATTTATGTGCAGGCATACTTCATTTCTGTTTTCACATACTTTAGTCTGCCTTCTGTATCTGCAACTTTCTCCCAAGGAAGTAGTGGTAAGTAAAATAACCACCGTCTTTGAGATGTTGAAGTTCTAATCCTCAGACAGGCTAAATTAAAAAGTAGAATTAAAGTTGCTAATCAGTTTACTTTAAAATGGAGAGATTATCTTGAATTATCCATGTAGGCTCAATGCAATCAAAAGGATCTTAAGAGGTGGAAGAGTGTCAGAAAAACATAGAGGGAAATGCAATGGAAGAATGGTCAGAGAGATGCAATGTGCATCTTCCTGCATGCAGGAAGGGGTCATGAGCCAAAGAATGTGGAATGTTCTCAAGAAACTGGAAAAGACTAGGAAATGGATTTCCCTAGAGTTTCCCAGAAACAAAACAAAACAAAACAAAACACCACCCCTTGAAAACTTGGTTTAGGCCACTGAAACACATTGAGACTTCTTTACTGAACTGTAAGACAATATTTTTGCATTGGTTTAAGTCACTAAGTTTAATGGCAATTTGTTATAGTAGCAATTGTGAACAAATAAAAACACCCCCACAATGATCCCCTCTTTAATTTCCCTTACTCTGCTACTATTTTCTTACTGGCTGTGACATAGATTCATAGAGATACATATCTATATATAACTTTACAAAGCCAGTCTGAGTCCTCTTTAGCTGATTCTGAGAGCAAACCCAATTACTAGAAATAATGTTTCAGGCGCAAGTTTAAAAAAAAAAAAAAAAAAAAAAAACAACTCCATTTTAAAATATTCATTAATGAAATCTATCACTCTGGGGTGAACCTACATTCTAGACTCTAAAACCCCGTCATAATTAGATGTTGCTTAGAATTCCAATTCTTGGCCAAATAGTACTGTCATGGGTGGAATTGTATCCCCCAAAATTCATATATTGAAGCCTTCAGCCCCAGTAACTCAAAATATGACTTTACCTTGGGTCATTGCAGATGTAGTTAGTTAAGCTGAGTTCATACAGAGTAGGGTGGGTCCCCATTCCAACATAAAAAGAAGATATTTTGGAAGACATGCACATAGTGATAATATCATATGAAGATGAAGTCAGAGATTGATGTGATGTTTCTGCAAGTCAAGGAAGACGAAAGGTTGTCAGCAACTAACTGGAAGTTAGAAAGAGGGCAAACGAACAGATTCTCTCTCACAGCCCTCAGAAGGATCCAGTCATTGACAGGGGGATCTCAGATTTCTAGCCTTTTGAGACAATAAACTTTTTATTGTTATTTAAACCATTCAGTTTGTGGTACCTTGTTATGGTAGCCCTAGCAAAGTAATAAAAGTACTAAAGCAATTTGCTTACCTATCACCATTATATGACTACTAACACCAAGCACAGTGACACCTACAACAACACAATAAATTCAAAGACCTTCACAGTCTAAGATCACTAAATTCAGGGCTGCTCCAGAAACTTTAATCTCTATTGGTTGTTTATTGAATCTTAAGTGACTACTCTTTTGTAGGGATTTTTAGTTTATGACCATAAATTGAGCATTTTGAGGATGACCTTTAATGAAATCCTTTTTTTCTTCTGCATTCTGAAGTGTAGTAAAATATATTTATTGGAATCTAATGAAGAGTAAATGTTAGTATCTACTTTATTAATAGTAAAGCTGGATTTGAGCTGATGGCTAGAGCTGGTAACCCAGTTTGAGCCTTTCCATGTCTTCCTAAATTTAGACATGCATCTAGTCACCACATCTCAGAGTTCTGCTTCATACTCATTCAGTTCTGGGATACAGAAATCTTCATGGAGTGTGGGGCCAATCTACACCTTTGTCTCTATCTCACTAATCAGATGCAATAGCCCTTCTTCCATATGGAGGGTTTTTAGAGAATAGTGGAACTGGAGCAGAAGCCTTCTCCCCAGTCCCTTCGTGTATTTGGTATAGAAAGAGAAAATCCATGGTTAATAAAAGAATATTGACAGAATTGAAAAACAAACATATTTTCTTGTCCATTCAGGTTACTTTAACAAAAACACCATAGCCTGGGTAGTTGATAAGCAACAGAAATGTATTTCTCCTCCACAGTTCTGGAGGCTAAGGAATCCAAGATCAAGGCACCAGCAAATTTGGGTGTCTGGTGAGAGCCTCCTGGGTTAGATGGCTTTCTTCTCGCTGTTATCTCACAAGGTGAAGGGGCAAGGGTACTCTTTGGTGTCTCATAAGAGCAGTCATATTCATGAAGGCTGTACTTTCATGAACAACACATTGGGGATTAGGTTCAAATATATAAATTTGGGGATGATACAAATATTCAACCTATGACACATAAAAACAAACACAACTAGACTACTTGTATTTAACACTTAAAGTAAGGTTAGTCCCTGTCCTAAACACCAGTTTTCTCATTTAAAGCTCATTAAAATATTGTGCAATTGGTTACATATTACTTCCCCACTGATGTTTTACCAGTTGTCCAAATTATACCCTTTATAGGAAAATAATCCAGTTCTGAATCATACATTGCATTTAGTTGTCATGTCTCCTTTATCTCCGTTAGTTCAGAACTCTTCCTCATTCCTTATTTTGTGAGTAAGTAATAACAGATGACTTATTTTATAGAAAGTCATTTTAGGTATGTCCAATGTTTTCCTAAAAGATTTAGTTTATGCATCTTTTCGGGAAAGATCTCTCTCTCTCTCTCTTTTAATGTTTATTTTGAGAGAGAGAGGGAGAGAGACAAAGCACAAGTGAGGGAGAGGCAGAGAGAGAGGGAGGCACAGAATCCGAAGCAGGCTCCAGGGTCCAATATGTCAGCACAGAGCCCAACACGGAGTTCGAACCCACAAACTGCGAGATCATGACCAGAGCTAAAGTTGAATGCTTAACTGAATGAGTCACCCAGGCACCCCTTCAGGAAAGATCTCTTAAATGTTGCTCTGTATTCTCATTACATTCTGTAAGATTGCACATAATTTTATTTTATCCCATTACATTTGATGTTTACTTTGACCCCATGATGAAGGGGATGTCTGCCAGTCTTCTCCATTTTACTCTTTTGCTCTTTGCAATTCGTAGGTGGTTTTTGGTAGATTTACTAAACTAGCTAAATTTCCCACTTCTATCAAACATTTAACTTGCACTTTAACACACGATGCTGGTCTTTCTTCTGCACAAAAACTTTCCTCATCCTGTATTTTGCATGAATACTTTGCACCATGTAAACATCATCTCCCCTTATGGACACTCTTTGCACTTGATTGTGCTCCAACACAGTATATGTGATTAAAGCCAGTTAAAGCATCTATATAAACGTTTAAGATTCTGGGAGTTTTGTGTGTAGATTTACTCATCTCGCAGCTGTCCATGATAAGCCTCATATGTGAGTTTCCCTGCTTATTTAAACCGCCACCTGCCAATCTGGAGTGGTCTGCCTCTTTCTTCATTCTTTCCTCACCCACTGTGTACAGGGAGCCAATTTGTGAACCAAAAGAAGGAAAGAAAAGGAATAATCATTCTAATGTAAAGATGAAGGACAATATAGTATGATGGAAGAAAATTGAGATATGGATACTCGATTCAAGGATTTCCAGTCCTTTGTTCAACAAATTGATTGACTGCTGAGGGGACAATAATGAAGAGTGGACCCTTTATGCTGGTAGATCAAAATATGATAAATGTAATTCCTGCTTTATCATGTACAGGGTACTCTATCTAGACAATTTCCTGTCCTTCTCTCAGCAACTGTTTGTTGCCTTAGCTGAAAAGAAAGGTTATCCAGAGGATTCTCTATAGTATTTTGTTGTTTTGATGTTCTTTGTTTTACTGAAGGTCAGTGAAAAGTCCCTTGATGTAGAAGCTGTATTTCTCCTGACCAGCATTTATGGCTTTCATTGTGCTTTGTAAAGAGCCATCTCATTTCATATCCAAATTAAGTTACCGATAGCATTGAAAATAAAATCAATTTTTCTTTATCATTATTCTTGCAATTGGATACCTCTGTGACTTTTATGACTTCATTATATCAACTAGAAGTAGGACCTGTTATTAGATTTTCAGCTTGTAGTGGGAGGGAAGTCTACGGTATATGGTGATTCAATTATACATTCAGCAACTGAGGAAATAACTACAGGATGGACTTTGGATCCACTGTGACCTGAACTTAGGCATAAAACTCTGTTTATCACCTTGCTGCCAGAAGACCACATATTGACTAGTGGACTATAGTGGCATCTTGGATCTGCAAGTGTTTGTCAATCTAGTGCCAATTAAAAAAAAAAATTTTTTTTTTGACAGAGAGAGACAGAGCACAAGTGGGGGAGGGGAGAGAGAGAAGGAGACACAGAATCCGAAGCAGGCTCCAGGCTCTGAGCTGTCAGCACAGAGCCCAACGCTGGGCTCAAACTCACAAACTGAGAGATCATGACCTGCGCCAAAGTCGGTCGCTCAACCAATGAGACACCCAGGCGCCTCTACTACCAATTTAAATTCTTCTTTTCCTCAGTGCATAGTCACCTTGGTAAATGGCTGCATTCTCTTTGGAGAATTCTTAGAAGAAGAAAATTTAAAGTACATGGTTGTGACATTGTTTTAGAGTTTTTCTAAACAGATTCCAGCCTTCAAACAAGGTATTCTGGTTTACAAACTGAGTTAAAAAGCCAGTAATCTCCATGTTGGCCACCACCAGGTGATAGATCTAAATAGTAACATAATAATTGTGAGAGGTCTAAATCATAAATATGATTGAAATATAGACATTCAGAAGTAAATGGAGTCTATATTATTCGAAATTGAAAGAAAGAAATTTCTTGTTATATAGTGGCAGAAAGCTTAGCAGAATTATGTCCTGCAGTTATGTGAAAAGCAGAATATGTCAGTGATTACCTTGGATATTTAGCTAAGAAGATTTTCATGTAAAATGTTGAGGAAGTGGCCTGGATTATTATTGCTGCTTATAGTAAAATAAGAGACTGAAGAAAGAACTGTTAAGCAATTAAAAAACAAAAACAAAAACAGAACTTGATGATTTGGGAAATTCTCAGCCTATCCAGATTGCAAAAGATGCTAAAATTAAGAGATTTGCTGTTAGTAAAGTCTGCTCTGTAGAGAAAGCCAAGTGTGTGCCTGAACAATCCTTTGCTAGTACCTCACAAGAATCAATAAGTCAAACCATTCAATCACATAAAGGGCTTTTAAAAGAGAATAGACATGCGATTCAGGGATACCCAAAGCTATCTCAGTGGGGGCCAGGAAGAGAGATGAAACTATCTAGGAATGATCTGTGGAGGAGCCTTGTGTCTAATGAAGTGAATCTCATGACATACTTGGGAGTTCTTGAGACTCTTCTAACAGCAGTAACACTGCCAGTTTGAACCGAAAGGAATAAAGAGAGAATAAAATGAAAACAGGATGCCAGACTCACAAAATTATACAGGCAGTAAACAGTCTGATAAAATTACTTGGCTTCAAACATGTACTATCCTTCATTAAATAGGAAAGATGACGTTGAGGTGGGAGCCATAGAGTTAGATAGAGGAACCCTGATCTACAAAAGATTATCCCCAGAGCTTGAAACCTATTAGAGTTTGCCCAGTTGGATTTCAAAATTACTTGGGATGAGTGCCTTCTTTTGGCCTTCCATTATCTTCTCTTTTGACCAAGAATGTTTAATATTTATCCTATGTCTGTCCAGCCATTGTAGTTGGGAAGCAGATAACTTTTCTGGTTTAACAACTCCACAGATAGAGAAGGATTTTGTTTAAGGATGGATCACATCCAAAATCTCACCCATACCTGATTTGGAAGATTTAGTTGGTCAGATCTGAGACATTTGAGTTAACGAGATTTAGATGGAACTTTGAAGTTTGTTTTTTGTTTGTTTTTGAGATTTTAAACTTTGAATTGACATGTTAAAGTTTGAAACTCGTGAGGATGTTAGGATGAGGTGAATGTATTTTGCATGTGGGACAGAAAAAATTCTGTGCAGGTCAGAGTACTGACTCTGATAGGTTAAATAGTACTCTCCCTAAAAAATGTCCAAGTCCTAATCCTACTCTTTTAAACCTGAGAATATGTTACCTTGCATGGCAAAAAGAGAGTTGCACATATGGTTATATTAAGATGAGAATGTTGATATAGACAAATTTTTCTGTATTAACCATGCAAATCCAATGTAATTACAAAAGTTCTTATAAGGGAGGCAAGAGAGACAGAGTCAAAGAAGGACATATGATTATGGAATCAAAAGGAGATCACACATAGTGATTGAAGCAGAGGACAGAGACTGACACAGAGAAAAAGTATATTATCTATCTAACCTTATATATATGATTATATTTAATGTTGAACCATTTCCACATCTAGGTATGAGTAAAATAGTTTTAAATAGACTATACTATTTAATCCTTAGAACAAATCTTTAAAATTTTCTTAATGTTTATTTATTTATTTTGAGAGAGAGAGAGAGAGACAGCGAGCGAGCAGGGGAGAGGCAGAGAGGGAGGAGACAGAATCCCAAGCAGCCCATTGTGGGGCTCTATCTCACAAACCGTGAGATCATGACCTGAGCCGAAATCAAGAGTCGGACAATTAACTGACTGAGGCACCCAGGTGCCCCTTAATTACTTTTTAATATAAGCTATTTATAGAGTCAGATTTTGAATTTTTCCCCCTGGAATATATTTAAGTCTGCCTCTAGATAAGAGTCTAGTGGCAGGGATTAACTGTGTTGAGTCTTGCAGAGAGTAGGTACCTCTTCATGAAAATAATCATCCCAGGATGACTTATTGAAGGGTTTCTAAGGAAAGGAAATCAAATATACTCAGACACAAGAGAAGGGTATGCTTCTACTTTGAAGGGAGACTCAGAGAAGCCTAGGGGTTCCAGATTATCAGTTTTATCTAAATTCATCTGGATGATCTTCTTTTAAGCCTCATAGTCTCAGTACTCCATACTAAGGATTTTTCAGTATTTTTCACATTAGAGGATTGGTGGGGCTGTAAATTGGTCACAAGTTAGGTTACATGGGAAACAAAGTTTCAGATGAATGTTAGGGTGTAGTACATTATTAAAGAATGCTTGTGGTATCAACATGTGTGGAAAGTAGGGGAAAGAAGCTAGATTGGACTTCAGCCAGTGCATGAGGAGTTTGGACCTGAGACACCTCTTCAGTATTATACCGAGTGGAGATAGGAGGACCTGGTCTTTATACACTGGCATCAATCAGTCATTGGAGATGCAGAATTTCTCTAAAATGAGGCATGAGCTTGAGAGAGGCATTCATCTTCAGTCAAAGTATTCCCCCAAAAGAATGGTACAGCTGATGTCCCTCCTCTAGTACTGAGAGCAGCTGTGAGAATAAGGTCTTTATTCCTCAAGGGAGATCTGGGTGGCACATCATAGCATCCACCACAAAAATCAACTTGTATAGCAATTCTGCAGCACATACAATTACAATTGCAGTGAGATCAGCCTTGAAGCTACAAAACTAAGAGATTTCCTTTAGGGTCAGCACAGAAGCTGTCTAATTTTCTGACCGAGATTTAAGCTGAGAGTTTAAAGACCTAAGCTTATTCTTTTTATTTTCCTCCATTTGATTTCAGTGCAGGCAAGAGCAGTATCTCACTTTACTGTCCTTGCAGTCATTGTTGCTGCCACAATAGTTAATACCATAATAGCTTATTGGTCCCTCAAGGAACTTGTTTCAGTAAGGACATTATCACAATCAACCATAGATGATAATTTGATTAATTATGATGCCACTGCATGACATGATTCTTAGCACCCTATTTCCCATTTTCAAGGAGCTCGCTTTTATGTTCAAGCCCAGGGACACAATCAAACCAATAACAGAAAGCCCATCTTTGAGCATCTTCATCCCGAGGCCTTCCTGGTACTAATTTTTGTGTCACTCAGGATTTCTGTCAGGAATTTAATATGAAATAGAGAATTTAATATAAATAATTGTTTTCAGGATTGGAGAACTGAAAAACCAAAGAGAGAACACTAAGTTAGTACAGAAGTAACTTCAGAAAACAGCTTTTGTCTTCAGGGTCAGGGAAAACGGGAAAAAACCTAAGGATTAATAGAATTTAGTAACATAGGGAGGGTTCCTACAGAGTTGGGATTCAAATTTAGAGGAGGGTTCCAGCTCTACCAGTGCTGAAGCCACATGATCTTGGATGAAGGCCCCTGCCAAGGTGGGCAGAGGCCAGCTACTGCTACAATCCTTGAAAGAGTATGATGGGGGCAGGTCCTGCAATGTGGGGAAAGAAATAAATAGCTTGCAAATGGATATAGCTGTTGTTGCCAGAATAAAGGATTACCTGATTGATACTAATAGGAAGTAAAACAGAAAGCAGCAAATCCTGTCTCTTCAGGCCTTCCAGTCTCCCTCCAGCATTGCCCACGGCAAAGCATAACAGGAAAGGAGCTGGCAAGATGGAAATGTGATTTGCAGAATCTCAGCTTTAGCATCACAAAGAGAACTAGGTAAATTTGAAGCTAAGAGAAGACATGTGATTCACAAAGGAATCACGTGGAAAATTTAAAATAGAGACAATGTGTTTATATAGCGAGAAATATTTCTTAGACACCTTTTATGGGATGTGGAAGTTGTTGACTGAACACCTTTTACTTGCTTCCTACTACTATAAAGGCTGGAATCAAAATACTTGGCTCTCACTCTCCCTAGCAATTCCAAGATGTCATTTCACTTAGTTCTGACCAATGAGGACAAAATAACATACATTAAAAAATACAGTCTTACTTTTTGCTCTTCATCACTTCCTTCCATCCTTTGTAACTCAGATATAAATCTCCAGCACCATTTAGAGACTATAAATTTACCAACATGAGAATGAGATTTAAATGCTAAGACTGGCTGAGCAGAAGATACAGTTTTGGTCCCTGATAGCCCCTTTGAGCCACTCTATCACCTATATCACAACTTCTTGTTTTGTGAGATAATAAACCTACATTGATTTAAGCTGGTTTGGTCAGGTTTTCTATTATTACCTACTAACTTAAGGAACCCAAATCTTAATTACTGCATTGTGAAACACTCCAATAATTTAGAGGCAATTTATTTATAGTCTATTCTTGGAGACATATATTTTACATAGTAAGGTTTTATGAAATTCTGGGTATTTGTTTGTTTGTTTGTTTAGTTCTAAGTTACAAATTAACCTAGGCTATCTTGGAAAACTACTAAATCTTTCTAGGTCCAAAATTTTCTCATCTATAAAATTTGCTGTTGACTTTGATGAAATCAGATTATCAATTATAGATTAAATTCAAGCCTCCACTTGAGTAGGAAAGGATGGAATAAGCAAATGTTGAAGTAACTGAGCTGAGGACCACAAAGCATTGTTGAAATCCATAAAGATGGCATGAAAAGTATAAAAACAACGTGTCATACATAGAATTAATTATACGGAAAACACTACAACCCTCATGTTGTACTCAGTGACAAAGAACCAAATTGAAAGGTCAACCCTAGAATTCTGGCTTCATCTCCAACATGTAAAGTGTTAAGAAGTGCTCACTACCCATTTGCAACAAAAATGGGTAAACAAATGGGAAAATGGGTAAACAAATGGGAAAAACAAAAATAGAAAATCTGACTATCAACAAAGTTTCTCAACCTGCCCCCCACCTGAAAAAAAAAAAAAAAAAAAAGGAAAATCTGACTGTCAGTGGCTTTTCTTGGCCACAATAGAGAATTGAGGCACAAGGCAAACCAATACCTAAAGTCTGGAAAAACGAATGCTTCTACACAGATACAGTAACTAAGATCTCCTGGAGCAGAAAGTGCTGGAAGAACATATAAAAGATAATTTCATGAATTTCTAGAAACAGATTGTGGGCTAGTATGAGAGTAAAAAAATCCTGGGAGCCACAATTTTCTTGTTCCCTACACTAACCTAGTCTTTTTATCCAGAAACATCACCAGTTCCTCATAGTGAGGATATGGAAAAGATTCCCTCATGGTCCTGGGATGAGGAAGGAAAGAGTAAACATTGCAAAACAGCCACAGCCTTATTTAAATAAATTAATTAATAAAAATTAAAAAAAAAAAGCCTATGATTCTGTTCAAATGGCTTGAACAGAGCCCTGTTCTGAAACTGGATCCCAGGTAGGGAGAAGGTATTATTACTCCCAACTCCAGCAGTAGCACCAGCCTTTCTGTCTTAATTAAGGGAGGATAAAATTAAAAAATAAACTTTAAAATTTCTTGTTTCAACTCCAAAATGCAGAGCTTAGAAGTTGCCATTGCTGTCCTTACAATGAGAAAGAAAAAGAAGTGAAGAAACTGAAAATCAGTGTCTTTTCTTGGACCCATTAGAGAACTGAGATCATAAAGGCAAACCACTACCCAAAATTTGCAGACACAGGCAAACAGAATCACAGTTGAGAGGCGCCTGGGTGGCTCAGTTGGTTAAGAACCTGACTTTGGCTCAGGTCATGATCTCAGGGTCTGTGAGCCCCGCATCAGGCTTGGTGCTAACAGCTTGGAGCCTGGAACCTGCTTCAGATTCTGTGTCCCCCTCTCTCTCTGCCCCTCCCCCGCTCTCTCTCTCTCTTTCTCTCTCAAAAATAAACATTAAAAAAAAAAAGAATCACAGCTGAGATGAGTTTACCGGGAGCAGGGCCAGTGGAGCCATAAACTGGTAGAAACATTTAAATAGTCATTTTGTCAAATTGCTAGAGGCTGAGTGTGGATTGGTGTAAGAACAAAAAACTCTTGGGGGTCTCAGTCTCAAGGTAGCCCTCACACTTTCGTGACTTTTACCTCCAGAAACCTCACCAGGTTCTTAAGGTGAAAAGCCAAAAATGATACCTTTGGGGCTCTGGCATGTGAAGGGGAAAAATAACCATTGTGAAATACTCCCAGCTCATGCTCCATAACAAAGACCATCTTTCAAGATAAAAACACTTTACCAGAGCCTTATCCAACCTGAGGGACTGCCAGTTTTTCTGTCCACAGCCCCCGTTAGCCTTTCTGTCTTACCTATGGAGAAAAAATATAAGTTAAGATACACTTGTTAAAGTCACAGCCCAGGTACACAGACCGCTATAAACTGAGATTCAATCATAAAATTATAGAATAATATACGTCTCCAGCACCTTACCACCAGCACCAAAACTCCAGTAAAATAACAGAGGATTAAAGTTGACAGAAAGGCAAAGTGCATACTCTATTTAAAGAGTTTTCAAGGAAGGAAGATTAAAACTAACTGGTGGTGAAAAAAAACAAAAGCAAGAACTCTACAGGGATTTGAAGCTTCTAGAATCTATACAGAAAAAACTAAACACAATCCAGCACTAGCCAGGTTAACATAAAATTTCACAGTAAAGGTTTATTTACTTCAATTTCTATTACCTGAGATAGCGTGTTTAACTTTAAATAATAAATTGAAACATGCAATGACAAGGGGAGGGGGGGACTGTCTGAAAGGCCAAAACCAAAAAGCATCAGATCTGGCTCAGATATAATGAAGGTGTTGGAATTATCAGGCAGGTATTTACAATAACTATAGTTAGTAGGTTAGGGATGCTAATAGAAAAAGTAGACCACAAGCTTACTTGGAAGAACTCTCAATGACCAAAACTGGAACAATTTGAGCCAAAAACTTAATAATGTATATATTATATCACAGATTATAAAACAAATAGCATGAGTCCATAGTGATACGTAAATGGGGGAGAATAGATAAATCTGCCAGATAGAGAATTCCAAATAGTTTTATGTACATGCTTCTTTCTTGAGGAGGTGGAGCCCAGCTTCCATCTCACAAGTGTGAGGTGTGAATAGTGACTTTTTTCAAGGAGTACTGTATTGATAGGGGAAAACGAGTAACTGTACAGCAGAGACACTAAAAACCATTACCTCACCAGGTGATCAAAGTTAACATCAGCAATGATAAGTTGATAGCATGTGCCTTTGACATGATGTTTTGAGAATGGCATTTTACCTCTGAGGTCTTCATGAAAACTCATACCCCAGTCTAATTGTGAAAAGAGTATCGGGAAATCCCACTTAAAGGATATTCTTCAAAATACCTGACCAATAACCTTCAAAACAGTCAAGGTCATCAAAAACTAGGAAAGTCTAAGAAACTATCACAGTTTCTTAGAACTTACAACACAGACAGCTAAAGGAGACATGACAACTAATTTTAATATGATATCCTGTCACAGAGAGAAGACATTAGGTAAAAACTAAGGGAATGCAAATGAATTATGGACTTAACAATGGGATTGATATTACTTAGTGTGACAAATATACCACTAATTTAATATACTAACGATTAGAAAAACTGGGTGGGGTTGCATGGGAATTCTGTTCTCATAGGTGATTTTTTTTTTTTTTGTAAAATTATCTGAAATAGTTTATTTTAAAAAGTCAATCTACTTGGGACATCTGGGTAGTTCAGTCAGTTAGGCATCTGACTCTTGCTTTGGGCTCTCGTCATGATTTCATGGTTTGTGAGACTGAGCCCAACATTGGACTCTGTGCTGACAGCTCAGAGCCTGCTTGGGATTCTCAGTCTCCCTCTCTCAACACTTCTTCCCCAACTTGTGTTCTCTCTCTCTCAAAATAAATAAATAAACATTTTTAAAAGGGTCAGTCTGTTTAAAGATTATCATAATCTGAAATATTCTAAAGTCTATTCATAGGGATGTTATGAGCTTTATTCCTTTAAAGGAATTCCTTATTCTTAAAGGAATAATTATTTTGTTGTTGTTTAAGTAATTTGCACAGAAATTATTCTTAGCTCAGAAGACAACAAGATGAAAGAAGCTGATGTCCCCATGCAGCCGACATTTTATTTGTGGAGGACAGTGAGGAGAGGGGATCAAGTAGAAAACATAAATAATGGTAACACATACTCAGGCAAATATATCATGTAAATGCAAAAACTATGTTGAAATTAAAATTCAGTGAGGGGTGTCTAGGTGGCTCAGTCAGTTAAGCTTCTGACTTCAGCTCAGGTCATGATCTCAGGGTTTGTGAGTTCAAGCCCCACATCAGGCCCCGTGCTGACAGCTCAGAGCATGGAGCTGCTTCAGATTCTGTGTCTCCCTCCCTCTCTGCCCCTACCCTGCTCATGCTCTGTCTCTCTCTCTCAAAAATAAATAATAATAATAAAACATAAAAAAACATAAAAAAACATAAATAAAATTCAGTGAGATGATACAGTAAGACTGAGTTTCTATTCTTTTATAGGTATATGTACTATTTCTCATGTTTATTAACAAACTCAATACACTGAATTATTTTTGTGTTGTGTGTGTGTGTGTGTGTGTGTGTGTGATGGCAGCAAACACAGTGCCAAGTTGAGTGTAGAGGACTCAACTCCACATCTAAGTGAAATCATAGGGCATTTGTCTTTCTCTGACTTATTTCACTTAGCATAATACCTTCTAGGTCCATCCATTAACCACTATGTTGTACACCTGAAACTACTGTAAATACTCAAATATAAATAATAAACAAAAAAATAAATACATATATAAATAAATGCTACCCAATAAAGTATCATTTGAACTCCCCCCAACACACACACACACGCACACACACACACACACACACACACACACAAAACAAGTATAAGGGACTAGAGTTCAAAAAATTTGAGAACTGTTGACTTAAATCATGTATTTCTTAAATATCTTCTAAAAGACACAAGTTTTGTTGTTTCTCAAACCTTTGTGCTTGTTCAAGCAGCCTATTCTACTTTTAATACTTCCCCATAGTTGAAGCTGTGCTGAAAGCTGTCAGTGTCCCAAAGGGGAGGATCTCAGCACCTAGATTCAGGCTGTTTGCAAGCCATACCCTCAGGCAGCAACTTTTAAAAGTATGCAAATATATACAGTCCAAGGGACTGCAACTGTAAGCCCCATTGACCTGCAGATCTGGTGATTTCCCTTGCGTGGCACGAGTGTGTAAGCTCTTCCAGGAGATACCTGCGAGCTGGAGCAAGGCAGAGGGAGAGCCCAAGAAGGTGTCCATAGCCTATGTTCCTTGAGAGCAGCTCCATAGTCTACTAAAGTGTGAGAAACATGAAGAGTGCCCCTCAGGCCAAAGATCTGGGACAAGCCAAGAGGCCCCCTTCACAGAAAGACTGGGGAGTGGGGGGTGTGCCTCAGTGTATTGTCTGCAAAGTGCCTTGGGGGTGGCAGTCTGCCAAGAACCATCCCTCAGTTTGCCACAGTCCTGTGGGACCCAGGAATGCAAGTCCCCCTGGTTACCAGAGCCAGGCAATCAAGTTGTGTCCCCTGGATGGCAGTTGTAAAACCTGAGGGGACGGATATAAAAATCTGGGTAGCAGCCATGTATAAAGCTTCCCTTTAGGAGACACCGGAACTCTGGAATACTGCAGAGGAAAATTGGAAGATAGCGTCCCTCCTCCCAGTCCTGTGGAAAGGATACAATCAGCCCCTACATGTGAATTTAATTAGAAGTCTGGCTCTCAGGCTGCAGCCATGATGATTAGATTATAGGCCTAACAAATAGTCTTTCACAGAAAGACTGACTTCCTAGGTCCGTAGCCTCTTGCTGTGTCCTGGGGATAGTAGCTATTTAAGAACTCTGTTTTTTGGTTACCGTCCTTTGGGACCCACGAGCATACGACCCACTGGTTGCCAGATGTAGAGGTGTCTCCTGGTAGCAGCTGAAAATATCAGGGTACCAGACAGGTGTGTGAGCTCCTTTCTTGGGGACATTGATTATGCAGTCCCATGGACCAGAAACATAAGCCTCCCTGGCTTCCAGAGCCAGATGGTAAAGAAGTGTTCCTGCGCAGCAGCCGTAAAGGTCAGGGCACCAGACACACACGTAAAAGCTGCCTTCTGGAAGATACTGGTGTTCTGGAGCATGGCCAAAGGAGAGTGTGAAGATGGCACTTGCCAGTGTCTGTCCCAGCAGGGTGCTCCAGGAAGCTCCTAGATGTGTGTGCTACATTAGATGCCTGCTCCTTGGGCCAGTGCTTTCATATGAACTGATGAGCCTCCTTCACATCAAGTCTGGGCGTCATCAGCTGCCTCTGATCTGGACCGTGGAGCAGGTAAGTGCTAACATATGTGCCCTTTTTGGAACTGTCTCCCCCATAGCTACAGTTTGTGGGTCTTGGGACATGGGACCCTTTGGTTTCAAAGTTAGGTATTTGGCGGCTCATCTCTCAGGTGCAGGTCCTAAAAACGGAGGTGCCTGATGTGGAGTTCCAATCCTCTGCTTCTTAGAGGTTCTGTGTTTTAAATTTTCTCTCGGTTGTGGGTTGCTGCTGGAGGTGGGGTTTGTGATGAGATTGTGTCCCAGCTTCTTCTACTTACTTAGATGTGTTTTTTTCTTCTCATTTGCTGAATGTGTCATTGTTGCTCAGATTTTAGTTGTTGTTTTTTTTTTTTTAATTTTAAGAGGAAATTGTTCCATATATGTCTGTAAACTTTATATATCTATGGAAGGAGGTGACTTCAGGATCTTCCTATGTCACCATCTTGAACCAGAACATCTAAATGTCTATTTTTGTTAGAGTGATCATGAAAGTTCTATATGACATACATTTAACTGATACCAGAAAGGTTAAAAAAAAAAAGCCAAACATGCCTGGGTGGCTCAGTCGGTTAAGCAACTGACTCTTGATTTCAGCTCAGGTTATGATCTCATGGTTGTGAGACAGAGCCATGCTCAACATGAAGACTGCCTGGGATTCTCTCTCTCCCTCTCTCTGTGCCCCTCCCCTGCTCTCTCTCTCTTTCTTTCTGTCTCCCAAAATAAATAAACATTTTTAAAAAAGCCAGCCTGGCAAAAAGAAGTAATAATTTCATGCAGTAGAAATAGAAGCTACATGAATCCCAGGGAGACAATGAGCTTGTATTGTTTGAAAAAGAGTAAGAAGGGTAGTGTGGTTTGAGTAAAATGGGATAGACAGAGCAAAAGGGTAGGAAGAGAAGGAGACAGAGAGGGAGGTGAGGAAGGCACAGGTGGAGAAAAGGAAAAGAGAAATATGAATGCGCTCAAAGGTGTGGGCCGAAGGTAATGTGCTCAAAGATGTGAGCTGAAGGTCCATACTGTTAAAGTCATGAAAGTAATATTGGAATTTCATTCTTGAGGGCAGTGGGCAACTTGTAATGAATTTTAAGCAGGTGGGTTAAATAGCTCCAAACCTGTACATTTTGGACTGTTGCACCTTTTTTAATTTGACTCATTATGTTTAATATTTTTTGATAGTTGTCAATGCTTGCCATGCTCTTTGTGTCTTTTTCACTCCTTTGAAAGCAATGAAATATCAAGGCTGATTAGAATTACATGTATAGTAAGAGTAAATAGGCTTTAATGGAGCTCTGAAGTGCATGAAGTTTGGTGAATTGATTGTGATCTCAATTTGGCCACTTATAAATCTATTTTTAATTTTATTTCTGCATGATCTCTTTGCTGTAATTTTTTAAAAATAAGATTCGCACAGTGGGGTGCTTCCATATCAACTATTATTATTTTTCAATGGCTACTTTAAAAATGTGCATATTTTTCCCTGAGACTGATATATATTACCCAATAGTTTCCTTACGTCACTCTTGGACCAGTGGAAACTGGTTTTAGCCACAAAGTCAAGGACTTTTAGCATGATGTAAGGTACCAAAAATAGTGATAAGATACTGCTTAGGGATCACTAGCTAAATATGATTGGGAATCAAAATTGGGGTGGAAAACCAAGTTCCAAGTTAAATATGTAGTGAGATGTAGGTGCAAGAAATAAAGCAAGGCAGACACTAGGAAAATTGGAAAAGTGTAATGAATTAGATTCTTTGTTAAATGAGTAGTAGTGTTTGGTATAATAATGTGTTATTATAATGTGATACTATGTTGCTCTAAATGGCATATTATTATGTGATACCAAGTGCTTGTCAGTACCATGGCAAGACTAGGTAGATGCTGACTTTAATATGTAACACTTCCTGGGCTGGTTGAGAGACTATTTCCAAGATTATTTCTTAAGTGTAATTTTATCTAACCTCACTCAGGTGAGTTTTGTTTACATGCAACCTCATGATAAAGACACTACTGGAGATGCATGGTGTTTTCTTAGTATTCTTTATTTCCTTATAGTTTTAAGCATTTAGTAAATTGGATACAATGGCATATTCTACAGGATTGTCTTGTGTTAATTTTGTCTAGAAAGTCATCATACGTGTTTCCTCTGAAAGTTAGGCAACATCTTCAATTCTTCTAAAACTTTGGAACTTCGTGTTGTTTTCTTTTGACATCTGCATTATTTAAATCCTTAGGAAAGAAGAATATACAGTATGCTGTTCTTTTTTTTAAGATTATTTATTTATTTTGAGAGAGAGAGAGAGAGAGAGAGAGAGAGTGCACAAGCAGGGGAGGGGCTATCAGCATGGAGACTGATGCAGGACTCCATACCACAGACCGTGAGATCATGACCTGAGCCAAAATCCAGAGTCAGATGCTCAACTGACTGAGCCACCCAGGTGCCCAGTATGTTATTCTTTATAAGGGATATACATTCTGCCAAATGCTTCATGATTTCTCCAACATTCATACTGCAGGTTGAACATGTTAATACCTGTCAAGAGATTCTTTCACAATAATATTATATTTGGCATAATATATAGTGTCTGTATAATATTGCCACTGATAATCTACCATTTTCTGGAGAATTGCACATGAAATCACAGATTACTGAACTGGTAAAGTCTAGCCCTGGCTGTGTAACTTATTTTTGAATCCCTCTAATAGTAGCAAACATATTACTCCCTAAGTTACTCATGCTGCCTTTTACTGTTAGCTAATGGTACTTTCTAAATTTTCTTCTAATCTTTTAAAAAGCCTCATTCACATAGATCAGTATTAATGTTGCTATGTTGAATGCTCTGATTTTATATTCCCTGGGCTAATATTCACCTTCTCTCAAAAATCCCTTCTATGATATGGTATAAAGCCCTCATACAAGTGAAAAATAAATTATTTGTAAGGAAAATGTGTATGTTAAAGGTATATACATATATCATCAGAGTGGTATTTATGGACACAGAATTTGATTTTATATATTAATGAAATCATCATTAATATTATTTTTAGTGTAGTCGCATTTCTCTTGGTTAATACTTACATCTAGGCATTTTCTGCTAATCTTTCCATTTGCTCCACCTAAATCTAGTAGTCAGTATTAGCATGTTTAGGGTTGAACTTATTAATAATTTCCATTAATCAAGTTCCTAAAACAATTTAGAGAATGCACAGTTATCTTTCAACAGATTTGATCTCCTCATGTGTTTAAGCTGAGCATCAGATATCTTTAATGAGTTGCATGGGAAGGTTGTACTCTGGCTCAGTAACTGCCTGTGTGCCTCAGCAACATAAATTATAGTGAAATGTAGAACAAAAGAATCCAGGAGTCAGCACTGACCAGAATTCTCTTATAAAAAGGGTTATCTTCACTCAATTACTCTGAATTATAAGCACAAAATACTTAGTATCTCATTTTATGAGTTTTAGCAAGACTCTGATAATAAATTTTACATTGATAATGAAAATTTACTTTAAGAAATATAAAGTATCTTCAGTATCACAGTTCAGATGTTCCAAAATGTGATACTGTCTGTGTTCAGATAGAAATTTTTGGAAATGAATTCTATCTTTACCAGCTGCTAAAGAGAGTCCATATAAGAAGTAGCATTTATTAACATTGTACAATATATTAAACACTGCGTTCACTATGGTATTATCAAATGCACATACATATAAATACACATGTGTATGTATTTACTTTTTTCTACTAATTCTCAAATTAGATGATACTTTCACCCAGACATAGTATGTTTTTTGTCCAAAGTAAAGCAATAATTACCAAATATTAATTTAATGGAAGTAATGGCATCTTGAGACCCCAGATATTTCAAGGCATGTACAAAGAACTTGTATTTTATCACATAAGTTTTTGTGTCTTTACCAAGAAATACTTCATTTTTAACAAATGTACCACAATGGGCCAAATTGTTGGTTTTTATTAATACTCATTATAAAACCAAATGTTCACTCTAGTTGTAGTGGGAAAAACATTTAACTTTGCCAGCTTTCCACATTTTTCAACATACTAGTATTTATGTGGGTTCTCTGTTTTTGTGAACAGATTTCCATTGCTAGGTATTCATTTTGTTATGTGATATGCTCTTTTGAGGGACAGAGAGGATATCATTGGTCTAGGTAGGGTGAAATTATGTGCTCCCTCAGTAGTCAACTTCTTGGATAATATACCACTGAACCTTAACACCATCAAGATAGAAAAGATACAATTTGTCAACTAGAATAAGGCCTGTAGTTTTCAAAAGAAAAAAAACTGAAGCTGAGGAAGGTTAGTTTGGCCTTATATTTACAAAATGATAAGTTATTAGATAAAAAGGACAATGTGAAAAAAATTGATCTGTTTCAAATATTTAAGTATTATAAAATAGATCCTAAAACATTTATGCAATTAAATGAGTTTTTATTTTTATTTTTATTTTATGTTTTGGCTATTGATATTTCTAAAGAAATATTTTTAAAGATCATATTTATCTATCTGATTTTGCACCTGAAATTTGTATTCAATTTGTTTTCATTTGTCAAAATCTACATAATTTTTCTTGGTAAGTGCTATCTTCCAAAACTCATATGGTAAAAATTCCTAGATAGCCAATAAAAGGCATAAGAATATTGTTGTGTAAGGTGGTTTTAACAGTTAGTGAGGAGTAGTAGGCACATATTTCATGCCCTTAGGAAAAAGACCCCATAATTTAAAACCGGCAGACTTAAATATAGTCTGTCAAACACTAGATAAAGTATAAAGACAAGAACATTAATATACTTAATCTTTGTGATTCTCCTTGAAGTCATTCTTAAAGATTCTAAGAAGTATTCACGAAATCTCAGAAGTAAGGGTCACTGTTGTTATTGAAAGGCAACTCAGTGGTGAAGTGTTGTTCTTTATCCAATTTGTTATATCAGATTTCTTTCTATAATGTATCCTGACACAATCATTTGTACACGTTTCTTTAGGTCAATCTATGAATTTGGGACAGACACACAAATATTTAGTCTATAACAAGTCCTAATTTCTCTCTGACTCCAGATCTGTATATCCACCTTGCCTGAGTCACTTTCATCAGCAACACTCTGGAGCATAGAATCCATATAATCATTGCTATAGCTCCCTAGCTGGTCTTCCTGACTTTGCCCCAGCAGTCTTAATACAGCAATCACACTGTCTATAGAAAACTCTTCAACCAAATAAATGCCTCATTTCCTCAGGTCTTTACTCAAAAATAAAGCTATTCTGTGAAGAGTTTTCAGATTACTCTAACTAAATTTTAATGGACGAGTATTTAATATCCCCTCTCTTTATTTTTTCTTGTACAGCAGATAGATAGATAGATGATAGATGTGTAGATATAGATAAATATCACATCCACCTCTCTATATAACTTACATGCCATATATAAAATAATTTAACTTAGTGATTGTATTTCTCATCCTTAAAAATATAACCTCCATCATGATAGGGGTTTTTGTCTGTTTTGCTTATCATTATATCCTCAGTATGTCAAATAGTGCCTGACACAGAGTAAGCAGTCAGAACATGTTTGAGTGAATGAATAAATGAATACATTGATGGGTGAATTAAACAAGCTTAATTTGGATTCTGTAAAAAAATAGATTTTAGGGGGCAAGAGATAAAACTGTTTTCAGTAGTCTAAGAAATAGGTAATGATGGCTAATAATGGCAATGGTGATAAATAGAAGTTTTGGAATCAATTATAGAGCCCGGATGGAATATAAAGACTGAATCTCTGGTGACAAGAAAAACAAGGAGTATGGATAGTCTACAGATGCTAACAGATTAGCAGTTGATTGAAGTTGATTCATACGTGCTTCAATTAAGTATAAAGCATAATTATTAACTAATTGGGAGATGATGTACTTGAGAAGAAAGGGAAGAAAATTTAAATTCTTTTTAGAAAGTGAGAAACGGAAAATGCTGTCAGTAGGGTAGAATTACTAGTTAGTATAAGGCACCTGAAAGCCCTGAAAATTATTACTCCTCTACCAAATGATAAATCTCTTGTCCATAAGCACCAGGCAAGTCTACTCAATGTAACTTTTTATATTTTTTGGCTATTTCTTTCTTTATTCTTTCCTTTCCTTTGCTTGTTTCAGAAGATGAAATATTTATTTGGGAACAGCGAACAACTTTAGAGATATATTTACATATTTTCCCTTTAGTTTTATGGCTATGTTCTTCCTTGGTAGTCAGAATATCATGGGTAATAAAAACTAAAAAATGCAGAATGAAAGCCCACAATCCTTTGGCACTACATTATATTAAAGATTGTAAAGATAGGGACCTCAGCAATGAGCAGTTATACTTATCCAGAAACATTTCTGGCAAAATAAATAATAATAATAATAATAATAATAATAATAATAATAAGGAAATAAATTTTATTTAGGAGACCAATGCATGCTGTTCAGAGCACTATCAAATGCTTTTCACTAACTTGACTGAATGGTATTTCTATATTCTTGATATTGAATTTCACTTCATTTAAATGTTTGCATGTACGTATTAAGTGCTTTCTTCTCTGCAATAAGCTGAGCATCTCAGGTTTTATCTTGAAGAAATTACTGTCGTTTGGGAAGAGACATGTAACTTTATAATAGAAGCCTATGTATAATGAAACATAGTCAGGCATTATTTTAAATGGTATAGATCTCCAAGGTCTCTGAGATCAGAGAAGGAAGACATTATAGATGATATGGGAGATAGTTCCACTGAGTCAGCATGGAAATAGTATGGGAAGAAGACTTCATTTAGGTAATGTTATAATGACTAGTACAGGAAAGTATTATAAGGGACCTATTTTTGCATAGTTCAGAAGCTTACATTAGGTAAGTGACAGAAGCTCCTTTTGTGGCATATAAGACATTGTACACACATTGTTAATTTAATGCCTTTTTCTCTTAAATGAATACATATGTCCAGAAAAAAAATCCAAGATGACTTTTTTTTCTAAGTAGGGACCAATCACTCATTTGTTCACTCACTTATTTTATTTTTATTTTTTATCAATATTTATTCTGACCTGACTTTTTTTCAGAGTTGACTTTGTGCTAGGACACAGTACCTGTTTTAAAGGAAAGACAAGGAAACCATTGAGAAAGCTCAGGCCACTAAGTGTCAGGGCAAAGAGGCTTCTACAAAAAATCTTATAAAATATCCCAGATGAACTCATGGAGTCATAGGTCAACAATTCTCCATGATTATTATTGTTTTAAAATCGTTAGGTAGTTGCCAGCCAAAAAATCAATATAACATTATTTTTATCAAATTATAAAGTGAGAAGATACTGAAATGTCAGAAATCTTTCAGCCAAGAGAGAAATTGCCAAATGAGCACTTTTGTGCCTTTTTGTTTTCTACATGAGATAGTTTGCAGTTTCAGTAAAGACATTTGGTTGGAAAGTGAGACGGAGCTGCAGGATATGATCAGGTCTGTGCTTCATTCCTCAGAAAAAAATATCATCTGGTCAAACTACTGAAAGTTGTAGATCTGTTTTACTGTTCATCCTGCAGTTATTCTTTCATACAAAATCAATTTTATCTATTTTCAGAAAATAAAGGAGAAATTTAAAATGCTACGAGTGCCTATATTTTATTTTCAATAATTGTTTACTTAGGTTGCTTCAGCAGCATGCCATGAAGCAAACTAACCTTTGAATTAAATCACAAAAAATAATCTACAAATTTTTATTTTCACAAACATTTAACCATTTGACTGCATAAGCAGAGGCCCATAACAAATATAGACTATTATGAATGTTTATTTATATGGGGCATGTATTTTTTAAAGTTTATTTATTTTGAGAAAGAGAGAGCATGAGCAGGGCGGATGCAGAGAGGAAAGGAGAGAGAGAATCTCAAGCAGGCTCCTTGCTGTGAGCACAGAGCCCAATGCAGGACTTGATCTCATGAACTGTGAGTCCATGCAGTCAGATGCTTAACCTAATGAGCTACCCAGGCTTGATGTTTTTTTTAGGCATTTTTCCACTTAGTCCCAAGACTTTGCACTATAGACTATACTATTAATAATATTCCAAAACTATATATGAGAAACTGAGTCTCAGATAAATCATTGAATATATCCCACAGCTAGTAGGTGGAAGAATTGAAATATGAATCCAGAATTTTATTATCATTTCAATTTCAAATTCTTTCCACTAGGCTATGCTATCTCTATATAGCTTATATTTGTTGTAAAGTGATTATAGTTAAGATACTGTGCTACCTGCTATGTGGGGCACCAAAGAATATGAGCTTGACCAGTCCTCACAAAGTTTTTGATATGTAAAAGAGAACACACACACAATATACAATATGTGTAAATAAATAATAGGAAAAATATTGCATAATGATATATAATTTTTTAGATCAGGACAAATGTATCTAAGTGTGATTTAAGAAATATATGTATTTGTTCTCTGTCTTAGGTTCCTGACTAAAAGTTTCTAAAATCCTTGTAAATTCCTGAGTGATAAAAGTGATTGGAGCATCTTATGTAGAGCTCCTGAATCCTTTGCAATTTCTTGGCTGATAGGAGTGTCTTTTGTTCTAATAAAGCAACTTTTGGTAGGCTCCTGGATCGATTCAGGATGGATGTTGGTCACTAGAAATACCAAGCCATCATTAGAAACTTGGAACCATTAGACCCATCCCCCTATTCTTTGGAGACTAAATTAATAATCAATCATGCCTACATGATGGAACCTGTGTAAAAATCCCTTATGAGTGAGGTCTGGAGAGTTTTGGGGTTGTTGAGCATTCATCTGGGAAAATGGTATACCCCAATTCCATGGGGACAGAGGCCCCTGTGCTCAGGAACTTTCCCAGTCTCACACTGTGTACTTCTTCATCTGGCAATTTATTTTCAGGATACAAATATCCTTTATAATATCCTTTATAATAAACCATTAAACATAAGTGTTAACCTGAATTCTGTGAGCCATTATAGCAAATTATTGAAACTGAGGAGGGAGTTGTGGGAACCTTGGATTTATAACAGTTAGACAATAGTGTGGGTACCTGGGGACCCAATACTTGTGATTTGCATCTGAAGTGGGGCATAGTCTGGTGGGATTGAGCCCTTAACCTGTAGAGTCTGTGCTAACTTGAATAGTTAGTATCAGAATTAAATTGTAGAACATCCAGTTGGTGTCCACAGAGAATTAGAAAACTTACTTCTTGTGTAAACCTCACACATTTGGTATCAAGTATTTTGAGTAGAGAAACAGTTTTCTCCTGATAAGAGTCCTAGTTCGACCTGATTGGCAAGGTTTCAATAAAAGAGAGTGTAGAATCATTGGCACCTAGGTCCAGGCATGGGAAAACTAAGCATATTTCAGTGATGACAAATTAAATGAGCATTTATTTATAGCATAGAAGAATTGAGGTAGATATACATAGTGGGAGATGAGTTCTGAAAAGTAAATGCTTTAGAAAAATTCCAAGATGAGGAATTTCAGTTAAACTCTTAAAATACAAAAAAGAGCAAAATAGAAATTCCATTATTTAAAATAAAAATAATTAGGAAGTGAATGAATACATTTAACAGTAGATTCGAAAAGGCTAGGTAAAGATTTGAATTGGAATACATGTTAGTTGAAATTTTTCTAATTAAACAGTGAGTACTTTAAAATCCTTGGAATTTCTGGAGTGCCTGGGTGGCTCAGTCTATTAAACGCCTGACTTTGGTTCAGGTCATGATCTCATAGTTTGTGAGTTCGAGCCTCGCATCGGAGCCTGACTTTGGCTTACGTCATGACCTCACGGTTTGTGGGTTTGAGCCCCGCGATAGGCTGTGTGCTAACAGCTCAGAGCCTGGAGCCTGGAGCCTGGATTCTGTGTCTCCTTCTGTCTCTGCCCCTCCCTGACTTGTTCTCTGTCTGTGTCTCTCAAAAATATCTAAATGTAAAAAAAAATAATAATAAATAAATAAATAAAATCCTTGGAATTTCTGGAAAATGGTAAACATATTAATTTATATTAGAAGTTAGTAAGTCAAGGATACATCCCCTAAACTTTAAAGTAACAACTAAGGGGTGTGTAGGTGGCTCAGTCAGTTAAGTATCCGACTCTTGATCTCAGCTCAGGTCATTATCTCCTGGTTCCTAAGATCAAGACCCATGTGGGGGGCTGTCAGTGCAGAGCCTAGCTTAGGATTCTCTCTCTCTGTCTGCTCTCCCCCTCTCAAAATAAATAGGTAACTTTAAAAAAATAAAAAATAAAATAAATTAACTAAAAGAATAATTAGATAATGTAACAATAAAGTTAGTAAAGAGAATAAATATTTAAAAAATTTAATAAAGCCAAAAGAAGAAAAAAGGAGAAGAAACAGAACACAAAAAAATTGGTGTATATATAAGACAAATGGTAATAAAGTAGTATATTCAAATGTATTAGATACTACATTAAGTGTAAATAAAGTAAATATTCTATTTAAAAGAAGATTATAAGACTAAGTTCTAAACCAACAGATCATATTCATCATACAAATGATACGGGTTTTTTTAAATATGAAATTTCTTGTCAAATTGGTTTCCATGCAACATCCAGTGCTCATCGCAACAGGTGCCCTCCTCAGTGCCCATCACCCACTCTTCCCTCCCACAAATGATACGGTTTTGATGTAAGACTAGAATAAGATTGAAAAAAAAAATGGGAAGAGATATACAAAGAAATTTTCAAAATATTGCTGCATGTGTTATAGTAGTATCAGAAAAAATAAACTTTTAAGCAATAAGCATTATTAGAGATAAAAAAGAGCTCCCACATGATAACAAAAATATTCTTTAAAGATAAAATATAATGAAGAATTAAATTCATAGCTAGAATATATTAAAGGCAAAACAGCATAACATGAAAGGAAATGAAAAAATCCATAATCAAAGAAGAGGATGTTAACACTGTTCTGATATCAATGGATAAGACCAGCAAATGAAAAGTTAGTAAGAATATAGGTCTGAACAATAGAATTTCCCAACTTCAATTGATTGCATGCATAGAACACTTC
Source organism: Panthera tigris (assembly GCF_018350195.1). Classification (NCBI taxonomy): domain Eukaryota; kingdom Metazoa; phylum Chordata; class Mammalia; order Carnivora; family Felidae; genus Panthera; species Panthera tigris. The sequence goes on from NC_056669.1 coordinate 50,268,735, forward strand.
AACCAACAAATTGAAGAATGCACATCCTGTTCAAGTGTAAATGATGTAGTTACCAAAATTGGCTCTATGCCATGCCACAAAGACAGTGTTAATTTCAGAATATTGGAATCAATTAAAATGTTTCCTTACCAAAGTGAAAATAAATTAGACATCAGTAACAGAGATTACTAAAAAATCTCAAATTGTTTGGAAATGTAGTTTTAAATAACTCCTTGGGTAAAGAAAAATTTACAAGGGAAAATTTGAACTTGTGGAGGCAACAAGATCTGAGCTTAGAAAGAAATGGATATATTTAATGAACATATTAGAACAAAACTACTTTCCTTCCAAGCATTCATATCCAATTTTAAAATAAGCAGAAAATTAAACTGAAGCTGAATAGGAAAATAAAATGACAAAGATTAGAACAGAAATTAGTGGAATCATAAATGTAAAATAATGATCAGTAAAGCCGAAATTGATTACTTGAAAAGATTAATAAATTAGATATAGTCTGAAAAGAATGACCAAATAAAAGAGAGATTAAATAATACAAATTGCCATTACCAGAAAAAAAGGACTATTACAACATATCCTACAAGTTTTAAATATATAGTAGAAAAATGTTATGAATAATGAAATACATTGAAAAATTTACATAAAATAATAAAATTTTAAGAAAATTGCCATTCATTAAATAAATGCATGAAGAAATAGAAAATCTGATTTATTCTAAAAGTATTAAAGCTGTAGAATCTGTAATTTTAAAACTAGCCACAAAAAAACCCCACATCCAAATTGCTTCATGGGTGAATTCTGCCAAACATTTGAGAAAGAGATAACACAAATAATAACTATATCGGAATAGAGAAAGAGAAGAGACATTTTCTAAAGCTCAAATAAATTTGAAATAAAAGCCTGATGAGAGCATTATGAGAAATTAAAATTGGAGACTATTATCTTTCATAAGCATGGAACTAAAATCATAAAATATTACCAAACCACAAAATCCAGATCTCTTAATCTCTTTTTCTAATTAAGAACACAGGGGTGCCTGGGTGGTTCAGTTGGTTAAGTGACCAACTTCAACTCAGGTCATGATCTCACGGTTTGTGGTTTTGGGCCCCCGCATTGGGCTTTGTGCTGACAGCTCAGAGCCTGGAGCCTGCTTCAGATTCTGTGTCTTCCTCTCTCTCTGCCCCTCCCCAACTTGTGCTCTGTCTCTCTCTGTCTCTGTCTCTGTCTCTCTCAAAAATAAACATTAAAAACCATTTTTTTTAAAAAAGAACACAAATTTGCTTAGATATCAAAAATAAGTTGATGTTATTTATTAAATTAACAGAAGATTAAAAAAAGTTCATCTCAATATATGCAGATACAATTCAATATCCATTAATTATGAAATCTTAAGTAAAATTGGAGTAGGGGGCACAATGTCTAATTTATAATAGGGTCTCTACAAATAATTTTCAGCCAACATCATGGATATGGTAATTTATTGATACTTTCTGAAGACTAGAAAATGACAAAGTGCTAACTATTGTTACTTCTATTCGACTTGTAACTGATGATTCTAGCAAGTGAATTAAGGCATGAAGAAGAAATAAGCAGTGTCATGATGAAAAACAGAATGATATTGTCATTGTTTACAAATCACATATTTGGGGGCGCCTGGGTAGTTCAGTAGGTATAGCATCTGACTCTTCATTTCGGCTCAGGTCATGATCTCACAGTTCATGAGTTCAAGTCCCACTATGAGTGCAGAGTCTGTTTGGGATTCTCTCTTTCCCTCTCTCTCTGTCCCTACCCTACAGTCTCTCTCTCTCTCTCTCTCTCTCTCTTTCTCTCTCTCTCTCTCAAAATAAATAAACATTAAAAAAATGTAAATCATATATTTTTATATTTTAAAATTCCAAATAATGTATAGGTAAATTATTATAAAGTGAATTTAAGATGATAAAGGCTCAATACAAAAATCAACTGTACCTAATATAAATATAATACATAAATATAAAATTATTAATTTTAAAAATTGTACAAAATGCGACTATCCAATATTTTTTTAGAAAATATCAAATATATTAGAATACACAATAAACACATAATAAAATGTGTGCAAGAAGTAGACACATACACATATATACACACTTGAAACATTTAGTGAAAAAGATATAGTTTTTTTTTAATTGTAATTCCAATTCAGTCAACATACAGTGTTATATTAGTTTCAGATGCACAGTATAGTGATTCAACAATTCTATACATTATTCAGTGCTCATAAAGATAAATGCACTCTTAATCCCCTTAACTGGTTTCACCCAACCCCAACCCACCTCCCCTCTGGTAACCTTCAGTGTGTTTTCTATAGTTAAGAGTTGTTTTTGTTTCCCCCCACCTTTGTTCATTGTTTTGTTCCTTAAATCTCACATATGAGTGAAATCATAAGGTATTTGTCTTTCTCTGATCAGCTTATTTCACTTAGCATTATGCTTTCTAGATCCACCCATCTCGCAAATGGCTAGATTTCATTCCTTTTCATGACTGAGTTAGTGGACTATTCCAGTCATGAAAAGGAATGAAATCTTGCCACACACACACGCACGCATGCACGTACGCATGCATGCACGCACACACGCATGCACGCACGCACGCGCGCGTGCTTTAAAAACAATAATAATCATGAACAATTGTTGACCTATGACTCCATAAATTCATCTGGGATATTTTATAAGATTCTTTGTAGAAGCCTCTTTGCCCTGACATTTAGTGGCCTGAGCTTTCTCAGTGGTTTCCTTGTCTTTCCTTGAGGACAGGTGCTGTGTCCTAGCACAAAGTCAACCCTGAAAAAAAGTCAGGTCAGAATAAATATTGTTGATACAAAATTAAAAAAAATAAAATAAGTGAGTGAAGAAATGAGTGGTCCCTACTTAGAAAAAAAGTCAATATTTAGTAAGTAAATCTTAGATGTTTTTCTGGACATACATATTAATTTAAGAGAAAAAGACATTAAATTAAAAATGGGTGTACAATGTCTTACATGCTACAAAATATAAACTACAGATATAGTTTATTACATTAACAGTATTACATGAGAATGTACTATTAGTAAAAAATCAAGCTCTACACTATAAATTACTTTTCACCTTTCTATATGTATAATAGTTACTCCCATAAAAAGCTTTAAAAATGTAAGAATTTGAGACAAATAAGTGAGCCAAATTGTCAAAATAATTCAGATAAACCAAGGCAAAAATCAGTCAGTCTTATCTTTGTGCTTGTATACCACTTTGTGACTACTTTATGGCACTTAGCCTGTGTCACTTTTTTTTTTTTTTTTAACTTGTGATTCTGCATACACTTGAAGACTGTATATACAGTAAAAGGTATGGGAGTCCTGTCTTAATCTTTATACTTCTGGGGTCTAGTACAATGGCTGCATGCAATATGTACTTCAAATATGTACTAAAATGATGAACAAATTTAGAGTTGTTGTCTTCATAATTATAACATGTAAAAGGCTCAGTCACCTTATTTTATCTACAGGACTTTTACATACAATTTAGCTTATTTTGCAAACCCAAATAGATTTTGACTAGGTAAGGGAAATCAAACCTGAAGTGACTGATTTCTTTCTCCAATGACAAATACGTGTCTCATAAGAAACCATCTCTTAGCAACAGATATTAAAACTTCTGTTAACTAGCTATAGCTATAGCTCGTTAAATTCTATTTTTTAGTAAGCATAGTATTATTTATATAGAATACCTAGTATTATATACTAAAAATATTCCGCTGAGCTTTCAGTATTTCACAATGTATAGCTGAGCAATGGACTCATGTTAAGTATTAAACACAATTTGAGTTGAATTGGTACCATTCATTGTTTTTATTTAAAAAAAAACTTGATACATTTGTAGATAATGCACAATTGAATTACATTATTGATAAAAGTTGTTAAAAGATCAAGACAGACTAGAACAATGGAAATAACTCATAAAAAAAATGAAGCTATAAATAAGATTTTGTCCTCATGCTGAGAATACAATGATGAATGAGATAATCAGTCTTCTTAATAATCTTTGGACCAATGATGGGGGGCAAAATATTAAGCAAGTAATTTCAGTTAACTCAGATTAAATAAAGTCTATTAATTGTATGTTCCAATAACACTCTGTTACTTTGCCTTCATGATATCCACTATCCTTATAAACTTGTTCATTTTGTCTTCTAGTTTGTATAATCTTTGAAGATAAGAAATAAATCTATCTGGTTCATTTCAGTATCTTCAGAGCCTAGTAAAATACAATTTAAGGCATGAATTATTAGTTGGAAATCAGTGAAGGAAAATTTACATTAAATATGAATAATATTTCTAAGATTGAAGCTATACAAAAATTGAAGGGACATTCTTGTAAACTGTAGAAGCCTCTTGATATTTCTAAGTTAAGGATTGAATTTCATGTCTCTCTTGTAACCTCTTCTAATTTGAAGTTTCCCTAGTTCCATGAAGAGAATATATTGATGTAGCTTAAATGTGTATTGAATGTATTGAGTTTAAGAAGTATCTATAATAAAGGAAAGAGTTCACTTGGGTTAAAGTCATCCTGAGAATTATATTAGGTAAGTCACAACTGTTAAGAACGAATAGTGGACTCAGTTTTATAAAGGTAGATAAGAGCATGAGATAATGGGAAAGTTCCTGAGGATACACACTTGTTCAGCAAAGCCCACTGGATTTTTCTAACACATTCTGTGAAGACAAATCTAACTTCGCTCAAGTAGACAGTAAAACCAAAAAGGTTTGTCCTAAATAAGCTGACATAATAAAATCTACCTTAATCTATATCTTAGTACAGTCTCTGGAAGGAATTCTTTTTTAGTATGAATGTATTAAAGATAAATTGTCTCCATGGTAGCTACACATGTGAACATAGCATGAGGTGTAGATTTGTGGAATCATGCTATTGTAAACCTGAAGCTAATACAACATTGTGTATCAACTATACTTCAGTTAAAATGGTACGTTGTCTCACATTTTACTATTTATCCAGTTCATCCAAAGTGAACTGTTATAAAATGATGGTGCTCATAATAAAGATCTGAAGGTCCTGCCAAATTATGTTATGAGTGAACCACCCAAATACAAAATTCTGTTTAATCTAATATTAATATTATAATATACATTTTCTATGCCCTTGTTTTTCTCTGTGTTACCAACCTGGTTCATCTAGGAATCTGAGTAATGAAATCAGATTATTTATGTCTCCCACTGGGTTAACCAATGTAATAATTTTTAAAAAAAGATTTTTAAAATGACACAAAGCTAAGTACTCTGTGTACATTGTCTTGAATCCTCCTGTAAACCTTCACAGCAAATCTGTAAGTTAGATTTAATTACTCTTTTACTAGGAGAGACAGTGAGGTTCTAAACATAGTAGAACTAAGAAAATAAAATACCTTAAGATTACAGGCAAGTAAATTAAATGAGTAGAGGAGGGGGTGGTGGAAAATAGAGTCAGAAAGAATATGTATTCTTTATAAAAAAGGAGGCTTTATTTATAAAGCACCTACAGGGGCCGTGACACTGTAAGCTCTAGATATTTCTTTTTTTTTTCTCTAAGCACCCAAATTCCTTTCATTCAATTTAGAGAAGGTTCAAGGGTATTTGTCAACAAAATATCAGATTAAGTAAGGCAGTGACATTTTTGTTCAAATATCTGCTAGCAATAACATTAAAACAATAATTTATAAAACAGTAAACATTTTTAGTGTGATGTAAACCACCTTTGAAGGCAAATTTAAAGGAAGAGATTCAAATATTTTTGAGAGGGAGGTGATAGTGCTGTTAATTTTTGTGGATTACTACTTAGAAGGATTTATTTGGATGTGTAAGTCATTATTTGTTAAAAATGTCACATTTTTATAAGCATAATTTATATTTTCCCATGCCATGAATTTATATAAAATGTAGTGCAAGGTTAAAAAATATGCCACTCTGACATTACTGTGATTGACTCTATTATAATCTGTGGAACTGCATTAACTTCTTGCCTTTAATCTCATGCCCTTCTAATTCATCCTCCACACTGTGAGCAATCTTCTATATGTAAATTGGATGATTTCACTCTTTTCCTTCAAGTCACTCAGTGTTTCTCCACTGACTTGCAGATTAAACACAAATTGCTTTTTATGTCATACAGTCTTCCAGTGTTGGTACCTGCCAGGAATGCCCTCTTCTTGCATCTTCTACTCACACTTTTTACTATAAGAATGCTAGTCTCTTAATATTTCCTTGGGTGTGTCAGATGCTCCCTTATTGTGTTTTCTGAGTCCAGATTGTTCTTTCTCCAGAATCCATCTAACTCTTCCTGGTATTTGGAGCTTCAGTTTCGTAAGTACCTTCTACGAGAGTAATATATCTCTTCAGCGTTTTCTCTATGGTGTTGGTTTAGTGCCTCTTCTGAGTGTTTTGCTGCAAGCATACTTCATCACATCATTGTCACTATGTGTATTGAAGTCAATGTTCTTTATTATATACCTGAAGCTAATTTAACACTACTGGTTAACTATACTGGAATTAAAATTTAAAAAATAAAGTTATGGGGTGCCTGGGTGGCTCAGTTGGTTAAGCATACAACTTTGACTCAGGTCATGATCTCACAGTTCACGGGTTTGAGCCCCATGTTGGGCTTTGTGTTGATAGCTCATAGCCTGGAGCCTGCTTCAGATTCTGTGTCTCCCTGTCTCTCTGCCCCTCCCCCACTCACAGTCCATCTCTCTCTCTCAAAAATGAATAAACATTAAAATAATTAAAAATAAACAAATAAAGTCAATGTTACTTTGTGTTTTTCCCGTGGATTTTTTGCTCTTTCATGTTAAAGCAATGGCTCTATTTCTAAAACCTAGATCTTCATTGGGTACTTGATTAATAAATGAATCTCTCTTAAAAAAAAAAGCCCAACCAAACAAAAACATTCATCTACCAAAATTAAAAAACAACAACAAAAAAACCTGATCTCTCTGCCACAGTATTATATTCTATATTTATGCTATACAATTTCCTCAGAAGAAGAAAGACTACATAAATCATTCTATTTAATAGCCTAATATGGACTCTGATATAATATCACCTGTACCTAAGTAAGATTCAAAAGTTTTTACCTACTTCTTGGAAAATAGAATTTAAAAATTCTTCATGTCAGGGGCACCTGGGTGGCTCAATCAGAGAAGCCTCTGACTCTTGGTCTCAGCTCAGGTCATGATCTCATGGTTTCGTGAGTTCAAGCCCCATGTCAGGCTCTGTGCTGACAGTGTGGAGCCTGTTGAGGATTCCCACTCTCCCCCCCCCTCTGCCCCTCTTTCACTCGTGCCCTATCTCTCTCTCTCTCTCTCTCTCTCTCTCTCTCAAAATAAACAAATAAAAAAAATTCTCATGTCAGCAATAATCACTGGAAGACTATGATCATAACTAAGACACCTGGTGGCCAATCAGTATTAGTAAGAAAGAAAGAAGAGATGATAGAAAGTGGAAGAGAAAGGAAGGAAAGGAAAGGAAGGAAAGAAAGGGAAAGGAAGGGAAAGGGAGGGAGGAAGGAAGGAAGGAAGGAAGGAAGGAAGGAAGGAAGGAAGGAATAACACAGAATCAATATTTTCTACCAACAATTTTCAACCTCACAGAAGCACTTTTAACTTGCCTCCCTCCATAGCTCTATAGCTTTTACCCTCTTTTTCTCTGAGGTTCAAACCTCTTTAAATTTTCTCAACTTAAATCAGTTGATAATATTCAATTTATAAAGAAGACAAAGCTGCCCTTCTTCCTAGGTAGACTATCAGTGTCTGCTGCTGATGGAAAAATTAATCAGAGCAGGGGGGAAGATAATGTGGCAAGGAGCAGGGATGTCCCAGAATGGGTAGGGTTTTGTTCCTCTAGAATTCATATGTTGAAGCTCTCACCCCCAGTCCCTCAGAATGTGACCGTATTTAGAGATAGGGTCTTTAAAATGGTGGTTACACTAAAATGACACCTTTAAGTGGTCCAAATCTGATATGACTGGAGTCCTTTTAAGTACAGGAATACAGACAGAAGGATGTGCGCCACACACAGAATGGGCCAGATGAGGACACATCAAGAAGGCAGCCCTCTGCAGGCCAAGGAGACAAGCCTCAGGAGAAACCAAACCTGCTGACACCTTGATCTAGACTGCTAGCCTCCAGAACTGTGGGAAAATAAATTTCTGTGGTTGAAACCACTCATTCTGTGGAATTTTATTATGGCAGGCCTAGCAGACTAATAGCGTCCAAGCTGGGAACAGACCCTATGGGAGTCAAGGCCTGCATGAACAAGGCTTTCAGACAAGGTGTTGGTTAGGGTCATCAGACTAGTGGTATGTCGATGGCTGGCTGGCTGGCTGGATAGATAGATATTGAAGATAATAGGGGTTAGAATTTTCACTCTTGTAGAAGAACAGTACAAATACAGAAAAGAAGAAAGCTAGATTCAACAATTGGGTTCAATTTATATATATTCTAACTGCCCATTCAAAGGACCTGAGACCAAAAATACTCCAGTAGCAATGAGCATATCTAGAACTCAAAATTGTTTTCTAAAGATCTACTGTCTACTTAAAGGTACTACAAATTCTTACATTTGTAACAGACATTGCGTAGCCAAATGATATTGTAAAAGAATAAAGTCAGAAACTTACACTTTTAAATTTTGAAATTTACTACAAAGCAATGATAAACAATGTGGTACTGGCATAAGGATAGACATATAGACCAAAAGGACAGAATTCAGAGTCCAGGAATAAACCCAGACATTGATGGCTACTTAATTTCGACAAAGGCATCAAGTCCATTCAATGAGTGAAGAATAGTCTGAATACAGTTGTATGCAAGAAACTGGATATCCACATGCAAAATAATGAAATTGAACCCATATTTCCCATCATGTAAAAACATTAACTCAAACCCCTACTTCACAGCATATGCGATAACTAACATACAGTTATACAATACTTAAGTCAAAATAGATTAATGTCCTACATATGGGAGCTAAAACCATAAAACTCTTTGAAAAAAACATAGGGATAAGTTCTTCATGACTTTAGATTTGGCAGTGGATTCTTAGGTATGACACTCTAAGCAATGAAAAAGAACTATATGAATTTGACTTTACCAAAGTAGAAAACTTTTGTTCATTAAATGACATCATTAAGAAAGTTAGAAACAACTTACAGTATGGGAGGCAATATTTGTAAAACATATATCTGAGAAGGTTTAGCTTCCACAATATATAAAAAAATGTTTACAGGTCAATAACAAAAAGACGACTCAATTTAAAAAAATATTTAATTGTAAAGGACTTCAATAGACATTTCTCAAGGAAGATATGGAAATTACTAACAAGTACTATGAAGATATATTCAATATTATTAGTAATTAGGGAAACATAAAATTTCAGTGAGGTACCACTGTATACTTACTAGAATGGCTAAAATAAAAAAAAAGTAGTAAGTGTTGACAGTAGTGTGGAGAAATTCGAAACCTCATACATTACTAGAGGTACTGTAAAATGATGTAGCTGCTATGGAAAACAATTCAGTGGTTATTCAAAAAACAAAAATAAAAACAAAAAACGTAGAATACATATGGTCCAGTAATTCATCTCCTAGGTATATACCTAAAAGGATTGAACATTGATATTGAAATACATACTTTTACATGGGTGTTCATAGCAGGATTGTTCACAATAGCCAAAGGGAAGAAACAACCCAAATGTCTATCAATAGACAAATGTATTTTAAAAATGTGGAATATTTATTCAATGGAACATTATTCAGCAATAAAAATAAATTAAATACTGATAAATGTTACAACATAGATACACCTTGAAAGCGTTATGCTAAATTAAGGTAGTCGGGCACAAAAGGTCACATATTATTGTGTGATTCTATTTATGTGAAATATTTGGAATAGGCAAATCTGTAGAAACAGAAGAACTGGTGGTTGTCAACGGCTGGAAGGAGGAGAGAATGGACAGTACCTGCCTAATGGGTGTGGAGTTTTTATATTGGGGTGATGAAAATGTTTTGAACTGGATAGAGATTTTTTTTTTCCTAGTTGAATATATTGTTCCATTTATTTATTTATTTATTTATTGATTGATTTATTTATTTATTTATTTTTAATGTTTATTTACTTTTGAGAGAGAGGCAGAGCGTGAGCAGGGGAGGGACAGAGAGAGACAGAGACACAGAATCTGAAGCAGTCTCCAGGCTCTGAGCTGTCACCACAGGGCCCGATGCAGGGCTCGAACTCACGAACCATCAGATCATTACCTGAGCCACAGTTGGACGCTCAACCGACTGAGCCACCCAGGTGTCCCGAATGCATTGTTCCTTTTAAAAGGAATAATTTTATTTTTTTATTTTTAATTTTTTTGTAAAAGGAATAATTTTAAGTTATGTGAATCTTATCCCCATTTAGAAAATTCTTGCTTTATAATGATAGTAACAACACAATGGTAAATGATGATAGAACTACTGGGTGCTTGTGAATAAGGAGTAAGATTTTACATGGTCTCAAAGTATAGTCTCACACAATATACATTAATTTCAAAGTGTATGAAAAAGTGTGTTTACATTGGAAAATCTCATAGGGATGAAACAATGTTTTATGAACATGACAAAAGAACCATTAATGGGATGCTTCCACATGTGTGCCATTTAACAGGGTGCAATGAAGGACTCGGCATCACTTCTGTGATATATAAGCTCATAATGCATGACCTCTGTCTAATCACAATAGAACATAAATACATAACAACTGGTTTGGATCCTTTTGCTCTAAAGGTCTTTTTGGAACATTGGGAGAAATTTAATGGAATTGTTGGGTGAATGGCATACAGGTGTTTTGTTTTGTTTTGTTTTATGAGTTTTGTATCTTTCTGTGTATTTTAAATTATTTTAAGATAAAAAAATAAAATCAACTGCAATGCCAGTTAATACAGTCACTAGGAAAAGATAGAGTAGCTGATTCAAAGGCAAATGTTTTGCAGTTTAGTGAGTATACCTGAAAAAAAAAGCTTTGATATTAAAAATCATCTGTATACCATGATTATTCATACACCTACCTCAAATGGTATTGTATTAAATAAGATAATGCAAGTTAAGTACTCTGCAGATTTCCTGGCTTATATTAATTAGTCAATAAATGTCAACAATGATTACATTATAATGAAGGGAAATCAGGACATGATCTCAACTGAGTTCTTTCAGAACAAATAATTTTATAAATCAAAATTTAGATCACACAGCCAGGACAGTCACAGATTATTTTTAATCATTTTATTAAAATTATAACATACTTTACAGTGTTCTTAGCCAGACGGAATGCTTTATTACTTCTTGTATATTTATTTTTAACTTTAAAACATTATGTACTTTACTGAAGAAATAATATATGCACACATTTACATTGTTTTGGAAAGTACACAAAACTAAATGCACATCTCTGTCAATACTAGTACTCAATTTAAGCACTTAAGGGTATTGTTTATCTTATATGCATTTCTAGACTTTTTTCTTTGCAAAGATGCATACTAATATACATACATACAAATTCACATTCATAAATAAAGAGATACACATTTCTATATCATATTACCTAAAAGTAAATCCTGATAATATTTTCATTAAGCACATAAAGTAATCTCTTTCTCTAATGATATTCAAATGTATTTTATTGTAAATATGCAGGTTTTTTATTAAAGTTAATAATTAGTGTAACTACTGTGCAATAATAATGGCTATCTGACCAGAACCAGCACTGGTATGATAGTGTCACGAAACAACCACAAAAGTACTTAGTGGTTTATAATGCATATCAATTCTCATTCTTGAGTTTATACATCCACTGGTTTTGAGTTCAGCTGGCTTATGTGTTTCTTACTTTGCAACCTAGGCTGAAAGAGAGGACCTTCTTTGGGAAATATTCTCACTGTGGATGGCAAGAATGCAAGTTTGCCTAACCACACATGCACATTTAGAGGGATATGCCAGAGGGATATCAATGCAAGAACAGTATGTGAAGAAATATATATTTATAAACTAATGCTACTATTCATCAGACTAAATGTTGGTCCTGTATAGATATGGCACAATTTCATTAAACAACTCTTATTGATGCATCCAGATAGAGCTTCTATTTTCTATTATAAACAGTGCAGTAAAGAACAACTTTTTATTTTCAGCTTTATATATTTCTATGGTAATAAATTCCCAAAAGTGGAATTTCTGGGCCAGAATATAAATGTTATTTTAATAGAACTTGCATTCCAAAGAAGTTGCTTTAATTTACACATGTATCAACAGTGCACACAAATGTTTGATTCTTCACACTCTTCTCCACACTGTGTGGAAAATGGCAAATTAGTATTTTAATTTGTATTTCTATTGTTTCTAGTGAGTTTGAGCAAATTTACATGTCACACAACCTTTTCATTAGTATTAAATGCCAATTTTTATTTGTTACCCATTTTTCATTGGATTCTTATCTTTTAAAACATTATTTGCTCTGTTACATATAAATAGGAATTTTTTACATGTATATATAAATGAAATTCACCGTGTTTCTACTTTGTGGGTTCAGGCAGAAGCTTTTCCTTACTGTAAGCCCAGGTAAAACGGTTCAAAAGTACAACCCAGAGAGCTTGAAATGTGTCTTCAGTAGTTCCTGGATCACAGTCTCTCACATGAAAAGTCAATGATAGCAGAAACTGCACCTTGTAGCTGCTCTGATCAAAAGGGAGATTTCTGTGTTGGGAATGGCTGCATTTCTAGAGTTTGGATTCTGGATTTCTAGTTCTGGCTAGGACTAAATAAACATTACTGAGGGAAACATGTAGACCATGTAACAGAGAGAGCAGAGAAGACCTGAAGGAAGGACCCTAAGTGTTTGGAGAAAAATCTTCAAAATTATCATGGGTATAATAATACAAACTTAGAATAAGTATTATTATAAGCAGTGTGTAATATATGGAATTGTTGAATCACTATATTGTACATCTGAAACTAATATAACACTGTATGTTAATTATACTTGAACAAAAACATGACCAAGAAACAAAAAAATGTAAAATTATAATGAGTATGTTACAATGGTACACTGAAATAATTATAGCTAAAATTAGTAGGGTTTAGTTCATTAATTGAGGACAATTCATTATTATAAAACATGTTATCAGGCACCTAGGTGGATCAGTCAGTTAAGTGTCCAACTTTGGCTCAGGTCATGATCTTGCAGTTCATGGGTTGGAGTCCCGCATTGATTGGGCTCTGTGCTGACAGCTCGGAGCCTGGAGCATGCTTTGGAATCTGTGTCTCTCTCTCTTTGCCTCTACCCTGTTTGCGCTCTGTCTCTCAAAAATAAATAAATATTTAAAAAATTGTTACCATACATGTGTATTACTATAATACACTTATTTTCTGAATAAAAAAAAAAAACTTTATTAAGATAGGAATACATGGAGGGGTACCGGGTGGCTCAGCCAGTTAAGCGTCTGACTTCCGCTCAGGTCATGGTCTTGCACTCCATCGGTTCGAGCCCCGTGTCAGGCTCTGTGCTGACAGCTCGGAGCCTGCAGCCTGCTTCGGATTCTGTGTCTTCTTCTCTCTCTGTCCCTCTCCCACTCGCACTCTGTTTCTCTATGTCTCTCAAAAAATAAATAAATGTAAAAAAAATTTATGATAGGAATACATGGATAATTGTTAAACTAGGTTAAATGTATATATATATATATATATATATATATATATATATACATACATATATATATTTATATACACACACATATGTATGTATATATATACATACACACACATACATAGATTATAGATGCATGTAATGCATATTTCACATTATATAGCAGAATCATGGTAAATAAATAATAGAAGCACTTCCAGTAAATTTGTAAGTAAAACATGGTACTCATAATCTTCATAAATATTATTCTAGATTCACTTTTCAATTTCAGTTACTCAACAAGGAAACTGAATTAGAACAATAAATGTTAGGAAAGCTAAGTCATCTATTCATTTATTTTTAAAAAAATTTTTTTTTTCAACGTTTTTTTATTTATTTTTGGGACAGAGAGAGACAGAGCATGAACGGGGGAGGGGCAGAGAGAGAGGGAGACACAGAATCGGAAACAGGCTCCAGGCTCCGAGCCATCAGCCCAGAGCCTGACGCGGGGCTCGAACTCACGGACCGCGAGATCGTGACCTGGCTGAAGTCGGACGCTTAACCGACTGCGCCACCCAGGCGCCCCAATCTATTCGTTTATAATATGATTGTATAATTAAGAAATGCAAGAGACTCGATCAGTAAAGAAAAGAAAGAGCTACTGAAAACAAGGACAGTAAAGTGGCTAGATACCAAATACAAAATTGAAGATTTCTTAATCCACTTGCACCATTTATACCACAAATATTCTGTATAGAAATAAAAGAATAATTAATAATTCTAATAGACATCTTCTTTTAATTTTCATTTCCCTAATAATAGATTATGTTGAATATATTTTCATAAGCTTATTTGCCATCTGTTTATCTTCTTTGGTGAAGTGTCTCTCCAAGTATTTTGCCCATTTTTAATTGTGTTGTTTATTTTCTTATTGTTTTTTAAACTTATTTTTTTATATTTTAAATGCAAGTCCTTTATCAGATATATGGCTTGCAAATATTATTTCTTGTCTATTATTTGTCTTTTAATTATTTTAAGTGTCTTTCACAGAGCAGAAATTTCAGATTTTAATAAAGTTCAAATTATCTACTTTTGCTTTCATGGGTCAACATCATTAAGTGTTTGTTATATCTAAAAATTTATCATCAACCCAAGGTCACATAGGTTTTCTTTTCCTATTTCCTACTTAAACTTTCAAAAATTTTAACTTACATATAAGTCTATGATCCATTTTAAGATAACATTTATAAAATATGTAAGGTCTGTGTATAGGCTTATTTATGTATTTTTGCATATGAGTATCCAATTATTACTTACTACATGCTGTGTTGAATAGGCTATCTTTTCTCTATTAATTGTCTTTGTTACTTTGTCAAGGTAAGTTGACTATATTTGTGTGGGTCTGTTTCTCTCTTTTTTTTAATTTTTTTAATTTTTTTTTTAAATTTTTTTTTTTTAACGTTTATTTATTTTTGAGACAGAGAGAGACACAGCATGAACGGGGGAGGGGCACAGAGAGAGGGAGACAAAGAATCGGAAGCAGGCTCCAGGCTCTGAGCCATCAGCCCAGAGCCCGATGCGGGGCTCGAACTCGCGGACCGCGAGATCGTGACCTGAGCTGAAGTTGGATGCTTAACCGACTGAGCCACCCAGGCACCCCATCTCTCTCTCTTTTTTTTAATGTTTATTTATTTATTTTGAGAGAGAGAGAGAAAGAAAGCACAAGCAGGGGAGGAACAGAGAGAGAATCCCAAGCAGGCTCTGTGCTGTCAGCCAAAAGCCCAACACGGGGCCTGATCACACAAAGCATGAGATCAGGACCTGAGCTGAAATCAAGAACTGGATGCTTACCTGACTGAACCACCCAGGTGCTCCTGTTTGGATCTATTTCTGATATCTATATTCATTCATTTAATTGATGTATCATTTCTTTAACAAATACTACACTGTTTTGATTGCTGTAAGTCAGCCTTAAAATTGAGTAGTGTGAGTACTTTAACTGTATTCTTTTCAGTACTGGCCTGACTTTTACATATAAATTTTAGAATCAGTTTTTCAGTAGCTATAAAAGAGCTTGCTAGAATTTTGATAGTGTTTTGAATCTATAAAGTTGGGAAGAATTGACATCTGAACATTAATGAGTCTTACAATCCATGGACACAGAGTATCTTTCCATTTATTAAAATTATCTTTGATATTTTTCAGGATTATCTGTTTTCCACATATAGATCTTATTCATACTTTGTTATATTTATACTTAAGCATTACATTTATTAATCCTATTTCAAATTATATATATATATATATATATTTACATTTCAAATTGTAATTTTTTATTGCTGATATATAAGAAAATATTTGGTTTTTATATATTAACCTTATATCCTGTGCCTTTGGTATACTTGCTTATTAGTTCTAGGACAGCTTTTTTTTTTTTTTTTTTTTTTTAATTCTTGGAGGGGTGCCTGCATGGCTCAGTGAGTTAGCCTCTGACTCTTGGTTTCGGCTCAGGTCATGATCTCATGGTTCCTGTGTTCAAGCCCCACATAACGCTCTGCCACTGAGTGCATAGAGCCTGCTTGGGATTCTCTGTCTCCCTCTCTCTATCTCAAAATAAATAAATAAACTTAAAAAAAATTTCTTTGACATTTTCTACGTAAATAATCATGTCATCCGCAAATGAAGACAGTTTTATTTCTTCTTTCCGATCTATGTATCTTTTCTTTACTTTGTCTTTTTACTAGGACCTCCAGTACACTGTTGAGGAGAAATGGTAAAAGAGAACTTTCTTGTTTTGTTCATCTTAGGGTGAAAATGTCCAGTTTCTCATCATTAAGTATGATATTAGCTGTAGGTGTTTTAGAAATATTCTTTTATCAATTCGATGAGTTTTCCCTCTATTCCTTTCTTGAGTTTTTGAGCATTTTTTCATGAATGAGTGCTGGATTTTCTCAGTGTTTTTTTCTCATCAATTGATATGATCATTTGATTTTCTGGTTGGATTTTAGGCTGTTGGTATGGTGAATTTATTAATCGATTTTCAAATGTTGAAACAGCCTTGTATATCAGGAGTACATTGTTGTGGTGTATAATTAGATTTATCCCTTGTTTGATTTGCTAATATTTTGTTGAGGAGGTTTTTTATCTTTATTTGTGAAGGATACTGGTCTGTTAAACCAGTTTTTGTTATGTCCATCTGCTTTTGGTGTAAGGGTAATGTTTGAAAGAATTATGTAGAGAGTATTTTCTGTGCTTTCTTATTTTATGGAATTCAGTACTGTTACCATTTGGGATAGTGCTTATATTTTTGTAATTTTCTTTCATTATCAACTCAACTTATAGATACAGGTCAATTGAGATGATTTATTTCTCTTTGCATGAGTTTAGGTAAATTTTCTATTTCAGGATGGTGCTCCATTTCACTTAATTGTTCAATACGTGGCAAAATTTGTTTGTGATTTTCCCTGTTAACATTTTAACATCCATTAATCAGTAGCGATGACTCTGCTTTCATTTCTATTGTTAGTAATTTTTTTGTTGGTTAGACTGCATAAAAGTTTATTAATTTTGTGACCGTTTCAAAGAAGAGTTGTGTTGATTTTTCTATTTTTTTCTTTTAAGTGTCATTAATTTCTGCTCTAATTTTTTTTCTGCTTGCTTTATGCTTTAATTTCTCTTATGTCTCTAGTTTCCCACCAAGAAAGATTAAGTTGTGAGTTTAGATATTGTTATTAAATAGGTATTTTTTTCCTAGCAATTTCTCCATAAGCACTGCTTTTATTGCATCCCAATAATATTGAAAAGTTGTGTTTCTATTTTAAATGAAAATATTTTAAAATTTTTCTTAGACTCTACTAAACCATATTTTTTCTGTAAGTATGTTATTATTTCATTTCCAAATATTTGGTGATTTTTAATCTTTCTTTTTCTGGTTCCTAGTTTAAGTCCATTGTGGCCTAACAACATATTTTGTATTATTTCTCTTCTTTTAAACTAGTCGATGTATGTTTTATGGCCAAGAATTTGATCCAAATTGGTGAATGTTCTATATCAGTTTGAAAGGAATATGTATTCTGCTATTGAAAAATGGAAAATTTTATAAATGTCAATTAGAGCAAACTGATTGATAGTACTATTTAGGTCAACTATATCTTTAATGATTTGGTATCCCACTTGATTTATTAATCACTCAAAATGGGATGTTGAAATTTATAGCTATGAAAGTGAATTTATTTCTTTTAATTCTATCAATTTTCCTTTGTGTAGTTTGATACTAGATGCATGTATGTTTAGAGTTGCTATATTTTGGAGAATCCCCCTTTATCATATAATTCCCCTCTTTTTCTTTAATAACTTTGAAGTGTACTTTTTCTGAAATTAATATAGATACTAAAGATTTCTTTTGATTAGTGTCAGCATGGTTTATCTTTCTCCAATTCTTTGCCTTTAACCTACCTGAATATTTAAAGTTTTTGGGTTTGTTTGTTATCCACTCTGACAATGTCTGATTTTAAACTGGTGTACTTAAACTATTTCCACTTAAAGTGATACTGATATAGTTAGATTAGTAACTACCAATGTTTCCATTCATTATACTTGTTCCTTGTTCCTCTCCCTCTCTTTCACTGACATCTCTGTTTCTTATTGAAAATTGTATTCTCTCTCCAATGTATTATTTTTAGTGGTCACATTAAAATTTCCAATATATACTTTTAAGTAATCATAATCTACCTCTAATAATACTGCACCTTTTCATGTATAGTACCTGGACTTTATAACAGAGCATTATCAATTTTTCTCTTCTATCCTTTATTTTCTCATTTATTTCACATATCTATCTGCTATAATCAATATATTGTTTATAATATTATTTTATGCATTTCTTTTATTTAGAATAAGAAAATAATAACTTTATATCACCTTCACTAATTGCTTCTCCTGTATTCTTCTTCATTTATGTAGATTCAAGTATCTGACTACATTATTTTCTTTCTCCTTGAAAAACTTAACATTTCTTGCAGAGAAGATCTGGTATTAATGAATTCTCTCAGATTGTGTTTTCTGATAATATCTTTATCTTTTCTTTACTCTTAGAGGTCAGTATTACTGACTATAGGAATCCAGGTTCATGTTTTTTCTTTCAGTACTTTAAATAGTTCACTCAATTTAATTCATGCTTGCATGGTTTCTGATGAGAAATCTACTGTATCTTCTATTCTTTTCTATGCCCTTCTCTTCAGGATGTTTTAAAGGTTTTCATTTGTCTTTGATTTTGTACAGTTTGAAAATGAAATATCTAGGTGTCATTGTTTTTTGTTGTTTGTATTTATCCTTATTGCTCTCTGACTTCCTGGATCTGTCATTTATTGCCTGCCATTAGTTCTGTGAAATACTCATCCATTATTACCTCAAATCTTTCTTCTGTTTCATTTTTTTCTTCTATATTTATGATATTCCAATTATGCATATGTTATATCTTTTAAAATTGTCCCACACCTTATAAAGGTTCTTTTCTATTGTTATTATTCCCTCTATATTTCTGTTTTGGAAATTTCTGTTAACATGGCTTCAAGCTTACTTATTGTTTTTTGGCTGTGTCAAGTCTGTTGATGAGCACATAAAGGCATTTTCCTTTCTGTTATAATGCGGTTTTATTTCTGCCATTTCATTTTGATTCTTTCTTAGAGTTTCCATCACTCCGCCTACATTATCCATTTTTGTTGCATGTTTTTTATTTTACTTTTTTCTATTCAAACTTTTAAAATATTTTTTAAAAATTTTGTACATTTTATTTTTCGAGAGAGTACGAGCAGGGGAAGGGCACAGAGAGAGGGAGACACAGAATCCAAAGGAGGCTCTAGGCTCTGAGCTGTCAGCACAGAGCCCAATGTGGGTCTTGAGCCCACAAACACGAGATCTTGACCTGAGCTGAAGTCGGATGCTCAACCGACTGAGCCACCCAGGAGCCCCCAAACTTTTAAAATATTAATGATAGTTATTTCAGATCTGTATCTGACGACTCTAATATGTCATGTATGAATCTGGTTAGGTTGTTTTTTTGCTTCTTTGTCCCATCAGACTGTGATTTTTGTTTTTTATTTCCATTTGGCATGCTAACTATTTTTTATTGAGAGCCATACATGTTGTATCAGACACTGGAACTGAAGTAAATAGACGTTTACTGAGAAGATTTATGTTAATCTGGCCAAGGGTTTACTGTATGGTAGATGCCAGAGGTTTCAAAGTCCTCTGTCACTGATTTTGTCTTCTATGTTACTTTGAACTTCCCTGTGTACTCTTCCTTAAATAGAGTCTGCACTTTGTAGCTCTTCCAGGTGTAATCTACTGTTGTTATACTGGAGTCCTGTTGATATGGTGGTAAGATTTGCAGAGAGGGAGAATTTTGTAAATCTGTAATTTGCTCTCATTCTTTTAGTAGTCTTGAGACTTGGGACATGTTTCTCCAGTGATGTAGCTCTATTCCCCTACCCTCTCTTTAGTGAAACAAAAGGGCTAGTGGAGGAAGAAGAATTCTGCCAGTTGGGATAAGACTCCAGTGAAGTCTTTTCCTTTGGTAGGGAGGGTAGGTATTTGCCATAGAGTATATTCTGGTCATATTTTACAATGATTATTGTTTCCTGTTCCCTGCCTGAACCACAAAAGGATCATTCTCAGATTTTCATTGTGAGATCTGGATGTGTTTCCTGGAGATAAAATTAAAACAGCATGAAATTGTGAAACCCTTCCAAGACAGAAGCCCCCAGGAGTTTCTCACTCCACACTTAGCCTCCAGCACGTCATCAAAATTACCACCCAATCATTCCTATTAGTGTCTGTATCCCAAGTAGTTTCTGCTGTAAGTAAACAAATTTTGATTACGACTCTCTGGATTCACCTGTCTCTACAGGTTCTGATGTAACACCTTCTCTGCAATCTTTGTTCTCTGTTGGGACCAAGGAAAGTCGTTGTTTTCCAGTTTGCTCTTTGTGTTTCTTGTTGAAAGGATAGAATGGATGGTTTCTGATTTCCTTACATATTAGAACTGAAACTAGAAGTCCTGCCCTGTATTTTTGAAGTGCAAAAGTTAAATTCTACATAAAGTATGAGGAGTTTCTAATACTATTCATTGGTATTGTTTTTTTCCTTTACATTTTAATTTTTTCCTTTATATTTTAAGTAGACTGTTGCTAGACTATTATCTCATGCACAATATCAGAAATTCTAAATTATGTAGATACTATGCACACAAGATACACACACATTCTTTATCATTCCCAATCTCTATGCTTGTTTATTGATACCAATAAAATATGTTTTTAAATCTTTATAGGGATATTTGCCTCAATCATTCAGGAACAGTATACACAGGCCATCAAAAGTAACTATTCTCTTAGATGAGGTTATCTAATGGGAAGACAGCAGGTTTGACCGAGGTAGTTACCTTCCTTAAAGTTATTTTCTTAGGCTTCTGTATGTTTACTACTATACTGTCTTACTGGCAGTTCAACATGAATGCAGTGGAGAATATGATGGAGAGAATTGGTGACAGGTGAAGATGTTGAGATAATGGGACAGATCCCAGCTGCTCTTATTTATTATTTTATTTTATTTTATTTTATTTTATTTTATTTTATTTTATTTATTTATTTTTTAGTGTTGGTTCATTTTTAAGAGAGGGAGAGAGAGCATGAGCAGCAGAGGGGCAGAGAGAGAGAGGGAGACAGATGATACAAAGCTGGCTCTGTGCTGATGTGGGGCTTGAACCCACAAACTGTGAGATCATGACCTGAGCTGAAGTCAGATGCTTAACCCACTGAGCCACCTAGGCGCCCCTCACCTGGTTTTAAATGACATATTAAAGTGTTTAGACCTACTGTAATTACAGTGGTGAGTTATTTGAAGAATTTTAAGTAAAGCACTTTAAGATTTGAAAAATCTCCTTGACTTCCATGTGGAGAATTGATTAAACTGGGGCAGCACTGTATTCAAGATGATCAAATAGGAAAATTATGCAGGAATTCAAGCAAATCAGAGTAGCTGGTTTTGACCTTACTTCTTTGTAGATGATGCCTTTATCAGTTTAATGGTAAGGTAAATAAACATGATCCATATTTATTTTCTAGGACAGTGACTTGATTGAAAGATTGAAATATATTAACTGCAAACTGAAGATATAATGATGCTTGATTAATTTAACTTTGATTTATGCTTATTTTTGAGAAAGAGAAATGTATAGTCTTCTTATGATAATTTATCATTTAATTATACAGGGATTCGATGATTCCTTAAAATTAAAATATAGAAAGGAACTCATTCACATAAGTTGGTAGAAATGTGTCTGTGTGCCCAGGTGAAAAAGTATAGACTTTTCCAGCTTCTGTTACATTTTAGGTCCACAGTTACAATCTCAAGACTTGGACTTGTATGAAATAGCCTAATGGTACAATTGAGGGCTGGGTGATATCACCCTGTGGGTTAGGAGAGTTCCTGATAAAGGACTCAGATTTCCCTTTGACAATATCTTCTTCCATCCACATAATTTCAAAAATAGGTGCTTTTTGTTGGGTGAATATTTGGCTTTAACCAGGCCAGAAGTAAGCTTCATAGACTTAGGGTGCATAGATAATCCTTTTCACCCTCTCTCTGTACAAATCAACTAAAAATGCAGGGAATTTAAGGGACTTATTCATGGTTATACGTAGTTCCCACAGGCAGACAACAAGAAACCATATTTTAGTGGAAAACTAATGAGTTTTTACATTGTACCTGGTTTCAAATCTCAGCTTTACCATTTACTATGAAGGTCTTGATCCTGTTTATTAAAGTTATTACATTTTTGTTTTATTACTTGTTTTGTATGTGTCTTTAAAGTATGAGGTTTATAGGAAATAATATGTATGAGGTGTTTTATTCCTGGCACACAGTAGGCACTTGGTGTATCTATTGTTTATTAATTATTATGACTATTATTTAAGATATGAGTGGCTAGACCTATACTGCAAATATATTATCTAAGACAAGCAAGTATGAATTAGAAATCTGACTATAAGCCAAAATGATTAGAGAGTATTGAGGCTGTGCTTAGGAAACTAAGTTCATTTGACAAGGACAAGAAAGGACAAATTCAGGAGCAAAAATAGAAGGAAAAAATGATCAGATAGCCTGTGATACTGAGTGAAATTAGCAGCAAAAGAGGAGCAAAATAAAGGAAATCATGAGTAACAGATAAAATTGAACTGCTTGAGCTCTAATTTTGCTGGTACTTGTATCAGACAGAGGCTTTCAGTAGTATAGTCCAGGTATGAATCTGATTTTTCTGACCCTGGACAGTGTTGAACCCTAATCTACCGTAATATGTGGATATTAATATTGAACATTAAAATTTTACCAATATTAGTTTTGAATATAATTGCTGTATCACATGGAGGAAATTCATTCCATAAATATGGATATGGCAAATGAATGCCATTCCATAAATTAACTTATTTATTTATTTGTTTGTTTATATATTTATTTATTCATTTATTTTTAAAGTATAGTTAGTTAACATACTAAATGGTTAACTAACCATTAGTTTCAGGAGTAGAATTCATCACTTACATACAACATCCAGTACTTATCACAATAAGTAACCTCCTTAATACCTATCACCCATCTAGCCCATCTCCCACCCACCTTCCCCCATCGACCCCATCATTAAGTCTTTCAGGGTTTGTTTCCCTCTCTTCTCTTTGCCAATCCCCTTCCCATTGGGTCATCTGTTTTGTTTCTTAAATTTCACATATGAGTGAAATTGTATGATATGTGTTTTTCTCTGATTGACTTATTATGCTTAGCATAATACATTCTAGCTCCATCTACATCATTGCAAATGGCAAGATTTCATTCTTTTGGATGGCTGAGTAATATTTCATTATCTATCCATCTATCTATATCTCTATCCATCTCGTTTATTCATGCATCACGTTTGGACTCTCTCCATAGTTTGGTTATTGTTGACAATGCTGCTATAAACATTGGGGTGCATGTGCCCCTTTGAAATAGCACTCCTATATCCTTTTGATAAATACCTAGTAGTGCACTTGCTGGGTCATAAGGTAGTTCTATTTTTTACCTTTTTGAGGATGCTCCATACTGTTCTTCAGAGTGGCCCACTGGTTTGTATTCCCACAACAGTGCAAGAGGGTAGCCTTTTCTCTGTGTCCTCACCAATATCTGTTGTTCCTTGTGGTGTTAATTTTAGCTATTCTGAGAGGTGTGAGATGGTATCTCAGTGTGGTTTTGATTTGTATTTCCCTGATGATGAGTGATATTGAGCATCTTTTCGTGTGTCTGTTAGCCATCTGGATGTCTTTGGAAAAGTGTCTATTCATGTCCTCTTCCCATTTCTTAACTGGGTTATTTGTGTTTTTGGGGGTGTTGAGTTTTATAAGTTCTTTATAGATTTTGGATACTAACCCTTTTTTGATATGTCATTTGCAAATATCTTCTCCCATTCTGAAGGTTGTCTTTTAGTTTTGTTGATTGCTCCTTTTCTGTGCAGAAGATTTTAATCTTAATGAATACTTCATGTTTGCTTTTGTTTCCCTTGCCTTGGTGACATATCTAGTAAGAAGTTGCTACTGCCAAGGTTAAAGAGGTTGCTTCCTGTGTTCTCTGCTAGGATTTTGATTGTTTCCTGTCTCACATTTAGGTCTTTAATCCATCTTGAATTTATTTTTGTATGTGGTATAAGAAAGTTGTCCAATTTCATGTTTCTGCCTGTCGCTCTCCAGTTTGCCCAACACCATTTGTTTAAGGGACTATCTTTTTTCCACTGGATATTCTTTCCTGCTTGTTGCAGATTATATATTTTAATATGAAATTCAGGTACTGGAATATAGTAATGGAAAATAAGAATATACTTTATAGGGGCACCTGGGTGGCTCAGTCAGTTAAGCATCTGAATTCAACTCAGGTCATGATCTCATGGTTGGTGGTTTCGAGCCCTGCATCAGGCTCTGTGCTGACAAGGAGCCTACCTCAGATTCTCTGTCTCCCTCCCTCTCTGCCCCTCCCCCATTTGTGTGCACGTGCTCTCATTCCCTTCCTCAAAAATAAAATAAAAATTAATATACTTTATATAACTTAATATATTTGAAAGAAAAATCTTACTTTAGCAGCATATAAAGAAGGAAACTCTTCTGTTTCTCTTGTGTCCAGTGTCCAGTGACTCTTCTAGAATTATAACTTTTGATCATTATGATTTGTCCAAATGTTTTACTCTTGTTTAAATGTTTTTTACTAAGATGGTTTACCCCCACGGAGTTGCATTTTAAAGTTATGCCCTTGGATTTTATTGAAAGTCACAACAAGAATGAGCAATATAAATGCACTATTTCAAGAGCAATAACCATAATATTACAGATAATCCCTATAAAGTCATAGATTAAGAAATTCTTTTGGGATTTAGTTATATAAAAGGTGCTATTTCTTTGACTAATGGAGATGTTTATGCTCTGATTCACTGATTTTGCTTTGGCTACGAGGAATCTCAAAAACAAATATGAAGATCAGTCACTGAAGTTATATTGATTCTTATGGTTACCACATGTTGATGCTCAATTCTATTGAACCCTGACTTTCTGCTCTTGTGTTTGTTTTATGTACATATCCATTCATATATATTCCTCATTACTAACTGTAACTCCTTTTGGAAACAAGATATATACATTTATATATCAAGATGTGTATTGTGTTTAAAGTTTGGCAGCAGAAGCTTACTGTGCCTCTGATAATGGTTGATGGATAAAAGGCTGTCACACATTTAAGTTGATTAAACAATTAGGACAAAATGGCCCCTGCTTCCACTTTTTTTTTTTTAACCAGGTTAGTATTCTCAGTGTGATTAGTGTCATTAGGTATTTCCAGGTGAAAGGCTATGCGTTCAGTCCCTTCAGGGAAAACTTTTAATAGCTATTAAAATAGAAGCTATTAAGAACTATTAATCATATTCACTATCATTTCAATAGTTCTGCTTTCCATCTGAGGTCTCAGATAGGTAAGTTACTTTAGGTTTTGAAAAGAGAAAGAGAAAGAGAGAGAGAGAGAGAGAGAGAGAGGGAGAGGAGGTCAGTGGCCCTGAAGAATCTGTATGAGAAGAAGAATGAATATAAAAACGTGAGTTTTGGAGACAGGCCAGTCTTGTTTGGCAGCCAAGTTCTGTTAACTATAAGAAGTGTGGATTTAGAATGATTTTATAACCTCAGAAAATTTCAAATTTCTCCTTTTTTATAACCTTTGTACTGGTGTATAGAACCAGTACAGTGCATAAGAAGTCTTAGATGTAAAGACATGGATTTATGTATATGTCTACGACCAATTGACCACAACGTAGGATAAGATTTAGAATATTTACAGCACCCAGGTGACTGTTCTTAATCAATATACCCTTCTCTACACAGAGGTAAGCACTGTTCAGACTTCTTTGACAATGAATTTGTTTTGCTTAAATATATGTTCTGTATATTTATAACAGTAATTTATATATATAATATATATTTATAAATATAGATAAATCCATAGAATACATATACTTTTGTACCTGGCTTCTTTCATTTAACATTGTATTTGTGAGGTTCATCCATTCTATTAAATATACTGGTGACTCTTCTTGTTAACACATAATATTCCATTGTGTAGCTATCTTACACTTTATTTAGCCATTATGCTTTGTAGGGACATTTAGGTTAGTCCCATTTGGGGGATTTTATGAATAAATCTTCTCTGAACATTTGTGTGTGTGTGTGTGTGTGTGTGTGTGTGTGTGTATGATGAACTTAAAATCTCATTTCCCTTAAGTACATTCCTAAAAATTAGAAATGTAGGATCATAGGGTAGGCATATGCTAAACATGAATGGGTACTCTGAAACAGATTTCAAGTAGTTGTATCAATGTACATGCAAAGGGTTCCATTTGCTTCATATCTTTGCCCACACGTGATAGTGTGTGTGTGTTTTTAATTATAACCATTCTAGAAGTGATGTATTCATATACCATTTTGGTTTTCATTTGTATTTCCTAAACGTTAATGGTACACTTTTTCATTCACTTGCTCTTAAAAATCCTCTTTTAGGAAGGACTTCCTTTATATATTTTGTCTACTCATGACCTAGTAATTCCAATTACAGAAGTACATCTTATGGAAATAATAGGCTGAGGATAATGATTTATATGTAAAGATTTTCACTGCAGTTATTTATACTGAGGAATAAATTGATAATAACCCTTTTATGTAAAAGTAGATTATTTAAATAAACTATGGCACATCCATATGTGGAATATAATACTAGTAATAAAGATGCTGTGCATTAGTATTTAATCCCGTGGAAAGACATTCATAAAAAATTATGTGAGAATGCTGGCTACAAAGTTACATGGCTACAAAATTCAAATTTTGTGGGAAGAAATTGTACGTGTGTGTGTGTGTGTGTGTTTGTATATGAGAGAGAGTGGCAGAAAAATATTTTTAAATTATAGTGATTTTCTATAACTGTGACTTATGATGTTTATAGTTTTTTGCAGTGTTTTCTAAACACACCCATTTTTTTATGTGCATACATGTATACTGATATATATATATATATATATATATATATGTATATATATATATATCTGCGTATGTAGTGCATTTTCTTTAAAAAACAACAACAACAACACTGATTTGGTGTTGGAAGAGCAAAATTTTGAACCTGATCTTGTTACTTAGTAGCATTCTGAATCTCTCTTACCCCTCTTGAGAGGCCAGGGTTGATCCAGCTGGATGGAAGCTGAGTGGCCACATTGTACTTGAATGTTTTAGAATTCTCTGGGACCAACAAGGGAGATGATAGGTTCAGGTGAATCAGGCAAGGCTAGAATTTGGCAAGTGATACAAAGTCCAGATGCAAGATAAAGTGAGAAAAAGGGCATATATCCAGGGGCCAGATGTGGTAATAAAATTGGAGTTTTAGAATTATGGACTCAGATATTTTTTTTCTGAATAGATCACCCTTACTAAACAGCGGATTAACAGGTTTTTTTTTCTCCTTCTTTTTGTTCCTGACACCTGAGTCCCCACACCTTTACTGAAGCCCTGTTTTTATTTCCCAGGGAATTAATTATTTAACAGCTTCTTTGAATGTGTATTATGAAAAATACACATGATGCTTGAGGTCATGTGATTAATCTCTCTGGACTTTACTTGCCATGTTTCACTTTGAAAATTACCTTTTATTTGATTTTCTTGTTGACTTTTGTCTTTTTTCTCCCTCTCTGCCTAGTAATGTTCTGCCTGCTTTATTTGGTTGCACTTTCCTTCAACATACTATTTCTTTGATTATATCTTTTATTTATAGACATTCAGTACTTTGGGAAAATTAGAAAGCAATCTAATGGTTGACTTAGGATCCTGTATACGGTAGCAAGAATAAGTTCCATTGTGGAAAAATTATTATTTTTGAGATAATGATAATGATGATGATGATGATGATGATAAGTGTACTATGTGTGAGGCATTCTTATATATGCTTTATATTAATTTAATCTTTACAGCAACTCTATGAGATAGATACAGTTGTTTCCATTTTGTAAGTGAGATGAATGAGACATAGCAAGTCTTGTCTAAGTACAATCTTGTTCAGGTCATAAAGTTTATTGCTGGTAGAGCTGTGGTTCAAACACAGGTAGTCTGGCTTTAAGTGTCACACATTTAACTCATCTATTACTATATCTCCTTCATACATCTGACCTCTATAAGGCTGAGACAACTTCATTTTCTGATCTTTATTTAACTTATCTAGAAGTCAAGTATCCAGCTCATACTTATATATGTGTGAATTTTCTGCTCCATTCACATGTCAGGCATTGTGCTGGGCATTCAGAATAACAAGCTGAATCAGACACAACTGTTGACCTTGAGGTGTTCACACCTTAGGAGATAAATATATGAATAAATAATAATCTGTATATTTCAAGAACAAATATTTACCAGGTGGTTAAAATGTGATGGATGTTGAATAATCTAAAGAATACAATCATGATACAGAAGTCAGAAAAAGAAACATCCACTGACTTGGAGTCTAGTTTCATCAAACTAGAGTCAAATTTATAAAGACAGAGCCTTACTGTTTCATTCCTTGTGTCAATATTATAGTATTTGCCACATAGTAGACATTTAATAAATACCAAATGGCTAATTTATTGAAGTGGAATATTTTAATAATATTAATAACTATCAACTTTAACACTTACTCTACATAACCCCTGGGCTATATACTTTATGTATTTATTATTGCCTTCATTTTTCCAGATGACAAACAGAAGCTGAGTTCACACAGATGATAATATCATGTTTGAAACAAAAACTTTTTCTTAGCCATTTACATGATTGCTTCTTAATTAGAAAGAATGCATGACGGAGTTTCAACATAATAGGTGTTCAAGGTCTGTTTTCCTTTGATTCTTTCTTTTTCTTTTTCATTCAGCAATGCTTATTGAATATCCACTATGTACTAGACACAAGTTCGTTACTGTAGGTACATCAGTGAATAAAAAAGACAAAGAGCATCCCTATACCCTGTACTCACTGGGTTTATATTCTTTTCATGTTTTTATGCCAGCAGCCAATTCCCCCCTTTGCCCTTCCTTCCTTCCTCCCTCTGTCCCTCCAACTTCCTTCCTTTCCTTCCTTCCTTCCTTCCTTCCTTCCTGTCTCTTGCTTTCTGTCTCCCTCCCTCTTTTCCTCTCTCCCACCCTTCTTCCCTCCCTCCCTTCCACTCTCTTTCCTTTTGGTATTTTTTGTTGTAGTATTTCTCTTCCCAAGCACCTACTGTTTAATTTGTCTTCCATTTCACTAGTTGAGCTCTTATTCTTTCTTATTCTACAAACACTTCCTTTCCATCCTGTGCCACTTTATTATTTTATCTAAATTTTCAATGTATTGTTATTATAATTTTGGTATTTGTAATCACTTCCAACATTCAGTGTTGTCATGCCTGCCATCTCTCTGACCAAAGAAAAGCTTTATTAACTGTGCTTCTCCAAATCCTTTATGTCGTGGTCATGGGGCAAGGGAAATTTCCAAGTCCCAGCCCCCTGGGTATTAATGGGGAGAGTTTCCAAGGTACTGAAACAGCATATTTATTTAAAATGCACATCATGTTCAGAACCATATTTCACTTTTAAGAATCTGTCTTAAGAAAAATATCTCTGTTTAAAGTTACCAAAATACCATGTGCTTTCTGTTTGTTATTGCATTTCTTTGGTCCTCCTAGGATTACTTTGTCTATGTGTTCTCCTAAATTTTAGAATTCTAGCATTTCCATTTTTGTTTCTGATTGATCCATCTTGAATTAATATTAAATTTATTTCACTGTACTATGTATTTTAAATGGGATTATAAAGTGTTTTCCAGGGTGCATGGGTGGCTCAGTTGGTTAAGCGTCTGAGTCTTGAATTTGGTTCAGGATATGATCTCATGGTTTGTGAGTTCAAGCCCTGCATCAGGCTCTGTGCTGACAGCACAGAACCTGTTTGGGGTTCTCTCTCTCTCTGTCTCTCTCTGCCTCTCTCTCTCTCTCTTTCAAAATAAAAAAATAAACTTAAAAAATATTTTCCAACTGTAGTTTCTGGTGTATAGAAATTCAATTGATCTTTTAAAAGTGAACATTTATTCTGAAACTTGGTAAATTTGCTTATTAATTTTAGGAATGTGCTAATTTCTTAGGTTTTTCTACATAAACAATCATATTTGAGATTAAGGATTATTTTAACACAAACTTTGTCATCTTTATACTTTTAATTACTTTCCCTATTTCCTTTACCCTCTAGGATGATGTTAAATAGAATGGATGAGAGAGGACTGAAACAACCCAAAATGTCCATTAACAAGTAAATAGAAAAATAATTTACGTTGTATTTATACACAAGAATGCTACTCAGTAATACAAATAAATGATAAATGCTGCAGTGTGCTTAACTCTCAGAATCATTTAGGTCAGTGAAAGAAGTCTGAAAAGTGAGTACATACGTAAGAATTCATTATTATAAAATCCTGGAAAATCCAAACTTATTTATAGTGGAAGAAAAGCAGATTGATATTTGCCTGGTGACGGAAGGATCTCTGGGTTAGGGAGAGCAGGATACACAGCATACAGAGGGGCATAAGAAACTTTGCAGGGAGGGGTGAGTGATATATCTGTTGTCATGATTGTGGAGATGATTTCCACTGGTGATGTCAAATTTTCAAACTTTACATTTTAAATAAAATTTACTATAAGTGAATTATAAGGCATTATGGCTGTAAAAATGTTGAAAAATGAACTACCTAGAAATGAAAATCCTTCTACTAAACAATTTTTGGGTAAAAGAGGAAAGTGTAAGTTGTTAAGACATGTTACAATACCTTTGTAATTAAAACAGTGTAGTACTAGTTCCTGATTTGACACATAGACTAATGGAAAGATATAGCAAGTCCAGAAAAAGATACAACCACATTTAGAAAGGTGACAAATGAGATATCTCAATCACTAGGGAAAGAATATAATTTTAATAATTGTTGGGACAACTGGATAGCCATTTGGAAAAATAATAGTTAAAGTTAAATTCATTCTGCATACCATACCCAAGTATATGCTTCAAATGGATCATGATTCTCTGGGTATTCAAAATGTAGCACCTATCAATAGTTCATTCATTTTTATTGCTAAGTAATATACTGTGAGATAGGCTACAGTTTGTTAACTGTTCTCCTGTTAAAGCACATGAGTTGTTTCCAACTTTGACTATTACAAATGAAGCACTATTACAAACAGTTGTGCAGGATTTATTGTGTACGTAAGTCTTTATTTCTCTGGGATAAATATCCAAGAGATCAGTTACTGTGTCATATCACAACTTCATATTTCTTTTTTTTAAGAAAATGGCAAACTATTTTTCGCTGGTTGCAGAATTTTATATTCCCATTAGTAATGTGTGACTGACCCAGTTTCTGTGAATTCTCACCAGCATTTGGTGTTGTTACTATTTTTTTACTTTTTCTCTTCTGGTAAGCGATTAATGATGTTTCATTGTGGTTTTAATTTGCATGTCTCTAACGGCTAATGATGTTGAACATCATTTCATGTGCTTTTTTTGCCATCTGTATATCATCTTTGAAGAAATACCTGTTTGTGTCCTTTTCTCCTTTTGGATTGTATTATTTGTTTATTATAGACTTCTGAGAGTATTTTTTATGTGTATATTCTAGATACTAGAACATTGCCAAATTTTTGCTTTGCAAATATTTTCTCCCATTGCATAATTCACCTTTTAATCTTCTTAACAGTGTCTTTCATATAACAAAAGTTTTAATTAAATGTTGATGAAATCATATTTATCAGTTTCCCTTTCATTATTCATGCTTTATATGTCAAGTCTAAGAAGTCTTTGCCTAGCCCTGGATCATGAATATTTTCTCATGGTTTCTTTTTTTTCCCTAAAAGTTTTATAGTTTTATATTCCATATTTAAGTCTGTGTTCTATTTTGATTTTTTTTTTTTTTTGGAGAGACAAAGAGAGGCAGGGGAGAGGGGTAGAGGGAGAAAGAGAGAGAGAGAGCAAGAGAGAATCTTTAAGCAGACTACACACTCAGTATAGAGCCCAAAGTGGGGCTCTATCCCACAACACTGGGATCATGACCTGAGCTGAAAGCAAGAGTCAGATGCTCAACATACTGAGCCACGCAGGCACCCCTTGAGTTAATTTTTATGTAAGCTTTGAGATGTAGGTTGAAGCTCCTTTTTTGTTTCTTTTTAACATTCTGTACGTCCAAATTTCTATGTATGTCCAAATGTACACCATTTTTTGAAAAGGCTCCTATCTCCATTGAATTGCTTTTGTGTTTTTGTCAAAATCACTTGTGGATGAACAGGAAACAGAGCAGGACTGAGGATGTAAAAACTCAAGTATCTCTTGGGCCCTCCAGGATCCCTATTTCCAACCCCTGCCTCTAAGAGGTATGAAGTAGAACAAGGTCCACAGGCAAGAAACAGCAGCAGGAGCCAGAGAAACCTTCAAGAGCAAGTACCTCTTCAGCAAGAATCTGTAGACTTGAGTCTTAAGAGAGCAAAATGTACAGGTGTGGTTCAAGACCTACTGGGCCAGATCCTCTAGGCAGTAGCCACAGCAATGACTCCAGAGGCAGTAAGGCAGGCTGGAGAGTCCATGGTGCATCAGTCATATGCCCAGGAGACTGTCTCTGAGCAACTGTTTTAGCAGGGAGGGGCAAGAGGGGACCTGTCTCTAGAGTCCCCTCCATATCCAGCTCTTTGGGAATCTTCCCAGCAGCCAGGGCCAGGCCTGAGGAGAATGCCCAGCCCCAATCTGTCCCTAGGACATCTATGCCTTGGACTTCTTGCTAGGCCCTGTGTTATTCCCTGACTTCACAGAACTCCTCTGTAAAGACCCCTTCAGGGAGTCCTCCATGGTACCCGTGATGCCTGGGATTCAAGAGAAGGATGGCTTTGTGGACAAGAACTACACCAGCCCCAGGATGTCACTAAATTTATAGGGGAGCCTGTGCTTACAAGTGTTGGGTGGGTGCTGATGCAGGGATTACTCTTCAGCAGCGTGACTGCACCACCATTTATTCAACCAGCTGGTGGTAGGCACTGGGTATTTTTACTATGCAGCCAACATAAATTACTGCTGTGAATGCTCCACCCCCCCCCCCCTGCCCCTTTTGGGACCCACATGGTCATTTCTGTTGTTTCTTGGGAAAAGTAATGGAAATATTGCTCATGTCATATGTTTAGCTTTAGCAGATGCTGCCTAAACACTTCCTAGAGGGAGTTGACTAGCTTTGTTAGCCCAGCACTGCATTGGTATGCTTCATTGACATTTCGGATTGTGAGACTTTTTTTTTTTTAAATATGTATTTATTTTGAGAGAGAGAGAGAGAGAGAGAGAGAGAGA
The DNA here is from genome assembly GCF_018350195.1 of Panthera tigris. NCBI lineage: Eukaryota > Metazoa > Chordata > Mammalia > Carnivora > Felidae > Panthera > Panthera tigris. Next base: position 50,302,429 of record NC_056669.1, read on the forward strand.
GAGTCCCAAGCAGGCTTTGCTGTCAGCACAGAGCCTGATGTGGGGCTCTAACTCATGAACTGAGAGATTATGACCTGAGCAGAAATCAGGAGCTGGACACTCAACTGACTGAACAACCTAGGCACCCCAGGATTGTGAGACTTTTTTTTTAAGTTTATTATTTATTTTGAGAGAGGGAAGGGGCAGAGAGAGGGAGAGGGAGAGAGAGAATCTCCAGCAGGCTCCATGCTGTCAACACAGAGCCTGACATGGGGCTCAATCTCAACTGTGAGATCATGACCTGAGCTGAAATCAAGAGTTGGGCATTTAACTGACTGAGCCACCCAGGTCCCTAGGATTGTGAGACTTTAATGTTTGCTGATATGCTACCTTGCACCTTTGTTGTGATTTTAATATTAATTTCTCTGATGATTGTGAGGTTGAGTAATTTTTACATGTAATTGGACATTAGGAAACTTCCTAAAAAGCCCATTTTTTGAGTTGATTTTTTACAAATACTTATGCTTTCTTAATATATAATTCTCTTGGTAATTAACATGTTTCAGACATCTTCTGTTATGTGGCTTGTCTTTTTACTTCTGGGGTGTTTTGGGGTGTTTGAGGAAGTTTTAATGTTATTTATTTTACCATTTTCTCTCTGTGTGTACCATTAAAAAATACAGTCACTGGTAGGATGCTACTTTAGTTTAATTTAATTTAGTTATATTTAAATATATATAAATACAAAAATATTTTTGCATTTAGCAAAGTAGCAGACTGTGACAATTATGAGAAGTACAGTTTGTACATTAATCTGTTTTTCTTTCTTTTTTTCTTTTACTTTTCTGCTGTCTTGTAAATCCTTCACATTTCCAAGGTCTTGAAAATCCGCTGCCCAATTATCTTCTAAAAGCTTTATTTTACTTGTTATGTTTAGTCATTAAAGGAATCCCCCTGATTATTGTTTACAGTGTGAGGTAGGGATTCAATTTCTTTTTCTTTTCTTATAGATATCTAATGTTTTCTGTCATTTGTAAAGATTGTCCTTTCTCTACTACTTCACAGTGCTACCTCTATTGTTTATCATGGTTTCATTAATGTACAGTGTGCTTCTGGACACTATATGCTAATAGAATATATATATATATTTTATATATGAGGCAGAGGGAAACCTAGTTATCTCACTACCATGCTGCTAGTTCCCAAGGTTTCTATCTAATCTTCCTTCTTCTCTTTACTTTTCGGAATCTTCATATGTTTGTTTTATATAGAATCCGGGGGTCTTTTTTTTATTGTACTTAATGGGATATGGGAAAAGTATGTATATTTCATTTGCAGAAGTTCAGCAAGTTTTTTTTTGTGGTGATAATAAATGAACAAATTAGACATCTGCTGGTTATTGGGAACCAGGGTAATCAGTAAGGCAAAAGGGATATACAAATATAGAATAGGGGAGGATACAAAACAGTGCTCTAGGGACGGATTAGAACTGGTAGTATTGATGTAAACTCATGCCTGTTTTTTTTTGAAATATTGCCACATTTGTGTTCATGCATGTATTTGTGCTCATATGTATATATGCATATACACGTGCCTATGTTTATGTGTACATATACTTTCTAGCTTTGCCTCTGTAAAAGCCAAGAAGCAAATAACATCTGTATCTCACCTAGAAATGCACATGCTTAGTGTACAGATTGTTATTTCTAACACCATTCCTCCCTTTAAAAGACACAAACATAAAAACAAAAAAGAATAGAAAAAATAAAAACTCAACAAAAGAATTGCTGATTCCAAGGCTAGAGTAAGGTTTGCTGATGATGATCTTGGAACATCTTATCTTTCTGGAAAGCTAAAAATTTTAAATTAATAAGTTCTAAAAAATGATGTGGCATGTAATAATGACATTGGAACCAGGTAGAAAGGGCTTCCACTGAGCAATTTGGGAGCATTAAAAGAAATAAGTACAGTAATGAATTACAGATAATTGGAAAAAATAGGACTCCATGAATCCTTGCGATAAAGTAGAGAAAAACAGAGAGACAGAGAGATAGACAGCAGAGAAGGAGATCTCTTGCTAATAGTAGAATACTTAGTATGTTATGGATATGGAGAGTATTGGAGTCAGAAAATTATTGTTTTGTAACCATTATATCATCAATGGGTGTTAATACAAGGGGAAATACGGATGAAACATATGGACATGACCTTAAAGGGTTTTTCCACAAATGGCTTAATGATTATGAGGGGGAAAACAATAATGAGAGAGTATATAACTAGGAAAAAAACATGATTGGCTGATTAAAATTTACAGAACCAGTGAGGGGCAGACAGACCTCTATGCCTTCAGATATGATACTCTGAGAAGAGCACATCAGTTATGCAATATTACAACTGAGAATGTATAACCTGAATCTAATCATTAGGAAACATAAGACAAATGTAAAATTGGAAATGATCTATTAAGGAAAAAAAAAAAAAAAAGAAGGAAATGCACTCCTCAAAAAATGTCACGAAAACAAAAGAACAGCTATGGGATTTCCAGGTTAAAGGAGGCCAAAAAGATATGAGAGATAAATGCAATAGCTGACTCTAGATTGGCTATTCTCCTAGAGGAAAAAATGCTACAAAGGACATTAATGGTTCAAGTGACAAATTGGAAAATGGACAATAGATTTGATTAAGCTTTTGTTAGTGTTAAATTTACTGAAGTTGATAAAAGCACTTGATTATATATTTTACTCTTGTAAAATGTACTTTGAAAAAACTAGCAAGGGGACATGGTATAAATACATTATCCTCAAATGACTCAAATCTTTCTTTCTGTTGCTAGATCAAATGATAAAGCAGGTTAACCAAATGTTAGTAATAAATAAATCTAAGTAAAGGGCATGCAAGTGTTTTGTATTATTCTTATTTTTATAACTATTCTGTATATTTAAAGTTATTATCAAATAAAGAGGTTTTAAATATTAAATGCTTAACATTTAGTTAAGCATTAAGTTAGTTGCCTAACTTAATACAAATGAGCCCTGAAAAGATTGTTAGCCATTAACTTTCCTGTCCTTTGTCTTGTGGTCCTGATCTGCAAAATGGGGATAATACTATGATCTACTTCATGATTTGCTGTGAGGATTAAAAATAATGATAAATGCAAGATGCCTAGAAAGTGCCTGGCAAGTTGTAACTATTAGTAACAAGCAGTAACTATTAGTTTCCATTATGTGATTCTCCTGGCTGCTGCTGCTGGTGCTGGTGGTCTTTACATGATCATTATTGTAAACATGCCCAGGGATCCAAGGACTCCATGACAGATATCTCAGACTGACACCAAGTATCTTGATTCTTCTGTTCTTTTCCACTGTATTGCATTTCTTGATTTGAGTTTGATCTCACATTGTTAGTGACAGAGCTTAGTTTGAGGGAAGATAATTTCAATCTTAATGTTTTAGCCTTTTTGCAGAGACAGAATATGATAAACAATATAAGGTTAATGGCAAGTTCTCTTCTGGCTTTTCTGATGGATCGGGTCTAGAATGTAAAATCGTAAGGAATGGCACACAGCAATGAAACACTGTATCAGTTAGGGTATAGACCCTGAAAAGACTCATTTGTGCCTCAAAGAGCCTTACACATTCTTTGTGTCAATTAAAAAAAATCTATAGCTTGTGGTTAACCCTTTATACTTTACAGAGCATATTCTTGTGCACTTTAAATGACTCACTCATAGCCGTGGGTCTTCCTCAATCTTGCCATTGGATTAATGTTTAAAGGAAATTGAGATTGCATTTGAACTCAGATTTTGCCTCTAGCCCCAAACATTTCTGCTATAACACAGAATCCCTGATTTTAAAGTAATCATTAGTTTAAACCATCATAATTCGATTGTTATAAATAAGTCTGCATCTGCAGCTCTCTGTGGAATTAATGTTTTGAATTGCCTTCTAGGTAAGAGCCTATCTTGCCTAGGAAAACAACCTGAAAAGTTTTAACTTCGGGATTCATCAATTAGACTTTGTGTTCAAGACATAGGGGTTTAAAGGGAAAAAAAAATCAATTCTAGCTATAAAAACATAGTAGAGATATGTGTTTTTTTTTTTTTTTAATCTTGTGCTTATGCGGGAGGCAGTTGTCTCTATCCAAGGCTGATCACATCTCCTCTATTTGATTGATTGTTAAATCTATTGATGAGTGAGCTGTACGGCCAGAATCCCCAGCAGCAAGGTCAGCGGACTGATTCCTCAAGCGGGGACGCTGGGGTCTGTGCGGAGGAACCTCCTCCCGGCAGGAGCATTTTGAGTATGCAGAACCCATCGGCTCAGCCTGGAGCCGGCACTTAGTGCACACACACGCACACGCTCACGCATACGCGCGCACCCCAGCGCTTATCCCTCAAGTGAGGCGGCGTTAGCAAGCGCAGCCCCAGCTCCCCGGGCTGAGCTCCCGGCGGCGCTGCCTGATTCGCCAGCGGAGCCCCGAGCCGGGTTTCGAGGCACCCGGCCGGCAGCTGCCTCTTCCCCGGCCCCAGCAAGAGGGCTCCCTCTTCCCAAAGCCGGTCATCCTGGGGAGGAGGGTGCTCCGAGAGGACGCGGACACCGCTTCCTGCGCCTCTCTCCCGCCGTGCCAGCTGCCTCACCGGCCACTTGCAGGTAGGCGCCAGCAGTTTCTTGGGAACCTTCGCTCTCGCCGCATTCACTTTAACGGCCGGAGACTTTTTCACCCCGGCAAGCAGGCCGAGGAGGGTTTGGTAGTTCGGCAGTGATTTCGTTCTGATTAAAGTTTCGACGCAGATGGTAACTCTCCTTCTCTCTCCTCGCCCTTATAAATATTCTGCAAATAGGAAACTCAGCTCCAGTTTGTGATTCATAGGCAACTCCACATTTAGCGCCTGTGTGGTTCCAACCTTTGGAGTTAGTGACAATTGTTATGTAACTCTGCATGTGTGATTTGGAGACCTTTAAATATGCTCTCCTTTGGCTGAGGAAAACCTACCTCCGACTCCTAAAATAAAAGCCAAGTGATCCAAACTCTTCCTCAGCATTTAACATTCAGTGATATGCAGACAAGAGGAAAGTTGCTGAATCACAGAAGTTTAATATTCATGCAAATCGCTGTATTTGTCAGAGAAAGCCGGGAAGCAAATGTCTTTTCATCTGTTTGGGCTCTTATGTATATCTGGAGAATGTGGGTTTGAAGAGAAGTTTTGGGTTGAGAGAAGTCTGTTTTGGTAAGGTGGGTAAACTGATTAATTAACACGGTAAGGAATTGACTGGAGGGGATCTCTTCTGCTAATAGGCGCTGGATTCCAGGATTGCATTTAGGGGGTTCTTACTAACAGATTTATCTTTGTGAAACTCCAAACAAACTATGGTTTGTTGATTTGAGTCTGCTTGCCTTAGTGACGTTAATCTGCACTTGTTGTCACCCCAAACATTTCTTAACTATACCCCTTTTCCTGTCCACAATTCTCAGTAAAGGAAAATTATTGGAGAAACGTTTCAACAACTTGTTAAACATTTCCATCTCTTAATATTCATTTAAATCATTTCATGCATATTATCTCACAGGGAGTTTTATGAGAGAATAATAGCCATAATTTAGCCAGTTGGATTGAAATGAAATAATAAAGAAATATTAGAACTTAGAACGCATGCATCCCATATGTAAGTCAGGTTAATGACTGAATTACCACTGACTTCAAAAGTGAGGTCTTATAAGAGTTTGTGGTAATTCGCAAATTAATCAGACAGTGTAGGTATTTGTGACTTTCTGCAGATAGCACTTTGTATTGTGCTGCACTTGTAAAACTTAATATGTCTTTCCATTATCCTTCTGGAAAGTGCCTCTAAGCCACAGTGTATCTTGACGGTATGTCTGTCTTGACATGCATGACCTCAGTTCTGATGTGGGAACATGGCACGTAACTTTAGGCAGATCTAGCTTTATGCTTGAAAGTCAAGGCATCACCTGGGATCAAGAATTTTCAAGGTTGGCCAGCGAGGTATCTTCTCCACTGATAACTCCAGGGACCCCTTGAGCAAAAAAACCATGTGTGTGAGGCTATTTGCTGCCCCTTTGGAAGGTAGAAGAAAGAAAAAAGAGTTGCTTTCTTCACATGTCATTAACGTTTAATGCAACAGACCCCTCTGCAGTGCTCAACAAAGACTTTTAGCCCATGACAAATATTTAACGTAATGTTTTCTGTCATTGCTTTTGGCTCCTACAAATATCTAAGATTTCTGCATAGGCTGCTATTAAAGTAATTTGGCAAAAAGATTCTACAGTTTGCTGTACTGTTACAATACCAAAAAAGCACAACTTTACTTTTTGTTACTCCACACTTTGCTTCATATTCAAACTTGGGATAAGCCTACTCGTATTACTCTCTCCATGGTGCTGTGGCAGCTGATGACTTAGTCCAAGGAATTGATATTGCTCTTAGTAAGATTAGGAGATCAGAAATAGCTGGGGAGATCGAGGACACATAACTTTTTTTTTTTTTTTTTTCATGTTGGGTGGGTGGTGTGTACTTTGAATGGAATCTTGGAGAGGGAGAGAACACACTCTCTGTTTTTATTTTTCTTTTGTCAGTAATGACTAATGCGGCAAGCAACATAAAACATCCAAAGATGTGATCTTAACCAGGCGTTTTGTAGAGGTGAGAGGTAATCTAATTCATATGTTGAGCTAGCTTCTTATTCTTGTTTCCCCTTACTCCATCTCCTCTCTAATCTAGATTTGTGGGGCAGATGAAAAGTTAGCCAGTTGCTTGCACATTATGGATCTCTGGTCTGAGCTGTCTTTGCTGAGAGGGAATCAATTTCATTTTATTTGCAGCCAGAGGTGATGACTCCTCTGTCACCATGGTGGCTTCTAGTCACCAGCCTTCTTAATTTTGAAATAGTTTTATTCCTCCTCTGTATCTGTATCTTTATTCCTCCTCTGTATTCCTTTCCTTGGTAGCTTGGTGAATTGATGTTTTGGGGGATTTGTTTTTAAATAAAAGCAAAAAAAGGGATACTATGGATTCCATCAAAGAAGCAGGTTAATATTCAGTACTGTTAGATCATACACATTTAACTTCTCAGCCGTCAGTGGGATGAGGTTGATGGTGCAGTCCACAAGCAGTTCTATACATGCATGACAACTTTTACAGACCTATTCTGACCAAGGCAAAAGGAAGAGAAGAAAAAAACATATAAGCAGAATTTATAAGCTTTCACGAAATACAAAAGGTGCTGAATACCGAGAAAACCATGCAGTTACACTTACAAGCTGATTTTCCCCAAATTGCCTTGGATTATACACTAGCTCTGACAATGGCATATTGTATGCACCCTTCAGGGCTGCACTGAGTGATAGCTGTAAATTAGAATGAAGAGAAGAAAATGCTCTACAGTTTCAATATTGAAGAGAATTAGGATCCAGATGGTAAAGCTTTTTATAGCAATACACTGGATGGTATTACAAGTTTCTGTGGCTACTGCCCTATTACATTCCTTCTGCTAAAATGCAGTTTGGTGGAGGAACTGATTGCTAAGAGCAATCTTGCAAATCTAGAAAAGTGAACTTTCTCTACACGTTAAATTTCCCATCTTTGCTGGCTTATTTTTGTTTCCCTAATCCTTAACTTTTCTCCCATTCTAAATCCAAATTCAGTCAAAAGTAGATAATGTGACTTGTTGTTGTTTGAATTTTTAAGGTGTTGCTTTCTTTTCTTTCTCTCACCCTTTACCCCCATCTCCGGGTATCTTTTCCACATTATGAATGCATTTGAAGGTATATGAGACTGGGCATGGTTGCAGAATGATTATTAGACAGGTTTCCATCTGGTTTTCTAAATGTCTCTGGTCTAAGACCAACTCTTCTAATTATCCTGTGTCTGTAAAGACAATTCTGATAATAACTTATGGGGGATTGCTCAGGTGTTCCTTTGTTCAAGACATTAGGTTTGCTTCGAAGTGATCATTTTTCTACTACCTGTACTCTCTAGGGAGAATCTTAGTGCCTACAACCTCTGGGGCCACACTGGTGTGTCTGCTGAGGCATAGATATAGAGAGTGAGCCACCTAGTGGTGATGAAGAGTAATTTTGATATTTTTCGCTGAGTCTTCCAAGGTGATGGAGCATTGCTAATTTTGTTATATTGCAAAGGGTTGTTGGTTTTGTGAAGCTCCCTTCAATGATATCTCCGCTTTTCAAATCAACCTTTTAGTTACAAGTACAAATTTCATAACTTTATTCCTTATTTTTCTACCCTGATATGATGTCTTTTCCCTCAAATTTTTCCTTGTGTGTATTTGTTTTAAAAATATGTTTGTTATTTTTCATGAACTTAATAATAAATATTTTATAGGTATGTTATAAATACTAATGTGTAAATATATGTAAAAAATTCATTAAAAAGCAATAAAATTACATATTTCCCCAGGATATTTATACTGTATTTTGAATAGCTTATGTAAAATATAGTTCAGTATGCTTAGTTATGTTTGTATTTGAGGAAATATTTATATATCTATGAATGTAAACATATGAAGAGAATAAGAGAAATAAATATAAATGTACAGGTAAAGGTATTCCTTTGTTCTGTATCAAAGTAGAGTTAGTAGGTATCATTTCCTATGCCTTTTTAAGACTCTGTGTAATCTGTTACAAAACTACAGCAGCCCATGTCTTATTTCCTTATTTCTTTTCAATATAGCTCTCTCTTTCAGTACTTCAGATCAGTATTGGCATTGGAATAGGAGGCATAGCTATTGCCTGGAAACAACTCTTTGGAAGCTCAAAGGCCTTTGGGAATGGGGTTCTCTATATAAGCAAGTGCGAAAGTACTGTGCGAATGAAGGACATGGTTACTCCAGATGGTTACTTCCAATTTAGAAGAATTGGGGGCAGGTAGGGGAGATCCAGTTAAACTAGGCCTTGTATTAATGACATTTTACTCTGATCAAAAAGAAAAACAAATTTGTGAAGGTGAATGGTAGGTAATTCGGTTAATTCTTTTATTCACTCTTTTATAATGGCACTATTTAGAGAAGGTTCTAGCCAGGATCAAGTGTATAGATTTGCATTCTTGGTCTTGAAGTCAGTTTCCTTCCAGGTAGCCCTGCCTTATCCATGCTGTTCTTCAACTGAAGTCATTTATGTGAGCACACAGCCAGTATAAACTAATAACTCTCTGTATACATTTAAAAAAATAGTAGAAAGACATGGCTTTGAAAGTTTTTCTTCCAAATAAGTTATTGATAGCTTGAAGTATGACTACAAACAGAAATTAATAATTCCTGATTCAATCTCAAGTTATTATATAATGCTCCACTTGTTTGAAACCTAAATGGTAAAAAGAAGCTCATAAACCTTATTCAATCTATTGTCCACGAAGTAGAATTATGTATAATAAAATCATTCTGTTGATCAAGGGCCAGCTTCCAGGTTATTGTGAAGAACTATAAAAAGATTATTTAAATACTTTTAATATAATGGGTTAGTAATCTGGAATATTCAAACCTTTAGGAAATTCCCACTAAATCTTAGGTGTTCATGAAAATTAATAAAATTTATAATCTGTCCATAAAATTTCATTTGAGATTTTTCCCATGTGCATCAGTGATGGGGAGTACAATTTTGATGGGAATTTAGTTTGATTTTCACAAGCCACATGTTTCTCTCCTGGTAAATCTCTAAGCTAGAACTCGAGATGTGCTACAGGATGCACACAGTATTATAATCATTCTAATATATTATTTCAAGATGATGGCTGGTAAGCAACACAATTATTCACTCATAAAATATAGGGGGAAAAAGGAATAGAGCCCTTTATTTTGCGTGACTTTAGGGTATGAAGCACTGCAAAGAAAGCAACTTCCCATTTCTCTCAGTCTCTCTTTCCCTCCCTTCGTCCTTCCTTCTTTCTTTTTTCCCCTAGCAATCCAGTGTGCTAATTTAACCTCCCAGTATTCCATTTAAGTGTCTCAAAATCCCTAGTCAACATTCAGTGTCTGAATTGTGATACATTTGGTTAATTATTTTCCACAATGTCCTTTAAATGTATGTAAATTAGACTTTTGATGAACTGGAATATTTTACAGATTCTCTGCATAAATCACACCAGGTTAAAAAAAGTCGACCTGTCTAAGGAGCAGGATATTTTTGGCCCTTCCTCATTTGCTTTAGAAACTGAGGACATCTCAGTGAGGCTGCCTTCAAGTATATGCCTTCAGGGTCAGGCAGCTTGAACACTTCTCAGAGCCACTTAGTCCGCAGTTTATTCCAGTCTTTAAAGGAAACTTATTATCTGCCTATTATGTGTCAGTTGAAGCTGTGAACGAGCAAGTGAGGCAATATAAACTCTCTTATTCTCTAGGCTTGTTTTCCAAGGTAATATTTATTTATGAATAATTTACATATTTGCTTTTATAATAACATTTGCTATTACTATCATTATTATTTAATTAGAAGCAATAATTTAGAAAACCGCCTCACTCTTCTGTGTACTCAGTAGTCCAAAATAAAGCACTTTTTAAAACATTTTTTTGATGTTTATTTAGTTTTGAGAGAGAGAGAGTGAGAGAGAGAGACAGATAGCACCAGTGGGGGAGGGGCAGAGAGTGAGGGAGACACAGAATCCGAAGCAGGCTCCAGTCTCTGAGCTGTCAGCACAGAGCCTGATGCAGGGTTTGAACCTACAGACCTGACCCAAGCCGAAGTTGGATGCTCACCTGACTGAGCCACCCCAGCACCCCCAAAATAAAGCACTTTTAAGTGGTTATAAATAGTCTTACTGAATACTAAATAGGATAGTGCTTAATCATTCTAAATAAAATGTGTCATTTAGAACAACTCAATTGTGGTATACCATGGGAACAGAGATTGTTAGACCATTTATTCATAGTACTTTTCAAATACCCAGCAATGATGACTATATCATATATTCATAATTTTCTTCAATTATAGGCTGAAAGTTTCTAATCTATTATTCTTCATAACGAGTCAGCTGTTTCTTGTTTTGTTTTACCCTCCACTATTCTTGCTGTTTTTTGGAATCCCTTACTATTGTCCTTAAGTGTAACAACAATCAAAAAAAAAATTTCCAATACAAAAAGGACAATAATATGCCCAATGCTCCTTCATATTGTAGGAATTTTGCTTTATACTGATTGGATATAAAATGGTTATCACATTCCAAATAACAAAAACCTAGTAACAGTCCTGACTTGTGGAAATTTTGTGTTAACAGCTTTTTTAGCAGGCTCAAGCATACCTACTACATGGTAAACTGGATATTCTCTTTGATTCAAAAGATCTGATATAGGGTACCTATGGAAGGACCAAGCCTCTAGCTCTGGACTTAAGAAATAAAATTGCTCAGCTAAGGAGAACCAGGAAATGCCATACCACCTTAGATACCTACCAGTTTTGTATGTGTCTCTATCTTAAGATTCTAGGGGAGTGTCACCTTGCCCACAGGAATGAGAATTCCACATTGTCTTTCTTTCTGATTTCACTGACCATGTGGCATCATTACCCAGGTCATCTTAGGCCACAGAGTTTACATTTGTAGTAAATGTGACTGATGTGTCTCAGCTCATCTGGACTATCGTTTTGGTTTCTGTTCAATTGGGTACATCCTTCAACTACAGCTTTGGGTAAAAAAGAAAACCTACTGAGAACACGAAAATGACACACTCTTCTACCTAGAGAGACAGATCAGCCACTCTCATTTACCTCTTAAAAAGGTATGGTGGTGAAAGAAAACAGATTTAAATAATGATTGAAACATTGCCTTTGTTAATATCTCTGAGAAAAATCACTTTTCAACATTCAAAATCCTTTGTGTATTTTCTCCCTTATAACTTAGAGGCTAATAAGAATTAGAGTAACTTTCTCATGCATATTGCCATTTACTGAATATGAAACTTTTGTGAACATTTGGTGTGTTGTGTCTCCTCTCCTGTATAGATTTCTTGAGGTTCAGGGCTATTCACATAGATCAGTGTTACCAAAATCTTTACAATGATAGACATTGCCTGACGTGTTTTTTTTTTTTTTTCTTTATATAATAACTTTCCTGTAACCTCCCATGGAGATTATTCTTATTCAGCATTTCTGGCATGGTACACAAGAATTAGCATTTTTAGGTAATAATTCTTAAACACAGTCACAGAAGATGGCAAACTTCTGTGCCATATATAAGGTATGGCATTTCTGGGTCTCCTTAGCTGAGTAACTTTATTTCTTAAGTCCTGAGCTAGAGACTCGGTCCTTTCATGGGTACCCTACATCAGATCCTTTGAATCAAAGAGAATATCCAGTTTACCATTTGGTAGCTATGCTTGAGCCTGCTAAGAAAGCTGTTAACACAAAATTTCCTCAAGTCAGGACTGTTAATAGGTTTCTGTTATTTGGATTGTGTTATTTGTGTGTTCCACTGTGCCTTGGACATAGCGGCAATTGGATTTTTTAAATCAACTAAATTTGACATTATTAGATCCTTCATACTGAAGCCTTTTTAAGTGTTGAATCTGATCTAACTCAATTAGTCAGCCTGCCCTGTGTCATCAGTGAATTTAATAAATGTGTCTTCTACATCTTCTGCATATACATCTATGAGGTTGAACAGTGTAGAGTTCACCAACTTGCCAGGAAACCCCCTTTGTTTTGGCATTAAAGCAGTCATTCACAGTAATTGTCTTCTGTGCTTAAGGTACAACGCTGGATCTAACTGTGTACCCTCTATTCTACATGCTTTCCTTCTATTGGTAAGGATCTATCTCAGTTGAGACTTCATCAAATCTTTACTGAAATTACTGTGTCTTACAATAACTCCTTAGCAAAAATATTCAATTAAAAAAAAGTTTTGTTGACAAGAATTCTCATAAACTTATATAGGCTTCTGATAATCACTATATAGTATTTAAAAATTTTACAAGCTATGGATAATAATCCATTATAAAGTCTTGTGTGGTAGGTGATAAACTTACAAGTTCATTTTTCTTCATCACTAGTCTTTAGGAAATTCTTCCATTCTCTGGAATGTTTGAATAATTACCAAGAGCAGTTTTACTCTTACATCTGATGGACACCTTTGCTCAGGTATGTATTCTGTAGCTACAATCCTACCTCTTTTTGGTTTTAATCTTTGATGGCCTACATTTGTATTACCATTTATAGTACAAATGAAGACTTTTGTTCTTGGAAGTAAAAATTTGTTGGTTAATTTCGCTTCTCTCAGTTTTTATTAAATACTATACCATTGGCTCAAGGCAGTTAGCCTGTCTCTTCACAATATTCTTGTTTTTATTGCAAACATACTTAGTTTATTTTATTATTTATTATTATTTCAGCATTTTAAAGGATCTCAGCTCTGTCTAGATTTTAGCACCGATGAAAAAAAATTATATGGGTAATTTTTTTCTTGTTTAAATGATTTTTTTTTAATTCTGTGATCTGTATGAGTACTAAAAAATTGGACTTATCCCATCTATCCTAAGTCTTTCAAGCATTTGTCCTGATATTTAGTTAAGACCACAGGATAAATAGCTTTAGAAAGTCTTGATATGAATACTGTGTTTGATGAATATATTATTTTATTAACATTTGGCGATGTCAGTAGTATGTCCTGTCCCCAACCCCCAAACCAGCTTTTGAGTTCAGCAAACAAAGAATTCAGAGACAAACTCTGAAGTAAGTAAGAATTTAATAATAGTTTAAGTGAAAGTACTCTCTCAAGATGGGAGAACAGGCAGGCCCAGAGGCAGCAAGTGCGCTGAGGGTCAGGTTGTCTTCATTTTTTATGCTGTAAGAGTTATGGGTCATAGCTCGGGTGGTCTCTGACTCGGGTTGCCCCCAATCATCTAAGGGTCTCCCCCTACAGGTCGGGAGGGAGGGGTTGGGCCCCATATGGTCCTTATCAGAAGTGTCAAGAGTGTCAAAATCACAATGTAAATATATTTAATGAAGGTATAGGTTACTGTAGGGCAGTTGTTATAGAGAAGAGCTCATGTGTGTTCCTGGTGTTTTCCTGCTGTTTGAAACTTGTTTCTGCCCTTCTTCTCCTTCATCTTGTCTTTTTTTAAATTTTTAATTTTATTTATTTATTTATTTATTTATTTATTTATTTATTTATTTATTTTGAGTGCGAGAGACAGAGTGAGGGTTGGGGAGGGGCAGAGAGAGAAGCAGGCTCCAGGCTCTGAGCCATCAGCACAGAGCTGGACGCAGGACTTGAGCTCGCAAACCGCCATTCGATCATGACCTGAGCTGAAGTCAGATGCTTAACCAACTAAGCCACCCAGGCTCCCCGTTTCTGCCCTTCTTAATGGTCGGAAAACTCCTGTTCCCTGCTCCTATCTGGCTAACTGCCTACTCTATCAGGAACATTGTATCATTGCTAGAGAAGTAAATTCAAAACTTGCTTCTTCTTTACATCTGACATTTTGCATTTGGGAGTGCATTTAAGAAGCCATTTTGAGATATAATCAGAATTGGTCAAAAAAAACCATTAAAAGTAGAAGTCATAATTACCCACAAAAGAATAAAAATCACAGTATATTGCCAATAGGTAAAATTAATTTTGTGAGTTTTGTTTTAAATAAAATCATCTGAGGAAGAGGCAGCTGGTATTTAGATTAATTAAGAAAAACAACTAGAAACACTAGTTATGAATTATAGGATTCTAGAAAAATAAAGATAACATACAACAAGTGAATTTTATAGTCAGTGCTGTATATTGGGTTGCTTCTAAAAAAATATAATATTACTGTATTTCTCCTGGTGGCTGTTTCCTGGGGACAAGTGAGGAGGTGTTTTTTAGGTTGATGAATATTTGATTTGTTTTCAGTTATATTTTCAGTTTGCCATGGGGAGGGAAGACACAGAATGAGGGTAGTATCAAAGGGTTTTGAATAACTATTCCATAAACTTAGAGACTGGATGTATGACTATGTAAAAACAAACATTTGCTCTAAATCTGTCTGTTAGTATTTTTGTCTCAGACAACACAACTCAAAATAACATAGTAAAACTACCAGCTTAAAATTTTTTAATAAGCTGTGGGAAAGGTTTTATAAATTGGATTCATATTAAGTGTCTATTTTTAGGGAATGTTAAAGGGCCACCAATATCCTGATTTTGGTGGCCTCAGACTACTTCTTTCCTCTAATCCTTCGGAGTCTTCATTTAGGGAAGGGAAAGAGAAACAGCACAGAAGGTTCTGTATGATTCCAACATACAGCCTATTGCACGTGAGTACAAGCTGAGCATTTGAGAGAAATGTCTTTTGCTTGCTTTCATTTTCGTGTCTCTAGGTTGTGCATAATTTAAATCTCTTGCTTGGCTAGGCATTGAATAAAATAGGTGAGAGTTTAAAAAAATAACAAAAACTTAGAGATTGAATCTAAGATTGTGATTCAAGAACTCAGTCTATGAATTGTCTCTCTGCAGGAGTAGAGGGAATTGAGATCATGGTCAGATTCAGATGTATTATGGATGGTCAGAATAAAGTGCTCATACAACATTATGAGTCACAAGATGTGAAGTACTGAGCTGATGTGACATCTGAAAGGCAGCCTCAGAGAGGCAATGTGGGGAGTCTACAGGTTACTCATATGACTGTCTCATACACCTTTGATACTCAAGTTACTACTTTTTATTTAAAAAAAAAGATGCCTGCAAGATTAAAGGGTGCAGTGCCTCACCTTCACTTCGTCCCATTTTACGGTGTCTGTCCCTTTTCTCTCTTGCCATAGTTGCCATGCAAATTCCTGACCAGTCAAATGTGGTGGTGGTGACAGAGGTCAGCATAGGGACGCCAGTGTTTTTGATTGTTTAGTTTCAACTTTATCTTCATGTGGCAGATTCTGTGCTGAGCATTTCATGAGTGTTGTCTATTTTCACCTTCAAACCAATCCCATGAATTTGGGGCTGTGATTGTTCCCCTTTCAGAATGAGGAAATTGAGATCCTGGGAAGTTTCAAAAATGTTACAAAAATCCTAACCAGAAGACCTTAGCTTCACTGATAATTGGTAATAGTTCTAGGACCAGAGTGTAGCTATTCCTTTATCCTCTGATCTAGCCCCAGCTCATTAATGCTTAGTTCGTTAACTAAAGCTCATACTGTAGCAAGTGCAGCTAAGTGAATGCATGCTTCTGAAGTACTTCTAGACCTTTTTCTTAGGGCCTATGAGAGGTAGTTGAGTATGGTGTTTGCAGCCTGGTTTATAGTATGCTTCTATGCACCAACTGAGTGATGGTAAGTAAGTTACTTAACCTCTGTGTATGTGTTAGTTTTCTGATTTGTAAAATGGGATAATAATGTTTTCCTCATGAAGTTAGAACGAGGATTAAATGTATTCATATGTGTATACAAAGCACTTAGAACAGTGCATGACATATAGTGAGTGCTATCTAAGTGTTAGGTGTAACTTTCTTGTTTCCATCTCCATAATGGGGGAAAAAAACCTCACAGAGGCCATTTTTCCTTATTTCCTATTGTGTTTCATATAATCCTTTATTCTTTAGAACACATGACATCAACACGTGTTTTCCAATTCTGCATAGGATGTTAGGACTATAGAGAAGACTATAGTATGGCCCCTGAGCTGAGGAGCGTGGACAAGTGACAAAATACTAGAAAAAGAATATAGCCTGTGCTATGACAGAATAATGAAAGCAGGATACCATAGTACTAAGTATCCATTCTCCTGAAAGAAGGTTTAACAAAGGTTACAACCTACCTAGGTTTTGAAGGAGAAATTTACAAGGCCAAAAAAAAAAAAAAAAAAAGTGTGAAAATTGTTTCAGACCCTAGGGCCAATACAACGTTTATAGTGATCTGAGAACAAATTGCTTTTATTTATTTATTGTTTGTTTGTTTATTTACTTATTTTGGAAACTAAGAGAATGAAGACAGGGAAAATATGGAAAGGAGCAATGGTATGATATTGCAAGAGGTGGGCAAGTGCCAAATGTGGAGAGATTCTATCCCATACTAAGGAGCTTTAGAGAATTTTTAAGCCAGAGGGACATGCTCCTCAAAGATACCTCAAAGCAATAATGGACTGTGACAGTGGTTTTGCAAGTTGGCAAAGATGCCAACTTTCCAAAAATGTATCATTTTCTGGCAATTAAAAATAATTGCATTTCAGGGCGCCTGGTGGCTCAGTCATTTAAGCCTCCAACTTCGGCCCAGGTTATGATCTCATGGTTCATGATTTTGAGCCCTGCATTGGGCCCTCTGCTGTCAGCACAGAGCCTGCTTTGGATCCTCTATCGTCTTCTCTGTCTGCCTTTCCCCCACTCATTCTCTCTCTCTCTCTCTCTCCAAAATAATAATAATAATAAATAATTGCATTTCTTATTGCTGGAAAAAGGAAAATGTTATTATTCCTTCTATCTATAGGTGAACTTGTGATTCTCTATGTAAGCTTCTGGAGATTCTCTGTAGGGAAAGGGACATTATAGGAAGAATAATTTTGAACTGCCAAAGAATAAGATTCGTCTGAGGAGGTGTTACAAAATTCATAATTATGATTACTCAAAACCAGTCTATGTGAATGACAAATTATTCTGTCCTTTCTCTATGGTAAATGATATCCTAATAGAATTCCGACTTTATTTAGATTCTAAAATTTGATTCTCTGGATTGTAGCGCATACTACTTTCCATGGCTGTCCTTCTCTCTGTGGCACGATTTTTTAAAACAAATATTATTAAAATTAAATCAAGTAACGATATGTAAAATATATTTTGTTTATTTTATTTATTTTTATTGTAGTGGTCGATTTATTGTCACCTTCCCTCCCTTGTCTTCTCCCCCTGCATTCACAAATCATCACGTTGTCAGTTCTGGTTGATGCATAACTTCCTGATATTCTTCGTAGTCAGAATCGAGGCCGAGAGCAGTAGTACCAGGTGATTCCAGGGCATTCTTCTCTTCTCTGTCCTATGTCACCACAGCTCCAGACACTGTTCTTGGTACCCCCAAAAACTCCTCATTCACTGGCCTTTGGAGTGGATCTGCCTCAGGCTGGGGAGTGTCTCTGTCTAACTTACCTGGAGAAAGGAATGGGACCCTTTATTCTTCCTTGGATCCCTCCCATCTCCATACTGTTGTTAGAGTGCAGAAGAAGGGGAGAAATTATGGCTATGGAACAAAACGGTAATTGCATAAGTGGCATTTAGATTTACATTTGGGTTGCTGAGATATCCGCCCCTGCCCCCCAGGATGCTGAATTTCTGCAAAATAAAATGTCTTCCCTCAAAGGCGTAACTGATGCATCCATTGCTTCTACCTGGACTTGTGGTTGGAGTCAGCAACGGCGTTTCCAATGCCAGGACCCCATCAGGCCTGGTAAGTTCTGCACTTACAGGAGCTATGTGATTTGGGACAAAGAGGATCTCAGGCTTCTTCCCTGTCTCTCCTTCTGATCTTAGAGTTTGACTTCCTGAATTTTATCTTTGTAGCCCCATGAGAAAATCTAGAAGAGAGACAACTCTAAACCATGTTCAGTCTTTTTTTTCCCTTTCATTTTTAAAAATATAATTTATTGTCAAATTGGCTAACATACAGTGTGTAAAGTGTGCTCTTGGTTTTGGGGGTAGATTCCTGTGGTTTATCGCTTACATACAACACCCAGTGCTCATCCCAACAAGTGCCCTCCTCAATGCCCATCACCCATTTTCCCCTCTCCCCCATCCCCCTCATCCACCCTCAGTTTGTTCTCTGTATTTAAGAGTGTCTTATGGTGTGCCTCCCTCCCTCTCTGTTTGTAACTATTTTTCCCCCTTTCCTTCCCCTCTTGTCTTCTGTTAAGTTTCTCAACTTCCACACAGGAGTGAAAACATATGATATCTGTCTTTCTCTGACTGACTTATTTTACTCAGCATAATACCTTCCAGTTCCATCCACATTGCCGCAAATGGCATGATTTCATTCTTTCTCATTGCCAGGTAGTATTCCATTGTATATGTAAACCACATCTTTTTCCATTCATCAGTCCGTCAACTGATAAATATAATATATGTTAGAAGACCTAGATGACTTGAGGCTGCAAAAGTAACAGAATAAAAAAATGTTTCATTTTTTACTTCTCTATATTGTCTAAGAATTCCTGACCCTCAGAATTGTGGTGATGTCTAGGTTGACACATATTTATTTGATTATCAAAATAGACTAAGTATTGCCCCTATGCATGAAGAATTGCATACCTACATTCTTCTCTATCTCTCTCTCTTGTTCTCCTTTCCTTATCATTCTTCTATTTATCTCTCTTTTTCCCTAAAAAACAAAATGTTCTAATTGAGTAGAAAAAAATCTCTGCACTCAGAATATGACCAGGCTGTAAATCCTAGATCCCTCATTCACTTCTAGTGTGACTTTGAAAGTCACCGAAGGTTTCTGTTTTCCATTTCCTTACCTACAAAATACAGGTAATATTTATGTCATAGGTTTGCTTTAAAAAAGAAATGAAATACATAGTCTGTTAATGTAATTATCTACCTGAAATATCAGAAATATTCAGACATTAATGGGCCTGGATTCTAACTATGGTTCGCTTAAGTATCCAGCGATTGGTACAACTATTCATAACTTATATTACCTTAGAAATTCTGAATTGAATTATCATAGAGCTGGTTACTAAAATGAATTGATGAATTCTATAAAGGCTTAGGTTAAAAAAAAACAGTGATTGAGACATGGATATTGTCTTATTCATCTTTATATTCTCCAGGTGTGGCACTTTGACCAAATAGCAAGTGCCAAATGTATGTTGAATGATTTTTTTTAATTGACATACATGAGCAGAGTCTATGTGGCCTCATTAAATAATACAGTATCTAAGCATGCTGTTCACCTTAATGACTGAACATCAAAAAAGATGATTTATCTCTTTCAATAATGTTTTCATGAGAAATTAAATAGAGCTACATGTAGTAATGCTTTATAAGTATTCAAAAACCATGGTTTTCTTCTGTTTTTGTCATTGTTGTTGTTTTGTTTTATATTATTTTCAGGCATTGAGACCAGACCTGTGGTTAGCTGTAGCTAAGGTTACATAAGATTCAGCTGTGTATAGAGACCTGTGACCAACTTTCTGATTCATGGTATAATGAGAAATAAAGATATGATGGAATAGATTGAACATGACTCATTTCCAGATAATTTTAAGTTGAAAGCTAATCCTAGAAGTTCCAAAAATGTCTCTAGGCAGTGACATAGTAAATGATTCCTACATGAATGTTTTAAAGCCACATCCAGATTGCTCCAGAAGTGCACAGAATCGTGCACATACAGAAACTAATTTGTTTTACCTCCACTCCACAAATCTTTTTGATATAGTTCAACAAGTATTTTTAAATCACCTGCTACATGAAGATTCAGCATGTTTTTATTTTCTCACAAGCTGACTGGAGACAATTTATTTCTCTTATCTGTGATTCAGATTTTTTATCAACAAATAATAGCATAAATGAATTAAGGTTTTCCCATCTCTAATGTCCCAATATCTTAAGTCTGTGATTGACCTCATTACTTTGATAATATGTTATTTTTATTCTAAATTATTTTAAACTTCAAATTTTTGAGAGACAGTGTCTCTCATTTTTATGCCTCCTAATCAGTGTCAGTCTTTTTTTTTTTTTTTTTGTAATTTGAGAGAGAGAGTGCATGCGTGCGAGTGGGGGAGGAGCAGGAGGGGAAAAGAGAGATAGATAGAGAGAGACAGACAAAATATCTTAAGCAGACTCCATGCTTAGCATGGAGCCCATTGTGGGGCTCTTTCTCACAATCCTGGGATCATGACCTGAGGTGAAATCAAGAGTCAGTAGGTTGAGACCAACTGAGCAACCCAGGTGCCCCCAAGTATAAAGTCTTAATAGCCTCCCATAATGTATCCAATTTCTTAATATTCATCTCCTGACACTTTCTCACGTGTCATTGTCATGGTTATATTCTTTTTTTTTAATGTTTATTTATTTTTAAGAGACAAAGTGTGTGAGAGTGGGGGTGGAGCAGAGAGAGGGGAGACAGAGGACCCAAAGGAGGCTCCATGCTGACAGCAGAGAGCCTGATATGGGGCTCTAACTCATGAACTCTAATATGACCTGAGCAGAAGTTGGACACTTAACCACGTGAGCTACTCAGGTGCCCCTTCTTTTTGTTTTTAAATGTTTATCTATTTATTTAGAGCAATTGAGAGAGCAGAGGACGGGTGCAGAGAGAGAGAAACAGAATCCCAAGCAGGCTGCACACTGTTAGCACAGAACCCCATGCACGGCTCAAAATCACCAACCATGAGGTCATGACCTGAGCCTAAACCAAGAGTCAGTCACTTAACCAACTGAGCCACCTAGGTGCCTCAATATCATGGTTACATTCTTAGTGAGCTATGTAGGTCCTAGAAGAGGAAGGTAGCTGACCATGAGCTAAACCATTTTGGGAAATACCTTACGTAACCAGAGAATATTGATACTAGGGACACTTTACAGTTGGTCTAGTTCAGTGGGTCTCAGGTTTTAGTGTGCCTCAGATATACATAGAAGTCTTGTTCAATTGTAGACTGCAGGACCCCATTCTCAAATTTTTCAATTCAGTGGGTCTAGGTAGGGCCCAATAATATGCATTTTTAGCAAGTTTTCAAATGATGATGAGGATGAGGATGATGGTCTAGAGCCATACTTTAAGAAACGCTTCTCTAGGTCAACTCCCTTACTAGGGACAGGTAGTGGTGGTCCAAATTTACACCGCAAGTTAATACCAAAATGATGTTATGGCACAATACCTAGTCCCATGTTCTCTTCCATTAAATCAATGTTTCTGATAGTATATTATGTGAAACATTACTTATATCAGAAAGAATACATGTTCAAATAAATAGCAGTTATTTACTTTGTTTATTTGCAATTACATTTGTTCAGAATACTTTTTTCTTCACTTCTAAATATGATTAATCAGCCTATACCAAGTCTTTAATCGCTCTTACAAATGTTTCCTTAGGTAATTTTACTTTAGTTGTTTTATAATCCATTTCATTTGCGTGCTTTCAGATTGGTTTTAATTGCCCTTGTCCCTGCTGGAGCTTCTCTCTTATTATTAAAGCTATAGTCATAAGCTGGGAAAGCTCATCATTTTCTGAAAATACTCAATTTTCAACATGATAGTATGTATTTTCCTCCAAGGGTCCTGATATCTTGTTAATGTATGAAATTATTGTCCACAGGTAGGCTTCCTTTTGGTAGAAGGAAAATAGGATTGCAAATTAGGTTTCTTTTTTTTTATTTATTTAAGATTTTCTATATCTGGGCCTTAATACTGTCAGTTGAGAAAGATGCTGTATGAATATCAATCAAAGGACTGAAAAATGACTAGTATGTCCTGCCAAAAGGTAAGACGATTTGAAACAGGTAAAGCTCTGCCAGGACAAGTGTTTTTCTATGTATATTTTAACAAATTAGCCCTTGTTCTAGGAAAGGGCTAGGAAAGGGCTAGCCCTTGTTCTAGGAAAAAGGAAAAACAAACTATAAATGACTCAGAAAAGATAAACCTATATGGGAAAGAGAAAAACAGGTCTACATTTTCCTAGGTAGAAAGAGGAAAAGAAAGCCTACAGAATTTGATCAAGCCAGGGAGAAAAATTCTTGCCTCATTTGCATAGGCTAAGCCAGGTAATGGAAAACATGCAAGTTTTACAGGCAAAGAGACCAGTACGTGAGTGATGTTGTTTCCCAATTTACGTGGCTCTGACCTAGGGAAATTTTTTTAATCTCTTAGAATCTCAGGTTTCTCATCTGTAAGCAAGGATGTGAGTAACACTTGTTTTTGCTGGGTCATAGTAAGGATAGCTTCTTTGAATGCAAGAGGGCATCTGTCTCTTGTTGGTAGCTAGGGTTACTCCTAACACTAGTCAGAGCAAAGAATGCAGGTGACTAAGCCACTTTAGCCTTCAACTTTATCCCACAAAGATAACTGTATCGCCTTAAGATTGATATACAAACTAAAATGCTGATGGGTGCTTTAAAAGGCATCATAACATTTTTAAAAATTTAGTCTCATAATTAACCAAAAGCTGACTATGTCACAGATTTTAGGAAAATAAAGTTTATTTTTTTTGTAATTCCAACTCACTTAAATATGCTTTTATTTCTTCCATCCAAAGTTTGGGTTGTCCCAATTGTTAAGCAGATGATCTAACAAATATAAAATATGTTAGCTCAGAGAAAACTATTGAACATTGTGATAGAACTTGATATCCTTATTGGATTATATCACTTTTCAAAAAAACACCTTTTAGGTAAGATGTTCCTTAATGATTTTTCACTCTATGTCTCTATTGCCTCTTTCATTCTTGTCTTGTTAACTTTAATTATCCTGGGTGGCAAATCAGAACAAGTAGCTTGACTGATTTAATTCTACACATGTTTATTACAAAACATTCACTTTCTTTACAAAAGATGGGATCTTGACACTACTCCTTCGACCCGTGAGTGGTAGAGCTCTAGGACATCTGTGGTGATGTCTGTGTGATGTCTGTGGCCTGCCCACACAACTGCTTGACTCTAGCATATGGACATCTTTCTTGGCAACTTGGCCTCATCACACACCCACACACTTCCTTTCAACTGTGCTCCAGGACTAACTCGGAAAGACTATATGCCTATTTATTTCTAAAATGTTTCAAGTCTAAACATCGTAGGAAGAAGATATGGGAATAATGTCACACTGTGAGAAAAACACAATTGCTATGAAACCTTCTGAGAGCTTTTAGAATCTGGAACTAAGCTGTCTATAGACTCAACATGAAATTTCTGTAATATAAATCAAATCATATGACCATTCACTTGAAATCCTTCAATAACATGCCATTGTATTCAGGAGGAAACCTGAGCTCTTTGGTGTTTATCAATCTCTGTATGGTCTGGGCTCTCTTGTGTTTCATGTCCAACCACACACTTCCCTTGAACCACTGTGTTTCAGCCATAGGAAGTTGCCCACATTTTCTCACAAGGCCACAGTAGCTGGCCTACCATCCTGTTATGTCATACACTCTGGTTCTGAAGTTCTTTCTTTCCAGCAAGAGAGAGGATGCAGGATTGAAATGCAAGAGAGGCTAATGTCCGGGAGGAGACAAGAGTCCTGAGTAAGGGTCCTTGCTCTGTTTTTATTAGGATCAGAAGGGTTACAAGCGTGATGGATGTGCACAAAGAGATAATGAAACCGTGAACTTTAACTCATGGGCTTGAGGGAAAGGGGGTTTTGAAGATAATGTGGTATTAGGGGTTTGGACCAATACAAAACAAAATCCTGGCACTGGGCAGAAGGTTGTTTACAGCATACATGAGGAGCCACCTCTGTTTACCTAAACTGGCCTAGGGGACAAGAAAGACAGAGCATGCTACCTCAGGGTCAACAAGGCAACTTTCTTTTTTCTAATTAGCTCCACTCTGAGCAACTTCCCCCTGCTGGTGTAAAGTTCTACTTTCCTACTTTTGTCCTTCCTTCCTGTGAAAGCAGCTTTCTGCTATTGTACTAAGTTGGGGGTCATTTCCACCCTTAATACCTAATCTTGTTTACCTAATTTTGGATGCTTCCATCCTGAGATTTCCTATACTTTTGTCCTATAATGGGGGCCTTTGTCCTGTTTACCTAATCTTCGATGCTTTCATCCTGTGGCTTTCTATTTCTTTATGCCTTGTTAACCCATCCGTGCAAGCTCAGGGAACTCCTAAGCTTAATTTCCTACACTGTTATGGTACATGTTCCTCCTAATGCTCCAGTTTTTCCATTAGGCCTTTCTCAGATATCAATGCTTAGAAGCAATTCTTTGACTACATTTATCTTTATTATTCTCTCTCTCTCTCCTTATTTCTTTCAGAGTGCATGGCATCACCTGTCATTGTCTCTTTACCCAGAATCCTTTTCCAATAATATAAATTCCATGTCTCATTCATCTGTGTGTTCCTGGAGTCTCTTACGGTATCTTGCACATAGGAAGTGCTCAATAATTGTTCAGAAGGAGCAAATGCCTGTACTCATCCAACATGAAGAATGTTTCTGATTGTAAAAAGCTACTCTTATCCCTTCTAATATTTGATTCTTAAGAATGCCCTCCCCTTACCCCCAGACATCATTACTCCAAATTCAAAGTCATGTTCAATATTAAAGAATTATATATTGAAAAGGCATAGCCAGTGTTACAGTCTAGCTTTGCCTTTAGATACTATATTACTGAATAGGTGTGCTAAGAACAAGCAACATAATTATTCTTTTAATAAATTATATGTTATTTCATGAAAAACTATCAAATTAGTTATGGGAAAAGTGAGAATATTGGTTGACTTGCGTATATATATGTGTGTGTTTATATACATATATAGTATGTTTTCATATTATTTTTATTAAAAATTATGTGTGTGAAGAAAATCATACTGATTTTAATGCTTAGGATTTCTAGAGGCTGAACACTGCTCCAGTTTATGAGACTGAAATAATTATTCACCTTTTTGTGCCTCAGTTTGATCTTATTTCATAAATTAGTATGCAAAACCCAACTCTCAGGGGTTTTATGAGAAGTGAATGAGATAAAGTGTATGAACAAACATTGAGCAATTGCTGGCATATATTAAATACTTTATAAGAGTCACCATTGATTACTGTCCAACTGACTTCTGCCATTACTTCTGAGAATTAAAGTTTTAATATAAAACTAAGATGGCTTTCATGTAATCTTCAGTAACCACCCTGAGTTCATATGTAATGATGACCAGATGAACAAATTTATTAAAGCTATATTTCAACACATTGATAGTGACCTTTTTTTTTTTTTTTTTTTTTTTAAATTTTTTTTTTCAACGTTTATTTTATTTTTGGGACAGAGAGAGACAGAGCATGAACGGGGGAGGGACAGAGAGAGAGGGAGACACAGAATCGGAAACAGGCTCCAGGCTCCGAGCCATCAGCCCAGAGCCCGACGCGGGGCTCGAACTCACGGACCGTGAGATCGTGACCTGGCTGAAGTCGGACGCTTAACCGACTGCGCCACCCAGGCGCCCCGATAGTGACCTTTAAGTACTATGTATAAATATGAATGATATTTATGTGCATACACACATGCAGTAGTCATAATATGGCCCTGGGATTTTCCTAAAGTAGATTTTAATCTAAGATGATTACTTATTACATTTGTTTTCCTCAGTGAAATCGTATAGATAATGAAGCAAACATATGTTTGAAAAATACCATTCCTCCTCCCCAAGGTAGTCCAGTTCATTCCCCTGATTCTAAGAGTTTCTTTTTTAAATTTTAAGCATATAAATATAAAGCTTTTTTTTTAAATAGCTAACAGTACCAGCCTTTAGAAATAATCAACTTATGTCTTGGGTTATTTATTTAAAATGTTTTACTCTTTTTTTAAGCATTTTTATTTAACTGGTCTTGTATCATAGATATAATTTAATGTCATGTTTTTATTTACTTAATGTAAGCAGTATTTTAATATATTTCAGTGCTCTCATTCTTTGCTAGATTCATTTTAATGTTCTTGGACTATTTTAGTAATGCTTTCTCTGCTCATGTAAGCTCCACCCTACCTTCTCCCACTTCACCCCTTGCTCTATGAGACTAGGTTAATTACCCCTATCATGTGCTTCAAAGCACTTACCCAATTTGAATTATATTATTATGTCACTTTACTGCTGTGATGATGATGGAAGTTTCGGTTATTTATGTGATAATCTGTTTAATGTTTCTCTTTTTCACTAGACTGTAAGATCCAGAATATCTGGGACTATTCCTGTCGTCTTTGTCACTGTATCTACACAGCGTAGAATAGTAACTTGCTACTAATAGGTTCTTTGTAAATGACTTTGCAAGTATTTTACATTCCAGGCTTGTTTTACCCAAACTTGTGTGTAGCTTAATGAAAATCCATTCTGATATCTCAGGCTCATTTAGAAGAGAGACAGGGTGGTCCCACCCTGCATCTATTAACAAAATTGAAGACAGGGTAGCCAAAAATATAATACAATATCTGTCTCTCAGATGGTTCTCCTAGGCTAGTCTCCCAAATTGGCAAATTAAATCTGAAAAGTAATAGTGAAAATAATAGAGCTGTTTCAGAATCTGGCCTATAAGAACTTGGTAGGATTGGTGCTGGTAATGAGCTGAGGAGGAAGAGGACAGAGATCTTTAGGTCAGAGCCCTTTCTGTGAATACCAGGACTCTCAGCCCTGAACTTTAACAGTAATTTTCACACTTGCAGAATTTAACCATATAGGACTTATTTATTTACTTTTCTATCATAGACAACAAAGATAATTTTGTTGAATTATTAAATAATGATAAGCAAATTAGTTCTAGAACATGTGTGAGACTCCACCCTACTGGCTCTAATACTATTGAAAAGAAATGCAGGGCCTGAAACTTCCATGAAATGAATGAGAATTTAGAAAATGTTTTTTGTGACTCCTACTATGACCTTATTTTTATTTTACTCAGAGTGTGACTTATGAACCATAAGTTTTGCCAAAAAAATTATGAAGTATTGTTTTCTTGTAAGATCAGGGGAAATCAACAGCCTCAGGTGTTTAAAACCTAGCACGATGTTTTTCCTGTGACAAGTTATACTTGACTTGGAGAGATGAGCAGAACTGGGTACCAGAAGCTCTTCTACTGATTAGCTGTGTGGATTTGGGAAACTTTGAAACCTAGTTTATTCATTGATAGAGTGTGTACTATTGCTTTTGTGTGAGAGGTTTTTACGAAGCACAGATGACACACAACTTTTTAACCGTTCAGCTGTGTAAGGCCAAGAGTTTTCTCTTATTGGAAGCAGTCACTTATTTGCATGTTAATTCCTGCTACTTTTTTCCTTGGAAGAGCCATGCATGGTTTTTCACTCTTAGTTTTAGTATCATTTTTTAGATTTCCATTAATATCAATTATAAGAGTAAAACTAATTTATGATTAAAATGAAATGGTTGGGCTCCACTGAGCTCATAAGAAGATAGATTCATTGCTCTGATTTGACTTTGTTGTTTTCAAGTAAGCCCATGTTCATTGTTTACATTCTTTTTTAAAGTTTTATTCAGGTTAAAAGAACACTCTTCCTAAGATACTTATTGCAATGTACATGCTTTGTCATTAGGTACGCTTAGGGTTAAAGTAATCTTTACAAATTTTCCTATTCATAAAAGTGGATTCTGGTGGTATTAAGTTGAACTCAGTGAAACTTCTGATGGGACTTTGGTGTTTATGCTTTTCACCAAATATATCTGAAAATAGTGAGGGTCATAGAAATGTGTCATCATTTCTGAATGTGTCATTTCTGGTCAGTAGTGGTTGCATCAGCTTACTGGTCTGTAGCAATCCCTTTGCTGGCACTTTGGTTTATGTTGTTTTTTCCCACACTCTTGTCTATAGGTCTGTCCTTTTCTAGAGCTCAAGAAAAGAAACAGTTGTTTTGTAGCTGAATTGGTATTTATCTTCACCCCATCTACTTCTACAGTGTAGTATTTTATAGAGAACGAATCCTATAAATGGCATCATGGTAATAGGGGACTTGTTTTTCTCTGTTACATGGCCTCAATTGCTTGAATTCCACTCAGTAGCTTTAGTCTGTAGTATTGCTAAAATTCTATATTCTTTTAATTTGTGTAGAACACTAATGTTCTTGACTTTGAAATACTCACATATGGCCATGAGAAGACCCTTGAATCCTCTCATGCAACCAACTTGATAAGTCTGCCTGGAGCTGATTGTCCAGCTTAGGTGCAAAAGGTCAAGGATTCATTATGCTTTACAATCATGAGGCTAGTTAAAGAAGCAAATTTCCAAAATGAAGTAGAGTAAAAAAGACAAAAACATGAACAGAGATTCAGTAACCTTAGAGAATACCAAGTAGCCTAACATTTCTATAATTAGAGTTTTGGAAGGAAGAGGGAGAAAAAAAAAAAAAACTAGAAAAATAATGGCTGAACATTTTCGAAATTTGATGAAAACTATAAACCCATTGTACTGGGTTGAATAGTGTCCAATATCCACACCCCCAACCTCCAAATTCATGTCTACCCCGATCCTGTGAATGTTACTTAATTTGGAAATAGGGTCTTTACAGATGTAATCAAGATGAGGTCATACGGGATTAGGATGTAGCCTAATCCAATGATTTATGTCCTTATTAGAAGAGGGAAATTTGCACATAGACACAGGTGGGAAGGTCAAGTGAAGATAGAGGTGGAGATTGGGGTGATGCATCTATAAGGTAAGGAACACTAAGGGTTACTGGTAACCACCAGAACCTAGAAGAGTCAAAAAAGAATTCTTTCCAGACTCTTTGGAGAGAGCATGGCCCTGTAAACACCTGAGTCTGGCTTCATAACTGTGAGAGAATAAATTTCTGTTGTTTTAAGACACTCAAAAAAGAAAAAAAAGAAGAAGCAAATTTCCAAATTTCAGATCCCAGATGAAGATACTCATTTTGATGAATTGAGGTAAGAATTATAAATCATTGCAAGTGCTGGGTTTACTTTTTTAATACTTATTTGTTCAGACTTAGTGTATGGCATATTTCACATTAACTGTAGAAGGCAATGCTTTATTCAGAGCCTCCCTATTCTTATTTTTTAGTGATAATAGTTAAAGGCATTTTAGGATGTTTATCCTACATTGCATATGCCATATGCTTCAATAACTTAGTGACATGTCTTATTCTGAAAAACATCATGCTCTGAATTTTTCCTGCAGCAAAGCCTTTGTTTCTATCTATCCTTTGACTTGGATTTCCAAATATCTGTACTTCCTATTATGGCCCCACCTACACACACACACACACACACACACACACACACACACACATGCATACATGTACTTTCTGTAAGCAGAGGCTATTGTGCTTTCAAAACTCAAGTCAGTCACCACCTTCTCCATTTATGACCTTTCCTAGACCCTTGAGGACTTGTAAGGATTAATTGCCATGTTTATACATGTGACTCATAATAGGTATTTACTTATTTGTTATTTGTGTAGTTTTTTAAAAAGTATTTTGTACTGTTATAAGGATTTGATAATTATTTTCTGAATTATCTTCATAAGAAGTAGAAATAAAATGTCCCTAATGAATATGGGGGTTATATAGCTCTAATATTCATTGCATTTCTTTATAATATGTATATAAGTGATAATATCAATTTTGAATTCTGCTTGATGTTTCTGATGGAGATATATTTGAATGTACATAAAAATGATAATCCACATTACCCACCCCAATAAAATTCCCAAGAAAACAAAAAGTATGAGCAGCTAAAAGGCAGTAACATTTTTTTATTTTTTTCTGTGTCTTGAAAACCCATAATAGACCAGTAGGTGGCCAAAGGTTTTTCTGGAGCCCACAAGCCATGCTATAGTACAACACTGCTGTATTGGATGATATCCAAAATTATTAGAGAAAGCATAAGTACATCAATCCTTCAAGTGAATTGCTTTCCTTATAGATACAGAGTCTACGTGTTTACAAACAGGTTTTGCCTTGAGCATAAAAAATCCTGGAAAGCAGATCCAATACCAACTCTAAACCACTATTAATTTGATTTTAATAAAAGAGATAGTTTACTAAATTAACTGGCTTCCCTTTCAATGAAATATATCATTTAACTTAGACTATTAGTTGTATGGAGTTCAGATTACTTAATAGTTGGACTTACTACAAAAACAAACTGATTTGTAATGTACCACATGCAGGAGTAGTTGGGCCTGAGCTGAATTAGACCTGAAAATATAGGGGAAGGAGTTTGCATATAGAAAAGAGTCTACTGTGTGTCAGGTATAATGCTTGGTGTCTTCACACATTTGTCGTATCATCTTTAAACATTTTTTAATGTCTCCTTTAAATTTTGGAAGTATCTATTATTTTTCCCTTAAAGATGCGTCTAGTTTCACAATAGTTTTGGGGATAGTATAAATCTCTCCCCAAAGAGACGAAGGGTATGAGGGATATTGATAGCCCACTAAATGGTAGAAAGGATTGAGAAAATAAATGATCTGGTCAAATACAACAACTATTGTGTAATTAGTAGTCATTTTCCAGAATAAAAGTTAAGAGGATGACATGAAAACTGTTTTTCTCCACCCTCATCCCTTTGCAGTGTGGATTAACTAATACTTTGTAAAAAACAAACTCTCTTTTAAATCTAAAAACTACTATATTACACAGAACAATGAAACTCTACCATATGCAACAACATAATCACCTGCATCAGGGGAAATGTATTTGCTTTGTGTTTCAGACACTTGTAAATCACCTGCAAATGAATTCACAGTGGAGATAATTAAAGCTATCCCCACCTTAATTCCAAACATAGTCATTGTCTGGATTACCACCACCTCGCCCATGGTCACATTTTAACAGGAATCATTACAAAACTTCAGATCTTCAAAATCTGCTGTATTTTGTTGTTTGCCGCAAGCTCACATTCATCCTTAAATGTGGGGGCAGCTGGATTCTAGTGTAGTCATGCTTAAATTACTTGTCAGATCTTGGCTAAACTGAACTTCTTAGATTCAGATTCAGTTTTGGTCTAATTGGAGTCAATGGTTTGTTCTAGATGTTATGGTTTGATCCACTCTTATTCTCTCTTTTCCCTTCTCTTCTCCCTTTCCCTGTGTTCTCTCCCTCCCTCCCACTGCACACCCCCCTCTTTTATCCCTACTGTACTTCCTAAGACCTGGACTACTAGTCTTGTGACTTTGGAGTTTACCTGTCTGGATCTCAGTTTCTCCAGGTTAAGCTCCATGGTGTCTGACTACAATATGATCATGATACTAGGCTAGATACTTTTGTCCAGCAGTGAGTGAGTCACTGTTAGAGGTACAGGAGTGTTGTGGTTAAATATATGGGTTTCAGTTCAGAGAGACTTGGCTTTATATGATGGCTCTGCCTCTTTTAGCTTTGGGATACTATGAGACCTCTTCCCATATCTCTACTCCATTCTTCTTCAACTTACCACTTCTTGATTACTTACTCATTTTCTTTTCCTGTTTCAAAATGCCATCTTTTATTAAGAGAAATTTTTTTAAGTTTATTTATTTATTTTGAGAGAGACAGAGACAGCACAAGTTGGGGACAGGCAGGGAGAGAGGGAGAATCCTGAGCAGGCTTCATGCTGCCAGCACAGAGCCCGACACGGGGCTCAAACTCACACAATCAGGAGATCATGACCTGAGTCGAAACTCAAAGTTGTATTACTTTTTTTTTTTTTTTTTTTTTTTAGTTTGTTTTAACATTATTTATTCTTTGAGAGAGAGAGAGAGACAGAGAATGAACGGGGGAGGGGCAGAGAGAGAGGAAGTCACAGAATCCAAAGCAGGCTCCAGGCTCTGGGCTGTCAGCACAGAGCCCAACGTGGACTCGAACCCACAAACCGTGAGACCATGACCTGAGCCAAAGTTGGATTCCTAACCGACTGAGCCACCCAGGCGCCCCTCTAAAATGTCATCTTTTCTGTTACTTTGTGATTGTTCAAACTGACCTAGCCACCCTGGATATATTCAGTTTCTAAAAACACCAAAATCTCTTGTATGTCAAAACTTTTATCTTTACTGTCCCTGGCTTCCACGGGCCTGCCGTTAACTCTTGGGAAGGGATAGTTCTTCTCATGCTTCAGATTTCATATTAAAATCTTTTCTAGATACTCACACATAGTTTTCCATCCAGGGTCCCACTTTTCCTCTATAATAACAGTCTGTTAATAGCATTTTTCTCAAAAAAATCATAAATGTGTGTGTTTACCTCTTTGTTTATCTTTAATGTTATAAGCTCCACAAGGAAAGAAAGTCTATCTACTTGGCTTACCCAGGACTGAGCACTATTCTTGGCACACGGTGGAGATGAAATGTCTTTCAAATAAAGGAATGGAGGTGTGAGCTTCATCTCCCACATCTGTAACATGGGGAAGATAATCCTTACCTCACAGAAATTTAATTATCTGGAATTAGAACTTGGTAGGCTCTCAAAAACAGTACTTATTATTTAGTATGATCTAACTGGTGTGATCAGAATGTTTGACTTCACAGGTACAGACAAGGGGAAGTGACACGCGTGGGCAGGGATCCCTGAGAAGTTTCTCCTTTTACACCTGCCACGTTAGTGTTCATACCATCCACGTAGCTCTTGAGCTCCAGCCTCTGAGCTGAACTCCAGCAGCAGCTCATGGAGTTCAAATGGGATCCTGGTCAGCTGCTCTGAGGCTCATCTCTGTAAGCAGGGGGCAGCTGCTGTCCCTGGCCTGTAAACCAGTTTTTCTGCAATGCTTCCTTTGGCAGTTAATTGGTCATGTCACCTCTTTCTCACAATATCATACTCCTCCCCTGTAATTTGGTTTGTAAACTTGAGCAAAGGCTATCGCTTTTTGAGCCTAGGTTTTCAAATCTGTAAAACTGGAATTGTTATAATTCTCACCTTTTTCAAAAGATTGATGAGAAATGAAAATCTTCTCTGTTATGTACTGTTTATATGATCCCAGGAAGTATTTTAGCCATGCAGAGACTCAATTTCCACATATATATGGTGGAATAACAATAATCAGTTCTTATGTTGAGTAAAAACAAATTAGTACAGAGTCTGTGAAACCAAATTGGAAACTATTAATATATTTTCCCATCATGTGTAGCATATGGCTGTGTTCCTAAAGCAGGCTGACCATTGTGTCTGACCTTCTAAAGACCAGTTTGGGAAAAATAACCATGCATTTCATACTTAAATTAACACTTACAAATTGATGGAAGCAGTATAGAGGAGGAGTTGCTGGAGAAGGCAGGTATTTATGTGAGTTGGAGCATAAGGGACAGCTTCATGGACGGAGTTACCTAGATTTGAATAAGGAAAAGGGAGGCACAAAAATAAGGCCTCTGCTTGGAAACTAATGGTAGATAGAGTTTTGTTCAGTGGGGCCATCAACCAGTTTGGTCTTTTTTACTTTTGTCTATCGTTCCTATTTCTTTGACACAGAATATGACCTTGATAGACCGAGTTATTTAACTAGAACTTTCCCATTGCTGAATTAGCATAGAATACCCTACTTTTTAATCCATATCTCTTTTGAGAATTGGTTAATTAATGTTTGCATATTAGCTAATGCAATTAGCTAATTACTATTAGCATTACTATTTTTTTTTTCCTTCAAGGCTCTATAAAGTATAAGGTGCTTTCTCAGGTAAAACACATCAGCCACACTAGGTAAGGAAGGGGGTCCAAAAGACCTCCTAAGAACTCAAACTTGGACATGGGCAATGTTTTTCTCCAAGCAAAACATAACATGAAGAATGCTGGAGTGGCTGGTGTTAGGTTAAGGAAAACCACCTTTGTCCTTCTCTAGGACAAACGCAGTCAGTTCTTTCCTAACTGAAAGTGTCTTCTCACTGAATGTTATGCCTGGGTGTTAGAAAAGAGGCCCTCCAAGTGACAAACTCTAATAGAAACAGGAACGGCTTCGATTACAAGTTGCTGAGAATAACACTTTGTGCACTGAGATGTGCTCTTTCAGCATCATCATTTACTTTAAAGATAACCATGTAAACATGCTGAGAGCTGTAGTTTGTTTTTTCCTGCCAGGTGTTCAGATTATACATGGGAGTGGAGGCTGTGATAGGTCAGCTAAACCATGGAGTGTTTATATTAATACAAAAAAATCCAGTCACTATAAATGATCAGTTCCTCATTAATATCATCATTGAATAGACTTCCTTCCCACTTTCTAGTAGAAAACAGCTTTTAATCATAATAAATGGAACCTCAATGCCTTTATTTGGAAGACAGGGCCAATAATATCCACCTCTTGATTTGTTCTGAAGATTAAAGACTGTAAGCACACAAATTGTCTGGCACATAGAAGATTCACAATAAATGTGAGTATATGTCACTTTTCTTTTCCTTGCAACTAGTGTAAGATAGATACACAGTAGACACCCAGGGACTACTTATTTAGTGAATGGCTTATCTGACCATTGCATGGGTAGTCAGACCTGTACAATGCTACATTTGTAACCATTTCTGAAAAAGATATTACAGTTTGTGCAGCTTTTTGTTCAGAAGACTAATATCTTTGAGTGTGTAAATCAGAGAAAAAGTAGAACTAAACCGTATTTTCTTAGATTTCAGAATCCCAATACCCAATATTCACTTATTGCCTTTTATTTTCAAAACAGCAAGTATACAGATTTTTAAAAAGAACTATAGCTATTTTCTTTTAAGAAACCAAAATATACGAGATAATTTTTTAAATATATAAAACCCATTTGTTATGCAGTTGAAAAAGCAAATGCACTCTAAGGCTACCAAAGAATCATATATTTTCTCAGGATTTCAGCAAGAAAAGAAGCAGATGTCAAACAGGCTCACATATGCTCACTGATTTGCTTTATATTCAGGGAAGTCCAATCCCTTTATGCCAGTGTCAGGACTGGCTACATTATTTACAGTGCCCAGTGCAAAATGAAAATGTGAGAACTGACCTTTGTTCAAAAATATAAAATTTTTCCTTTCTTCCAGGGATACTTTCTCAGCCT
Organism: Panthera tigris; assembly: GCF_018350195.1. Taxonomy (NCBI): domain Eukaryota; kingdom Metazoa; phylum Chordata; class Mammalia; order Carnivora; family Felidae; genus Panthera; species Panthera tigris. The sequence goes on from NC_056669.1 coordinate 50,337,963, forward strand.
GTCATGGTGTTTTTAATTTGCCTTTAATGTCACACTCCTTCAGGCAAGGGATACTCCTGGGGCATGTGTGGACCCTCACAGCTCCCAGGCTCCACCTTGCAAATCAGCTTGTACGCATGACTTACCAGCTGGCAGATCTCCACTCCCAACCAGCCATGCCCAGTCAGTGAGAAGTAGATCCAGGCATCTCCCCTTCCCATGGATCTGCTGACCCCCCATCCATGGGGATGGGCCACAGACAAGTGATTACAACCTCTGCCCTGAGACATGCACCTGGATAAGGGATGGGTAGAGGGTCATCCACTAAGCTCTATGGTCAGCTGATCTTGGGGAAAGGTGCTGCCGTGTCCCAGCCTAAGACCCTGCTGAGCACAAAACTAACCTTGACTCTCCCTAAACCTGTGCCCAGACTCATTACAAGGGTGCAGAGCAACAGTGGTTGCTGGGTGGCATGGAGGAGGCAGATCGAATGGGACCTAAAATTCTAGGTGACAGAGAAGCAGGCACTGGAAAACCCACGTCAAGGGAGGTAGGTGGAAGGGAGGTAGGCTTCCAGGGAGGGCATGACCTTGAGCCAAGTCTCCAGGTCCTCAAAGCATTCTCCATTGTCCCATTGGAATTCATTTCCAAAGCACAGATTCACAGATAACTCAGAATTTCAAGTGACTTCAGAGCATTAAAATTAATTGCAGGACCCTCGGGGCATGGAGCCCTGTGTGACTGCTCTGTTTGTATACCTGATACTGACCAGTGTGCTGCTCAGGCAAAATGTGAGAGAGAACAGGTATTGGATCTTGCTGACAGTGAGGTTTATTCCCACAATTAAATGGCCTTTAAGAAAGTGTGAAGCAAGGGGGTGGGGTGGAGTACAGAGCTATCAAGTTTTCTGATCTCAAAGTTACAACCTTAACCACTCCAGGACAGAAGAGCTCTTACTCAAGGGCTGTAGTGGGAAGGTGGTGGGGCTGAGGCACCTCCCAGCTGAGTGTTGGTTGGACCACTGCTCTGTTATCCACAGGTCTCAACATCCATTGGGTTTTGCTTTAACATATACTCAAAATGGAAAGGGATACTTCTGAGTTGATGTCATATGAAGACTGAGAATGGCTTTTCTGATTAGCAACAACTGGGTCCAGACTCTGTCTGACCATGGGCGAGTTGTTCTGTATCTCTGAGCTTTAGTTTCCTTATTTGTAAAATGGGAATAGTACCTCCTTTGCAGAATTCTTGGGAAGTTAGGTGGACTAAAATCTGTGAACAATGTCTTATAACTTCAGGAAACTAGTTTATTTCCTATCAGTTGTTAGTCTTTCTTTCTTTGCACTCAGCCTGTGGAATTTTATTATAGCATCTGAAGCTAACTAAGACAGTCCCCTAAAACTTGTTGAAAGGTGGCTGGGTTTTGATTTATAAAAAATTTCTGAACGGACTTTTGTGCTCAGATAGTTCTGATGATGTGATCATTCATTGTTCTAGACTCAAGGAAAGTTTCCATATTTTGATGAGCTACTTATGACTGGATTACATAATTGTCATTTCTATTAAAGATAAAGCAAATGTACAGACTATGAAATTTATCTATCTTAAAACCTACTTTCAAAACTATATGTTGACCATATAAACTGTATTTATAAGATTAGTCCATTTGGATTAGTCTGATGGCTGACCCCATCTTTAATGTAGGTAATTGAAGAACTTTAAGATTGGTGCTTTTGCATATATATCCCCAAAGTCAGGTATTAGTTTAACTAAAATTATATGTGTTATATACAGATAGATCTTTAGTCACTGACTACTGTTTGTTTGTTTTTTCTGTTTGGTTTTAGCTATTTAATACCAAGAAGGGATTTAACAAATGTATTCTTCAGATAAGTAGTTATAATCAAAGAGATAGAACTTAATTTTTTTTTAAGTATTGTTAAGATAGAAATGTTATTCACAAGTACAGTTCATGAATTTAATATTATTTTTCTCTCAAACATGGGCACTAGCTGCCGATTGATCTTTAATTTCCATATAACCTGATACAGGGGTGCACATGGTTAATTTAAAAACTATATTAACTTGGAAAAAGGCATCTGGATACCTCAAAATAGTATAAGAGGGAACACTGGACTCATCACCTTGGCATCAACACAGGGTTGAGTTATTCAGGCAATTAGAAAAATAGAATGATTTAATAAAGATATCACATAGGACATGCTATTAAAATAAGACAGAGGAAGGTTACTTATTTGACTTTAAAATACATTGAAATCCATTATATTGGATTTAGATCAGGGACTAAGAAATGGAATTATAACTTCCTAAAGATGCTGAGTAGATGCAGTTTACGATATTTCCTTGATGGATATTTGTTTTTCCTTTCTGGGCAAAATATTTCCCTTTGACTGCTGATACCAAATGCATAAAAATCTGCTACTCAGAATGTTGCAGCACTGTGTCTTGTATATTTAAGATCCCAGGTAGGTCATTTTTTAACGCATTTGTTTTTAGAGATAATCATATAATGAAGTAAGTCATGTTAATGGACATAAAAGAAACATAATGAAAATTTCCTTTTATTGAAATATGTATATATATAATTCTACAAGTATAAACAAGTGAAACATTACAATTGAAAAAAGGGAAAATTGAATTGTACTTTAAATTAGTATGTTTTTGAAAAGGAAAGATGACTTATACCTGCATATTATTAGCACAGTCATAAAATACATGATCTGTTTTTAAGCCCTGACTTCTGTAAATTTGTCAATGAGTTCATCAAAAGTTATTTTCTCTAATATTCATGATCAATAGCTAGTATAACTAGATAATGGCTATCTGCCTTTGCTCATAGTTGATCAGAAAATACTTTTTGTTCATTTCTGAAAAGTTTCCTTTACATATACACTTACATACACATTTACATATATAATATACATATATTTATATATACACACATTTACATATAAATTTATATTATATATACACGTATGTTTCATATATAATGCTCAGAGAGCAAGAGAGAGAGAGAGAGAGAGAGAGAGAGAGAGAGAGAGAGAGAGAGAATGAGAGTCTGGCAGAAATTCACAACAAATTCCTGTGTCAACTATGTTCTAGAAATTTCAATACTCTCTGTGTGTTTATCTCTTTGCAATAGGTTCTAGACACTCCTCATGTATTTACCATTCAGAGAATTTAAACTGAAACATAAAATCCAAGTGGTTACATAGAATGACTCAAGATGCATTTCTTTGATTTTATATGACCACTGTGCTGTCACTGCTTATTTTGAATTTACTGTTTAATTTAGGAATATTTAATACCAGTAGTGATTTCAGGTCTCCTTTTCTTCAAATTTGTAGTATAGCCATAATAATAATGAGCCTAACCACCAGGAAGAAATTCTGTGAAGAGAGGATAAAACGTGAGATGCAAAAATCTTTGATAAAATTAATAGGCCTAAACACATTTTAGGTATGAACTGTTGTTAAATCTATTTCACAGTAACTGCTGAAGATAAATAAAAATAAATTGTATCATTAGCCATTATGGATAATATTGAAGCACATGCACATGCTACCTTCCTGAGAAAAGTAATTTTTTTTGCTGATTACATGGGAACACTAATCCCATTTTTACAAAATAAAATATGTATATTTATAAAAGAAATGTATTCTGCGTGGGCTAAAATATAGACCAATACATGTAATAGAAAATAAAAGAAAATGGCCATCCATGACTTTTCTTCTTCTTCCCTTCCCAGAGAAAACTGTTGTTAACAGTTTGATGTAGGAGAAGCTTTTCTGAAAGACATTAAGCTCAAGGAATCAAACAAAGCACAAACTCAGGATGATTCTTTTCTTAGAAAGGAGTATATCCTTATTGTTCATATCCACATCTGAAGGTCAGAATATCATGTTGATTCTGCAGTATGTAAGAAATGCCAGTGTGAGGGAGTGAAATTTGCCCACCAGACAATACTTCTGGGAGAATAATGCCTTTTGTATTCTCTGCAAATTGTGTAAGAAAATCTCACCATGAGACACTATAGGAGGTGTCTCAGCTGGAAGACACCAATGTCCAGTGGAAAGGGCAGCAGAAGATAATTTCAGGGGACTAGGGTACTATCTGTGACATTAGCCATGGCATTGGAGAATGATAAATTTGGAAAAGCCTATCTCAGCAGAACCTACCTTCGCAATATACAGATGAGAAAACTAAGGCTCAGAGAACAGAAAGGTTTTCCTACACTCTTACAGACTAGACTGTAACAGCTAGAAAACTTAATCATCTGGTTTGCTTGGTTCTTACTTCTGTTTAAAGAGCTGGGGATAAAGGAGGATAGAAGAAAGTAGGACAGAGTCAGGCTGTGGTCAGCAAAAGTGGGGCTGGAAGAAAGGACTGGCTGTTCACTGTATGTGCTTAGTTTTGACTAGAAAAGAGAGCAAATAGGAGACTTTCAGAGTAAATATGACATGCACAGTGATCCCATCCCCAGGGACTCTGAATAAATTGATAGAATTTGTAGTAAAGCTAAGATGCTTACTAGAGCTATTATAAATACCTTACTACACATGGTAGCATTGTTTTACATGATAATGTCCAAATAAAGTCTTTTGCCTTCATCTCTGAGATGACTTGGTTTTTCCCCCCATTTCTTGTTTGAAATAGTATATCTAGGGCCACCTTGGTGGCTCAGTCAGTTGAGCGTCCGACTTCGGTTCAGGTCATGATCTCGTGGTCTGTAAGTTCGAGCCCCGCATTGAGCTCTGTGCTGACAGCTCGGAGCCTGGAGCCTGCTTCAGATTCTGTCTCCCTCTCTCTCTGCCCCTCCCCCACTCATGCTCTGTCTCTCTCTGTCAAAAATAAATAAACATTAAAAAAAATTTAAACTAGTATATCTAGGTCTAGTCTAGGTCTAGAATAAACAGATATTGACAATTTCTCTTCCCATGGTATAGAAGTCTTAACATTGATTGTTGGTTGCCTAATAGCACTAAATATATATAGCTAGCATCTCACTTTCTGTAAAATTTCACTGAAGGAACAACCATCAAAGAATGCTAGATTGTATATCTGTCTCTATTTGTCTGTCTTTATTCAGGAGGAACTGGGAAACTAAAAATTTATAGAAGAAAATTTCACTCTTGATTTAAGTACTGGAGATATTTGTAGAATATTTTTAGTGTCTAAACCATATTGAAATACTGATTGCAACACTTTCATTTTTAAATGATTTAATCACCTGCTTTTTAAAAAAAGGTGATAAGTATGAAGTAAATATCTTTCAAAATTATGTTTAAAGTTTATTTATTTTGAGAGACAGAATGAATGGGGAAGGGGCAAAGAGAGAGGGAGAAATAAAATCCCAGCAGGTTCCAAGCCATAAGTACAGAGCCCAATGTGGGGCTCAAACCCACAAACCATGACATCATGACCTGATCTCATGAGTGGGATGCCTAACCAACTGAGCCACCCAGGCACTCCTGAAAAATTTTAAATACAATGGATCCTAAAATAAGACTGATACCAGAAATGAATAGGCAAAGAAAAGTGAATGAAAAGAAAAATCAGTGTTTAGAAACATGGGTAGATATAGTTAAGAAAGTAATATCCTAGAAAACTAAAAGTTATAAATCAAGAGATATTCACAGAACTGACAAAAAGTATACATTAAGCCTTGACTGTATTTGGCATATATGAATAGTATTAAATGTGAGGATTAGTAGAATAGACTTTATCATCATTGTGTGTATTTCTAGACTATTTCAGTAAGCGATTTATACTACAGCCTCACAACCTTAAGCCTCATAAACATAAGGTTTTATTTTTAATACTTGAGATTGACAGAATCAATTTGAGTTTTAATTTCACCTAATATACCAGACCTCCAACTCATTTTAAAGCCAGCAACTTAAAAATGTAGTGTTGATCCTTAAGATTAAAGTCTTATCCAATAATGATTCCATTTGCTGAATTCAGCCCTAAAGAGTTTTACTATAAGTGAAAATAGGTTTCCTAAAATAGTTTTGTATTTGTGTTTACTAGTGGTTTTACAAGACTTTTGGTTGTTGAAACTATAACATTAAATATTGCATTTGCTCATTACAGACCTGAAAACATTGATTGTTGAAATTTCTTGTAACAAAATATCAAAACCTTAAGTAAGTATGAATAAAAGATATTAAACTTTTGGCAATCAGTGTAACTTACTAAATTTTGCTTGTGATTCCATGTACCTTGCATACCTTTCACAATCTGCTGATGCCTTTAAATACCTCTTCCCTTTTCCATATCTTATGTTCTGAATATCATAATATTACTCCGTCTTTCTGTACAACTATGCAAATACAGCAGTTTTCTCTCTGATATTAGCACATGATGGGCTGAGTGCATGCTTCACATAGGAATCCATTTTTTCCTGACTTATTCCTCATTATATAATCCTCTTCCATTGGTCCTCTTCAGTATCTGGAGGTATGTGGAAAAAGGAGGTTAGTCTAGTGTCAACAGTACTACTATAGTTCCTCTCTGTATCCTTGTCACATTTTTTACTTTTCTTTTTTTATTATTAGTGTTTTTTCTTTGAGAGAGAGACAGAGACAGAGCGTGAGTGGGTTAGGAGCAGAGAGAGAGGGAGACACAGCATCTGAAGCAGGCTCTAGGCTCCGAGCTGACAGCACAGAGCCTGCCTGATGCAGGGCTCAAACTCATGAACCATGAGATCATGACTGACCTGAGCCGAAGTCGGATGCTTAACCAACTGAGCCACCCAGGCATCCCTCTGTATCCCCCTTTCTTAACAAACTTCCTAATCATAGCAGGGCTGTAAACTGTTGGTTGGTGAATGAATGAATGAATGAATGAATGCATGAATGAATAAATGAATCAATGAATGGGTGAATGTGTGGGGGAAAGCTATCTTCCTATAAAAATGTAGCAATCAAATGGAAGGCTCTGATTTAAAATCATAACATCCAGAATTTATGAGCTTTACCAGTCTTATTTCACAGAAGAAAAAACAAGTTTCAGCAAGTTTTTGTGATTTGTTAAAGCTTTGAAATAATAAATCCGGTTCTATAATCCAAGTGAACGACTAATCTGCAGCCCAATTTTCTATTCAGAAAGTGTATTTTTATTCTAGAAATGTCAGATAATTTTAATGTTCTGCTTTTCCATCTGTCATATTTAGTATAAGGTCATAATTCAGTCAAATGGCATATGTTGTTTCTCTACACTATTGAAAATAATAAATTCACTGGATAAGTAAAATTAAATTACATGAAGTGGTGGGAATTAATGCCTACTCTCACTCTGTGTGCTCAGTCTTAGTCTTACCCATCAGTCTTTCACAGTGATCATCTAGTCATTGGGGGGCAGCCCCACTACATCCTGAATCCATAAGGTTTTCATAGATAGTAGCTGCTCTCACAGTATCACTCAATTTGGTTCAGACATAATATGCTATACATTTTAGTCTAAAGGCTGGAACCAATGCAGGGCAACATGAACCCCTAGCTCAAAAAGGTTTTGGATGGCAACACACCATTTCATCTATGGGGAGGACAGTCTGCAGTCGGCATCACTCCACATATATATGTTTCTATTGAATATGTACTTCATTCAGGGTCAGTTATAAGACAAGTAAATTTCTCTTAAGTCTCATTTTTCAAATGCATCTGGGATTTTTAAGACTTTCTCTTTCCTGCGTCTTTGATTCCAGTGGGGTATTTCTGTCTTTCAGAAAGTGGGAAAAGATCAGCATTTCCACCCTGTTCCCACCCAATAGCATAAGCCGTCATGTGTAAAAATTCTGGAGCAAAGATGCCTGGATTCAAATCCTGTTTTTGCCTCTTACTAATAGAAAATCCTGAGCAAGATATTCAACTTTACTGGACCTCAGTTTCCTGAATTGTAAAACAAGGATAAAATAATGCTACTTCATGCCTTTTTGGTTTGTATGGCACATAGTAGGTACCACAAAAGTCTTACCTATTATTATTATCATTTTGATTTCTGTTTTCTGCAACTGACCATTTTTATTTTAGATGAATTTACTTAGACTAATATGACTGTAGTGTACCGAGTCTATCCTATGAAGCTGCAAAGACCCATGCTGAAACTCCCATTGGACCCTGTTTTATAATGAACATTTGAAAAAAAATATGGGATCACAAAGAAAATAAATGCAAAAACACCCATATATCTATCACTCAGAATTAAAAAGCGGGGCATTCTAAAAATCTAGAATTAAAAAGTGGGTTAGGCGTCTGACTTTGGCTCAGGTCATGATCTCTAAGTCTGTGAGTTCATGCCCCACATCAGGCTCAGCACTGACAGCTCAGAGCCTGGAGCCTGTTTCAGATTCTGTCTCCCTCTCTCTCTACCCTTCCCCCACTCGTCCTCTGTCTGTCTCTCTCAAAAATAAATAAATGTAAAAAAATTTTTTTAAAGAATTAACAGGTATTAGCATTTTCCATTCTACCTCCTATTGTTCGTTTTTTGTTTTTTTTTTTTTTCATTTTGTTAATAAAGAAGAACATTTAAGATAAAGTTGCTATCTCCTTTTTACCTTCGCAGAGACTATTGTGCTCTCAGTTCCAGGAAGAAAATATTTCACCGGATGTGGGATTTGGCGTGTGCTTTTTTAGTCCATGTTGAAATACAGTTTTATGTATGTAGTCATAAAATGTGCTTTTTACAGTTTTTTAAAAATAAAATTAAAGAGTAGGAAAATATATATATATATTTTCTGGAAATGTGAAGTGCATGGCTATTTGTAGATTAGGCCTGATAGTAGCAGCAGGAAGTAGCTCTAGAAGGAACCTTCCTGAAAACAAGGCCAAACAGAAGCACACAGAACTGGGAGAGAAAGGAAGAGAATTCTGATTATATCATTTGAGCCTCTGGATCCATCTATGCCAAAAGCTAATTCTTTTCTTTGGACTTCCTAGTTATATAGGTCACAGATTCACTTTTGTCTTAAGATAGTTTGAGTTTCTGTCCTTTTTTTTTCTTTTTCTTTTTAAATATTTATTTAATATAATTTATTGTCAGATTGGCTAACATACAGTGTGTAAAGTGTGCTCTTGGTTATGGGGGTAGATTCCCGTGATTCATCACTTACATACAACAACAACCCAACAAGTGCCCTCTTCAATGCCCATCACCCATTTTCCCCTCTTCCCCTCCCCACCCCCCCCATCCACCCTCAGTTTGTTCTCTGTGATCACCATATTCTGGCCTATAGTGCAAGCCTTATGTCTATTAAAAAATTCAATCCTCATAAAATGCCACAATTTATATTATTATTTTGAATTTATGAATGAGAAAATTTAGATGAAAGGAGCTAAATGATTAACCTGAGTTCATACAACTGGTGCTGTGGGATCCAGTTCTTTGAAGTCCTTTTATCTGACTCAGAAGCCTGTTTTCATAGTCATATCAACAATGCAAACGGACTGTACACACTTACATGTGTCAGCAAAGTCTCAACTGCCTTTTAGCCTCTCAGACATTTCAGGAAGAGATCTATGACCCTTGAAGGTCAGAGACTTTATCTTTAAAAGTTCCCCATGAGTCAATTATTTTTGCCTAAAGTTTACTAATGGGCTAATATATAAAATGCATTGGTGATTTTCAATTATAAGGCAATGTGATTGAATAGTTTAGTATTCACAAATAATAGTAATTACAGTAGCAATGGTACTTTCCTGAGATAGCTTTACTAATAGAAAAAAAGGGGAAAAATGCTCTTTTTGGGTCCCATGATTCTTAATACTTGCATGGTCTTTCCAAATTGAGTTCTTTAATAACATGTAATTTTCTCCCAATCATGAATATCTTTTTAAGTCAAAAATAAGATAAAAATCTGGCACAATGAACATCAGTTTTTATTTCCTGAGGTCTCTATGTCCTTTACAAAGATAATTTTATTAACATTAATTATTTCATACATTGTCTGCTAATACAATATTTCGTTGGTAATCGATCATCCTATGTTCATGAGATAAGAAATGAAAACACAATGAAAAGTTAAACTAGGTAAACAAACAAACTAAAAAGCCCAAGACCTAAACTCAATAATATTTGTATACGCTTGGGATACTGTTGACACAGCCTTGGTGTGTCCATATCCACCTTTCTATAATGGTGATGTTATTATCTCAGAGGAAACGATTTAATAAGCTGTTTTCTGTCTGGAAAAAATGGAATGAAACCTCAAAGACTATTTCTAAGAATCTCTAAAGGTCAATGCAATAGCAAACAGAGAACACCTAGATAACACGCACAAAATTGCCCTTTAGAAACAAAGAATATAGCCAATTAAATTGCCGCTGGATGTCAGCTAAACTTGCATATGGTGACATCAATTGGATTTGAGTAACTTCGGAAGAAGGACTACTGTTTTCTCCTGAGTTAATTCCAGTGGCAGAATCTACAAAGGCATATTTTAGGATAACAGTTTATCTTTAATTGATTTTACATTTATCATGTCTAGAATATTTCATTTCCTTGTGCTTTAAATTCTCGTGCAAAGGCTTTAGTCTCTGTTGTCCAAATTAGGTACCCTTGGTAGATGATACTTTTAAGTAGAAAGGAAGACATATATTTATTTTATTCCTTCCATTTTCTGTAATTTATGCCAAAGGGGGTAACACACCAGATGCAACCTAATTTCATGCCTTTCCATATGACACATCAAGCTATGTCCTTTGTAGCAATTCATTATTAAATTATGAAATCAAAGCTTACCTCAGTGGGGAAAGAAGAGTGTCAATCAATTACTTCCCCATTTTATGTTCTATTATCTGCTAAATAGGCCATGGTATGGTCCTATTTTACTTAATAATACGTGTTAACGAACAAAACAAAACTTTGTACCTAAATTATAGTAGCTACTCAAAACATATCAAACACCCAACTCCAGTAAATGTTTGACAATAAACATTTGTTAAATTGAATTGACCATTGTATTTCTAACTAGTTTACTTACCCATTAAAGAGTTTGATGCAACCCATCGTTCCTTTCCTAAGAAAATCCAAACAGACTTTTTTTCATATAACATTTTGCAAATAATTTCAAGGGAGATACAAATTCCCTATGGGTCCATATACTCGAATAATTTTTGTTTAATTTTTTTATGTTTATTTATTTCTGAGACAGAGAGAGACAGAGCATGAGTTGGGGGAGGGAGGGAGAGAGGGAGACGCAGCATCTGAAGCAGGCTCCAGGCTCTGAGCTATAAGCACAGAGCCCAACACGGGGCTCGAACTCACAAACCGTGAGATCATGACCTGAGCTGAAGTTGGTCGCTCAACCAACTGAGCCACCCAGGCGCCCCACATATACTCAAATAATTTTTAAAGGATTAAAAAAAGTTTAAAGAACTCATACAAAATCAATAAATTCTCATAACAGTGTCTACTTGAGACTAAATTAAATGTTAGGTATGTGACAAAGGCATCACTATAGGTCATTGACAATTTTGAATGCTATGGTATTAAGGAATTGGGGTAAGCGCTTTTGTAAAATGTATAAAACATTAATTGGACTGCTAAGAAATTGAACAATCTAAATCTAACAAAATAAATTTTATTTATTTCTTTATTTCTTTTTTTTTTAATTTTCTTTTTTTTTTAACGTTTATTTATTTTTGAGACAGAGAGAGACAGAGCATGAACAGGGGAGGGGCAGAGAGAGAGGGAGACACAGAATCTGAAGTGGGCTCCAGGCTCTGAGCTGTCAGCACAGAGCCCGATGCGGGGCTCGAACTCACAGACCGCGAGATCGTGACCTGAGCCGAAGTCGGCCGCTTAACCGACTGAGCCACCCAGGCGCCCCTCTTTATTTCTTTATTAAAATATTAAAAAAATAAAATGTTTGCTATGCCTGTACCTGGTTCTGCAAATATGGACATTGATGTCCAATTGTTTTATTACTCAAATTAGGTACCTTAGGCTCAGTTTATAAGATCATGTCCCATTTTTTGTGGTGCTATAGTGAAAAGGGACAAAATGATACAACACCACCCACTTATAGGATGTTATTTAGCATTGTTTGTTTCAGTAATATTTTATAAGAATTTCATAATCATTTACTTACTAAAAAATGCGTTCTGGACCTTAATGTAAACTCTGGACTATCGGTGATTATATTCACGTGGTTCACTGGTTGTAACAAATGTACCATTTTGATGGAGGATGCTGCTAATGCTAATGGGAAATGCTATGCCTGAGTAGGGGCAGGAAATATATGGGAAATCTCTATACCTCTCTCTTAAGTTTGCTGTGAACCTGAAACTTCTTTTAAAAAATAGTCTTACAGGGAGCCTGGGTGGCTCAGTCGGTTAAGTGTCTGACTTTGGCTCAGGTCATGATCTTGTGATTTGTGAGTTAGAGCCCCACATCGGGCTGTGTGCTGACAGCTCGCAGCCTGGAGTCTGCTTCAGATTATGTGTCTCCCTCTGTCTCTGCCCCTCCCCTGCTCACGCTGTGTCTCTCTCTGTCTTTCAATAATAAATAAACATTAAAAGAAAAAAATTTAAAAAATAGTCTTAAAAAAACAAACAAACATGGTTTTTTAGGGAGGAACCAGGGAGCATTTGGGACAGAAACAGCTTTTGAATCCATTGCAGATACTTAAGGGGACAGTCCTTCCTTCACAGAAATGTGGATTTATTCAAGTTAAAATGAAATCAGTTTTAATTGCTTCATAGTTACAATTGACATGGTTATGGATTCTATTTATAAAATTGTGATTATAAGCTTAAACAGGACTAAGTTTAATTTTTATCTACACTAGAAATAACAAATAATATTTGAATAACTATTGTGCCAGGCACTGAAAAAAAAATGCTCATAAACTGTAACTTAATCTTGACAAAAACGTGGAGTGGCATTCTCACAGGTGAAGAAATTGAGGCTCAGATGGGATGGTTAATCTATCCATCTTTCACAAAACTAGAAAATAACAGTGTCAGGATTTGAACTCAGGTTACACCACGGTGCATAGCCCGTGTTCCAAATGACAAAAATACTTTTCCTTTTTGGTCTAAGCTTGGCATTTTTAACATTTCTATTTAATGCTTTTGCTAAGCCTGGTGAGTCATTCATTTCTGGGTGTCCCTAGTGTCTTTTAAGAAACAGAATGAGAAATCCCAGGATTTTTCAACTTCTATTATTATATTGTTGCATATGCACACCACTGAGAATGAAAGGCTTGTTGCAGAAGGCAGAGCAATTCCTGACCTACAAGAGGAAGAGGCTTAGAAGTGGGGGGTGTGGGTGTCAGGCATTGACGTGGACTCAAATCACAACCTAGATTTGATGTCCTTTTCCAAACACCTAAATTGCTTTACTCCTTAATTTTTTTTTCCATTTCAATTATTCTTTTTTTCATAAGTGGTATATTTTTATTGTCCTGTCACAGTATTTTACCCTGTATTCCTCCACTTTTTTTCCTTCCATTTTATCCCTAAGGGTTAGTTTTGGAGCTGCCGCAGAAGAAATCAAATATGTCCTACAAACCTATTTTGACAAAATGTGTTTTCATGGTCTCCACAGTCCAAAGGCCTGCAGAGAACAAAACGTCCTTCCTGAGATGCATACAGTTTGAACACATAAAGTTTCTTCACAGCCACATGCAGCAGGCTAAACTCTCTTTCACAGAAAGAAAGTGGCATTTCCAATGACCTTTTATGGGATAATTAAAGCCATCTTTATCTCTCAGGCCTCCACAGGGCTTTTGTGGTCTCCTTTTTTGGTGCCTTTGTCTCTCAGGCCTTTGCCTCTCTTCCTTTCACCAGGTAAGGCTGAGGCCTTTTCTTTTCTTGCAGGGTGGTGGTCTCTTCTTGGACTGCCTTATCCTGGCTGCTTGCAGGCCAGGCAGTTGTCTGGCCCACTCTGGCTGATGGATGTTCATCTGCCTGTTCTTCCCTTTCTTTCCTTTCCTTTCCTTTCCTTTCCTTTCCTTTCCTTTCCTTTCCTTTCCTTTCCTTTTCTTTTCTTTTCTTTCTCATCATGTCAATTCTCTTTAGAGGCCCAGCACACTGTCGATTAGTGAACACTCCCTGAGGTTCTCAAGCGTCAACAAAATTCTGGTGCATTCCAGTTCTTTACCAACTGTATTCTCCATGATGCTCATGCTGTCACTGTTGTTTGCCACTTCAACTTGTTTGTTTTCAGCAGACCCTGCTTTTGTGAAGTAGGCTTGTAGCATTTTCACTTAGTATAAAGTAGAGGTGGAGACAGATGGTGAGGTTTGAGATCAGACACCAAATAGTTCCCTGGTTTGGATCATAATTCCAATACTGGTTAGCTCTGTGAATTTGAGGATGTTGCTTAAACTCTTTGAGACTGTTTCTCACATCTGTAAAATGAGAATAATAATACTATCTACCTCTTGGGCTTGTTGAGAATGAGACGAGATCAGGTATGGAGAACACTTTGCCAGCTTGGAGTAGGTTTTTAATAGCTACCCTGTTTTTTCCAAACATGTGAGTTTTACCACATACTGAGGAATTTCACATCCTCTGTCATAGTTATGAATTAAAATAACCCTGTGTGTTTGACAAATTAAGAATTCTTATCCTTTGTGTAAAAAGAAGAAGCAGGCTCAGAAAGTAAAGCAACTTATTCATAATCCTGTAGCCAGTGTCACTGATTATGTGACCAAGCTAGAACTGAGACCTCTATTTTTTTTTTCATCATTACCAGTTTAATGTTATAAGCATTGTGTGTTTCCTTTTCAGACTGACTTTAACAGTCAGCTTTCTTTTGTCCTTTTCAATCTCCATTATCTGTTCCAGGGCTTTGCAGAATACCTTGCACATAGTGGTTATCGGTATATATTTCTTAATTAAACGTGCTGAATGTCTAAAGAAGGAAATATTCCAACTATGTTTAAAATAGATTTCTAGCCATATCTCAGATCATATTTCAGCAACATTTCACCTCCATAATATTTACTAATTGTCTTCTCAATATAAGTATAAACTATGGCATATAAAGGATAAAAGAGGAAAACAGTAAGTAAACTTAATTTAGGTGGCCCAAAATGCCCTCAGAGATTTGGGGTTTGCCTTTTTTCTATATTTATTGCTTGATATGTTTTGCCTTACCCTTCATAGTCTGAATATTTTAATTATTTCTCCTCCCTATACATACACCATCACTTTTATGTTCATGTTATTCCCTTTGCCAGTAATGCTTATTTTGTGAAAATAACCATCTGTTTAATCATAAGGTACTCAAGGAAAGAGGCTGAGTTTATTCATCTCTGGACTTCAATGCCTGGCCTAGGCTCTGGTGTAGGAGACACTCAATAATTTAATTCTATTACATATTTTAGTCATTTATTTATGGCTCATGTTCATCACTGGACTGTGTTATATGTATGCCATATGCTGTTTCTATAACATTCTCTTAAAATGTTCACAGTAGCCATACCATAGACAGCAGTATTTATGCCCATTTGACAGATGGGGTTACAGGCTCAGAGGGGATGTTTAGTCTGCCCTAATTAATATAGATGGTGAGGGACAGAGATAGGAAATGGGCTCCATTACTCATTTATTTATATACCAAACTGTATAGGGAACATGTTTGTTTTAATATCATTCACTTTGCCTTTCACATTCAACTGCTGATATTTGTTGCTGAATGTGATCTGTGTGCATATGTATATCTATTCGTCATGTTTGTGACGCCCATGATATAAGTGCAAATATGAGGATTTGGCCACTACTCCCATAGTATATCTATGCTATGTAAGGAACCAGTTTCTTACATGTCTGATTGGGACAAGAGTGTCTTGACATGCCACTTTTCTAATTTTTCTGTTACTTCTTAGCTATCTTCAGTATACAAACATGGATCACAGACTAACTGGCAACTGCTATAGCCTTTCTACAACACCCTCTGATTGTAGGAATGTTGCAATACCTTCCATTCTATGGAAAATACATGCTATACCTATGCTGCATAGAGCTCTCAAGGTCTTCATATATATGGTCAGGGAGTCCTCAGAGCCAAAGGATTCTAAGGTTGAAGAGTTCAGCTTGGCTACTTTCTACTCCAAAAGTTATTAAGAAAGCCCAAAATTTTAAGCAAAACAAAAACATGAGAGGGACTATACCAAGCTCTTGAAAGATGCAAAGATACTAACAGGCGTTTGAGTCTGAAGCTACCTTTTGACTGGCCAGTCTGGGTCAGTGGTCTTATTTATGAGAATTCAAGCTTAAAAAAATTATCATCTATAATGGATCAGCTGGGCCATTTACTGGGAACCTGAACACTGTGCATAGAATGAAGAGGTTGGGAAAACAGCGATAATATAATAATGATGCTTTGTGTTTTTATAGATTATTTATAATATAACCTATAAGAAAGTAAAGGCCATGTCATAGTAAAAAGTGATAGGTTTGGAGATGAAAAGAATTGGGTTTTAAGCCTGGTAATCTCACATCTTACCTGTGTGACTCTCGACAGTTTCTTTAATCATGGCTCATCTAAGTTCATTCACTTATAAATTATAGCTAAAAATACACAGCCTCTAGAATTATTGTGATGATTAGAGATGATACACATTACTACTTTAACCCATGAAGAGTGAAGGTGCTCAATAAATATTTATAACTGATGTTATTATTTTTTTTTTACTACTATTATACCTCCTGTTATGAAGGAGTTCCACATTTAGGTGGAATAATTAGAATTAATTAATTCTAATTATTCCACCTGAATGGAAGGTTTCTGTGATTCATAAAAATGTACATGTATGTTCATTATACCTCCTGTTATGAAGGAGTTCCACATTTAGGTGGAATAATTAGAATTAATTAATTAATTAATTCTAATTATTCCACCTGAATGGAAGGTTTCTGTGATTCATAAAAATGTACATGTATGTTCCTTACACTTATGCAGGAGTTGTTATCTGTGTAGGTGTACTCCCCAGTTTGAAATTTTTATAAACACTTATATACAAAACTCTAAACATATTTTCTGGTTTTTATTCGCATCACATCAAGAATCTATTTTTAGGGTTTATGGGTGGCTCAGTCATTACGCACCTTACTTTGGCTCAGGTCATGATCTCAAGGTTTGTGAATTCGAGCCCCACATCAGGTGAGCTTCAGGCCCACTTCAGGTGAGCACCAGCCCGCTTCAAGTAAAACACAAGCCCCACTTTGGGTGAGCCCTGCTTCTCTCTGTCTCTCTCTGTCTCTCTCTCTCTCTTTGCCCCTCACTTAATTGTGCCCTCTCTCTCTCAAACAAAACAAAACGAAACAAAAAACAAAAACAAAAACAAAAGAACCTATTTTTAATGACAGCATCCCAAGTATATTAATTGCCTTGCAAACACAACTCATCAGAGATGAGATGAATCTTTTCTAACCAAAATTGTGTAAAAGAGTGCTAACATTACTCTTTGTCTATTCATGTTAAACTCATGGACAAAAACATAATAGAATGACATTTCCTTTGAAGACTTAAATGATTAAATAATAAAGGTTTAAAAGATAGTACATCAAAGGTGACCTTAAAATGTACACTAAGAAGAATTTGAAATGGATGTCCTTTTCTAGATCACTGAATATTGATTAGTATTCAAATCTAAACTCTTAGAAAAGTGTAACTGTGCTCTGTTAATAGGAATATAAATGAAACTGGATTTCCTTTGGGAAGATTAATTCATAATTATCTGGCCAAATTTTTTTTTGCTAGATTTAAGACATGGACACCTTATTTTCTTTCTGGTACACCGTGTAGAATCTTGGCATTGAGCCATTCCTGAGAATGGATGTTCACATTTATGAAAATCACAGGATTTAGTTTGATTCATCAATCTCCTATTAAAATATATTTCCAAGACTGCAAATATATAATATAAATAAATGAGTGAATAAATAATGCCCTCTTTTCTTTTAAATATTATTGACGATGGTAATGGCTGCCAGCAGAAATCAAATAGATTAGAAAAAGAAAAAAAATAAAGTCACTATGGGCTTAAGATCAAAGTAATGGTTTAGAGAATCTAGAACTTATTTTTAACTGACTGACTAGTCACCTTGGTAAAATCATCTAAATCTTTTTACCTCATCATTTCCTTTGCCAATTGGACTCCATGGAAACGCATAGTGATAAATAACACCAGCCTTTTGTGATCTAAAATTTTAGTGTACATACAGCTATATAAGGGGTCTCAAAAAGCTGTTTCTATTTTAGAACATATATTTTTGAGTCAACAGGTTTTGTGTACTCATTATCAGATGTTGGATTGAGCACAAGGAGTGAAAACAAAGATGAAGTGTCATAAACCTCTGAAGAATCCCCTACCTAATGTATGAAGTGCTTTAAATGGGCCACAAACTAGCTTAGTTCAAATCTCCTGTTAAATGGAAATTCCAACAAGACACCATTTATGTTTGTATTATCTAGCACACATGTTTTCAAAGTTAACTGGTAATGTAAACTACATTTTATCTACCTGAAAGAACATTTTAAGTACACACTTACACAAAAAGCTAAATCCATAGATCATATTATAAAATAAAAATGTTCAAAAATATTATTCAGAATTACAGTTTTGAAAGCGACTTTGATGTTAAATAAGTTAAATACTCTTCTTTGGTAGAAACTGATGCCCATAGAAGTTATTTATGTGCCTTCTCCAAGGATGTAAATTTGTTAGTGGTAAAACAGTAGTCAGGATTCTTACCTTCTAGGTTTTGATTACATTGTTTATTATATGTCATTAACATATGAATGAGAAGTCTTAACTCTTGAAATATTCTGGAAGAACTTTATACAACCACTTTCAATGTCATATTGAACCTGAGGGAAGACATTTAAAATATTTCATAATTCAGTCTATCCACAGATCATTTTAGGTTCTCTACATACTCATGTTTTTAGCAGTGAGTTATCGTTTGCATTACCTTTTATCCGTTATACTTGTTTCTGAAAAACAGTTTCTAAATAATGGACTTCTGATGCAATTGGGAGGAAGTGTAATTTTCACAATTGAGTATTACATGGACATTCACTTATTGCAAGGCCTATCCTTGCCTTTCTTGCATTATCTCTTAATACCGTCTTTCAAACCATTCACACTAAACATCAGAGGCTAATTGTAGTTTCTGTCCTGTAGACTCTCCATTGGCTTATAATGTGCTCTATGTCCTCTTTTCCTGAGTTTAGGTATTGCTTACCTCCAGAGAAACCTTTCTTGGATATCTCTGCCCTGGTGAATGATTTCCTTCACACTCTGTGTATTCTATATCTCCACTCTAGTGTGTTCTATACAGTGTCACAGTTGCCTGCTTATTACCTCTTTTCCTACTAGATGGTACATTCTTGTGCCGTGTTCACTGTTATATCTTCAGCAATTGGCTCAGCACATAATAGGAACAAAAGAATTATTCATTTTTATTACATGAAAATTGAGATATCAACATTGCATTTGTAAGGAAGTATTAATATATTTTGGAGGAAGGCTATTTTCTTTCTGGTATCATCCATATGAAATATGACTGTGCTATACATCATTGAAGCATATTTTCAATGAAAGAAAATAAGAGAGATATCTAAAACATTGAGAGAGGTAACTAAAACATCAAGACAGATATTTAAAACATGAAGAGGAAGATAGATATATAAAAAATCAAAAGAGGTATCTGGTCTCATTTCATGGGAGGATTTTTAGAAAATCCCTGAATCATCTGAAAAACTGCATTTATATTCATGCTTGGAATCTACATTTTTATTTTAGATTCAGCATTTGTCTGACAGCACTTGTAAGGGAAAGGAGTGGAAAAAGAAGTATACCTCACATACTAATTATTTCTGCTTCTGTCAGATCATTTATACTATGGATTACTAAGAAATATTGGAGTTGAAAGCCACCTTAGAGTTATTGTACTCAACTCCATCAATTAGCAAAGGAGGAAACTAGATTAAATAAGTCTCACAGGATCAAATAGCTGGTTTGTGGAGAGCAAGGACTAGAAGCTTAGTCTCCTCTTTCCCACCTTGGGCATCTCATACCCTAGCACATATACAATAGTAATAATAGGCATGTTTTTAGTGTCCTAGATCTCCCAAATCTGTCTACCCATGTGGAAGGATCTTGAGTTTTATAGTAAATGTGGAAAAGATGTGAGTCTAGGTGTTTACTCTTACAGATGGGAAAAATCCTTAGAAGGTGAATATATTTCTACTTTGAGAGCCATAGTTAAAAGAAGCTGTGTTAAGAAAATGAGATTTTCTAACTTATATTTAGCATTAAGCTTTGTGTAAGCAATCTTGATATTTATTAATTCACTCATTTACCGAGAACCTACTGTATACAAAGCTTATGTTAGGTGCTAGAGAGTATCTAAGAACAGAGGGAAGATCCTTTACACAAGTAAAATTCTTTCAGGCTAATGTAGAAGTAATAAACACTTGTTGTTAATTTAGAGTACATGTCACTCTTTAACTATAATATTGATGTCTCATTGAATATAGGATAATTTCCATAAATATTGTATACATCTCTCTATTAAAATATTAAACACATATCATACCGCATGTGGCTTATATATACAAATTCCTTGTGTTAATTTATTTTATTTTTAAATTTTATTTAAATCCAGTTAGTTAACATATAGTGTAATAATATTTAAGGAGCAGAATTTAGTGATTCGTCACTTACATATAACACCCAGTGTCCATCCCAACAACTGCCCTCTTTAATGCCTATCACCCATTTAGCCCATCACCCCTGCCACCTCCCCTCCAGCAGCCCTCAGTTTTGTTCTCTGTACTTAAGAGCCTCTTATGGTTTGTGTCCCTCTCCGTTTGTATCTTATTTTTCCTTCTCTTCCCTTATGTTCATCTGTTTTGTTTCTACAGTTCCACATATGAGTGAAATTTAATGATATTTATCTTTCTCTGACTTATTTCACTTAGGATAATACACTCCTTGAGTTTAATTTTTAGATTCTTGGCAATTAACACATATATTGTCATGATAACACTATTTGTATAAATTTTCAATTAGTTACTAATTCATTAAAACCACATATAAGACACTGAAAGCCAGATGCTATTTTAAGGGACTTACACTTTCTTATACATGTAAGCATTAAATGAAAGTAAATTAATAGCTGACTACATGTAAGGTAGAAAATAAACATAGTTAGGAGTTTAGAGAAAAAGATTTCTTCCTTGAAGGGTAGTTGAGAGGATCCTTGTTTTTTTGTTTTGTTTTTATTTTTGTTTTTGTTTGTTTTAGAAAGAGTGAGTTTGAGCTGGGCCATGAAGTACGACAAAACTCTGAGTATTTATTCAATAAACATTTACTAAAAGCTGCCAGGTAAAACAGTGACTCATGTCATAATACCAAGTTATGTTTCTTGGGAAACTAAATCTTTTTTTGCCTCATTTTTTGCAAGTGTAAACTGGGGATAATAGTCATAGCTGCCTCACGGGTTGTTGTAAAGTACAAACTCTTATGAGGTATAAAGATCTCAGCTCTATGCCTGACACATAGAAAGAACTCAGTGAACATTTGTGTTTGATTACTATTCACTCTTGTAAGTATAGGGACAGTACAAAAACAATCCAGTTGTAGGGATCGGCCTGAGCTCTAGGAATGACCTGCGGGCTTCAACAATGTCATAATGTAGCAATAGAAGTTTCTAGCATGGGGAAGGGAAAAAACACATAATATGAGAAGTAGAGGAAGCAGGTGCAAAGGAGGGAGAGTAGTGGGGGTAAGAGAAGAAAAGAAATTTTGTAGAGAATATACTGGTAGAGCTCAAGTAGTCGCTTGTATTAATTAATGAGATTATTGGTGTGTATCAATTGATTGTCCCCACTAAGGATCTTCTACCCCTTATTAACGCAAATAACTAACGTACGAACTTTCCAAAACTTCTGGTATAAAGTGAGCTTTTCCAAAGGCTGATGCTGCTGAGGGCCAAGTAATTACAATACTGCAAAATCATATATTGCCTACAGAATAGGGCTGCAATTTCTTAACATGGTATGTAAATTCCTCTAAAATTTTTTATCCTAATGCCTGATGTAAAAACATGTATTTATTCTGAGAATGTCAAAGGTCTTCTCTGTGTTGGGAAGACTATTGGGAAATGGATTTAGAGAGAAGGAAATGTTAGGAAGATGTTGAGGATCAACTTAATGGAAGTCCATGTCTTTCATATACATTAACTCATTCCAATCCTTACATCACCCTCTAAGGGAGACTTTCATAGCAATTCCACTTTGGAGATGAAAAGCGTGGGTGTTCTGAAAGATGACATAAGATAGAACAGGAATTTGAGTTCATTTATTTTAGCTATCAGTCCTGTGCTCACACAAATTCCTTCCACAGTACTTGTGAATCCAAACAAGCTGGGAACCTCTCCATCATCTAAACAAATTCAAGTTCAAATGGGGCGATGTGTGGACTATAGATATTGTCAGCAGATAGTACAAGTCTGCTGCTGAGAGGAGAGATAATCATTAACATCAGTGAAGATGGCTAAATTCACCTGGTTTCAAATTTCCTTATTTATTTATTTATTTATCTATTTATTTATTCATTCATTTATTCATTTATTTTTTAATATGAAATTTATTGTCCAATTGGTTTCCATACAACACCCAGTGCTCATCCCAACAGGTGCCCTCCTCAGTGCCCATCACCTCCCCTCCCCTCCCTCCCACCTCCCATCAACCCTCAGTTTATTCTGTTTTTAAGAGTCTCTTATGGTTTGGCTCTCTCCCTGTCTAACTTTTTAAAAAATTTCCTTATCTAAGTGGTGATTGAGATAAGAAAAGTCTGCTTTGTTGGGACACATTAATAGTGAGTCCTTCTCAAATCCTGGGCCAGCAGCAGTAGATTAACAAATGTGAATAGGGATAAAGAATGGACCAATGAAATTGATTGGTGAATGACAGATGCAAGAGACAGCAGAAGAGACAGGTAGGCTGGAGAAAGAGATAGAAACCTTTCTAGAAATAGAAAGAGAAAAAGGGAAATCAAGTGATAGAATCTCACACAAAACAAAGAGACAGATGAAGTAGATATAGTCCAGAAACTAAAGAACCATTGTTAACCTATATAGGGAAGGTAATATTCCTATAACCTAACCAACATGTCTCTCTGAGAATCCCCTCAAGTATGCAATGGAGTTTGTACATAACCCCAAGGAAAAAAAAGAGATTTTCATATGTATATTTCAGAGTTTAAACTCAAGTAAGTCTATAATGGTTGGGACAAGGAAAGGTGATGGTCTTGAAAGATCCATGCTCACTACAAAGGAGGAGAAGGGAGAGGGAATGAAAGGGAGGGAAGGGACGAGGGGGGTGGGAAGGAGAGAAGAAGAGAAGAAGAGATAGAGGTATGGGGGTCGGTGAATGAAGATAAAGAGTAATGGAGAAAAATGGGCATAATATGAATGGCAATAGGTAACTTTCAATACTTTCCACTTTTCAGTACTTTTTGTTTCCATTTGCCAGAATTAATGTAGTGTAGTATAGTAGATTTGGGCACTGCTGATTGGTTTTATTGATTTCTAGTTACAGAATGCAGTCCAGATTATTTTGCTTATTTCTATTTCAGTTTCCTTCTCTTGTAATTTAGTGTAGTTATTTTATATCAGTTTTATTGCTTTAATTTTTGAGAATTAAACAAGCCCAGCCTATGTAAGTGCTATACATAGAACTGAAAAGGCAAATACAAATGCTACATGCCATTTTCTTTTTATTCCTTTACATGTTGAAGGGTAGATAAACCAAGTATAAAATAAAACTGAAGCTGAAGTAAAATTACCAAGTGATATGCAGAAATTGTGTAAACTAGTGGAATAATTTGTTACTTTTGAACAAATGAATCAGGAGGAGATTTGTAGAGAAAACATCAGCTGAGTGGAATCCAAGGACTGGAGAAGTGAGGGGAAAAGCATTCCGTGTGTAAGTGGAGGCACAGAGATGATTAAGAGAGGAAGGAGAGACAGAGCTAGTAATTCTGTTTGTCAACTGACTGGGTGAGTAAAAAGACACATTGGGAAATGAGACTGAAAATGTGGCTTATAGACAGATTAGAGAGGGAGATGAAAAACAGGTAGTGTAGTTAGACTTTACTGTAGGTAAGAGGGGAGACTTTGCAGACCTTGGAGGAAATGCATTACTTTAGTGGAACTGTTTTTTTTTTTTTTTTGAGAACAAGAGAGAGAGCCAATAAGGGGCAGAGAAAGAGAGAGCAAGAGAGCAAGAGAGCGAGAGAGCGAGAGCGAGAGTGAATCTTAAACAGGCTCCACACTCAGCACAGAGCCAATGTGGGGCTCAATTTCATGATTCTGAGGTCGTGACCTGAGCAGAAATTGAATTGAATGCTTAATCAATGAGCCACCCAGGCATCCCTAGTGGAACTGTTCTTTATATATGTCACATATTTGATAATTTAGAAGTGGCAGTGGGCACAGGGAAATTTGAAGAATAGTTATTCATTCAGAGGTATTTGCTCAAGTCTAGGAAAAAAGTACTGCTTTTCTTTTCCTTTAATGTTTTAAGGTACTTTGCAAAACAGGTTTGCGAAGAACCTAAAAGAATAAATAAGTTAATCCCTATATGTTGCTTCCATAAATTGTTGCCACATTCTGAATTGTTTTCTGCTAAAACATCTAATATTTAATGCAAAAATGGATTAAAACTAAAAAAAACAAATAGACAAAACCTTCTGCAGTAAAGTTATTTTTAAAATGTGACTTTACTTACTTATATGAGGAATATATAGGTTTGGACAGATTAAGTAATAAATGTGCAATCAGAGGTGAGCCAGCCTTGACATCTAACTCTAGCTTCTAATTATGTCTGATTGGAAATCATAGTGTTCTTACATTGGCACTTTGTGTAAAATGATTCTTAACAAACCCTTTTTTCAGTTCCTTCTTAATTTCCTCCTTGGTATTGAAACCAACTGGTCTTTGTGTTTTGATGTCTATCCATCCCATTTCCAATACTTCCTCCACTCTGCCAAAAGGATCATTCCCATGGCATACAACTTTCTTATTGCCCCTGCCCTTCTTTCCAATAAAACGAATGCCTTTCATTACTTGCAGTTAAGTGTAAGGAAGCTAATATTGGTCATGGACTTATAATATCAGTTTGGAAAAGTTGATGTCAAAGAGTATTCATCTGGGAAGAGGCAGATAAAGGAATTACAACACAATTGGAATAATTCAAAGTCTGATCATTCTATCATAAACTGCAGCAATAAAAGAATATAAAAGTATATAATAATGTGCAAATATACCTGTAATGTATTTAGTTTGAAAAAATGTAAAATCATATCTACCGTATGATTTACTTATAATTTACATTATTTCTAATATATGACTAAAAGAATCAAAACCAATATACTAACAGCTGTTATTTATATATGGTAGAGATTTCTAGGTAATATTTAATTTTTATGGTTATTTTTTGTATCTATATATTTTTAACTCAGGTTGTTGTAATAAATATTGTTTTGTATTTAGAAACAGACAATGGGAATTATATATTATAAAGATTCATTCAAATCATATGCCTGTACAAAGTATCATCTTAAAGCAAAACTTCTATTTCCTGAGTTATTTGTTCTTCTGCTTTTATTTTGGAGAATGCTGTGAAGACTATTCCCTCCAACACCAAACTGATAGCTGCTGCTGTGCTGTGTGCATTGCTCCTCACAGATCCTCACTGTCTGATACAGTCAGTCACAGGCTGCAGAACATCCATAAGCATTGAAAGGCACAATCCCTTGAGAAACCTGATTTTTTAGTAAGGTTTTTCAAGGAACGTCGCTTGTTTTCTTTTTCTTAGCTCTTCCTTTTTAAATTCCCCCTTCCCTTCAGATACTGTTTCCCTGGAGCTTTAAGAAAATTGCATTTTTTTCCTCTGCAAAGTGCCCTTTAGAGAAGAGTGAATTTGCAGGACCCTGAGTGTGACAGCATCTGTCTTCTGCAGCCCCTAATAGTTTAGGGCAGGATTTACCTGCTGCTACATTCTCCTTCCATTCCCATGAGTCAATAAAATTCAACCACTGCCATAGTGAAGAAAGTTTTTTCCACTTGAGTTTGGGATGGAGATGGGAAGATCTTTTGTCCTTCAGGATGATCTTTATGTTAGGGGTGAACAAGGTGCCAAGGAACTTTGTGTAAAGACTGATTTACGGAGCCCAGTCATCTTGCTCAGCCTTCTCTGCTGTTCTCAGTCCAGTGTCTTGCTCACTTGGATTCAACACTTGAAGCCTAGCCTCCCTGGCAAGATCTTTGACGCTTCAAGTAGGGTTTGTTGTTTTATTGTATTTCCCTGATTTCCCTTAGAAATTCCTATTAGCTCTTTTGTTGGCTACAACTAAGCTCAATCTCTCTATTCTGACTCAGACCCATATCAGAGTATTTGTTCTTTCAGTAAGTAGGATCTACTGAGAATCACTTTTCTGCTTGGAACTGCACTAAATTCCTCTACCCACTATTGTGAAGTTGAATCCCTGGAAGGTAGAGCTCAACACCCATTCAATGACCCTGCTTAGAATAAATACGATTTATAGCATAAATTTTACTCTAACATCTGCTTTTGCTTCTTCCCATAGGTTTTAGAACATTGTGTTTTCTTTTTCTTTTGTTTTGAGACATATTTTGATTTTCCATTTTATTTCTTATTTGGCCCATTGCTTGTGCATTAATGTGTTAATTAATATTTATGTATTAAATATTTAATATTTACACTGAAGAAATAAAACAAAATTTATCGAAGAAAGGTAATTTTTTTTAGTGACGATAGTCCTCTACTACTTATCCAAAGGAATATCTTGGAAACATTTCACACTCACTCACACATTTGTTCTCAGAGCTCAGATTCATGACAGACCATGTTACAATGGGCTGTTCTTTACACATAAACTGAGTTCATAAAAATTTAGCCCTTTAGAAGATAAGAGAACTGAAGTAATATAGATAAATCTTTTATTTTATAAATGGAGAAATAAAAGTTCACAAACTGAATTATTGCCTCTAGTGTGTCATTCTCTAACATATATAAACTGCCTGAGGTCAGCAATTGCATTTTGTTGGACATTATATTTTCAACATTTAGTTCAAGATTTATTCACATTTGCTGAATGAATGAAGAAATGTCTTCACTGTTACAGAGGGGTAGAAATATGAATGATACTAGAATCTTAGACATCCAGATAAATGCCGTCTCCACAAAAAGTAAGAACCATTTATTAAGGACTTACCTGAGTGATTGAGTGACAGATCCTATTTACATTTACATATAATATTTTGAAAATTGTGCTTAAGATAATTGATTACCTTTTTTAATCCTATATTGATAGGTATTCTCCATTTTACAGGTTGGGAAAGTGAGACACAGAGAGATTAAGTCCCCTCCTGCAAAGGTTACACTTCCAGCAAGTGATAGAATTGAATTTGAATTCCAGTAATCAGAGACTAGAGTTTGTATTCTTAATCTACACTCTGCCTCAACTGTATTCAGAGCCGTAAAGTAAAGGCCTTCTACTGTGGATGATGAGAGCACCCATCAAATTGCATTTTATTCTTGAAATAAATAGGAAAATTTAGGGGTTTTAAGTTCAACTTTTTATATGTTGTAAAGTGAGAAACAAAATTAATTTCATGAAAACCTAAGTGGTTTCAGAAACCATACCTAAAATTGAGATGATATTGCTTTTCATCAAAAGATTATAGGGCAATTCACCTAGCCACTGAAAATCTATCATTTCTAAGTGAGAAAGCCAAATAGAAGTGATAACTTTTCAGCTGAATTAATTTTTATTTCATACTTCTAATTTTGTCCTTTAGAAGAGAGTAAGAGTAAAAATTCACTTTACTTGGAACAATTTATAGTTGCATTTAATTTTGAACGAGGGTGAAGATGAAGGGATTGATAAAAGTTTAATTTTTCTGACTCCGATGTTTCCCACTTGGAATCTTTAGCAATACCATTTCATATCCAGATTTCTTTGATGTTAAAATTATATTTAGCAGATATTTATTTACTAAGGGTAGAGTAGATTTTATGACAATAATTTAAATAATTGAATACAGGAATGTGATCACCTCCAAATATAACATACAAACATTCTCAAAAGAGCATCTTCTGGAAACCTGGTAAAAGTACATTTTTTCAAAGAAAACATTTAGTGTGCCTACTCAAAGAAACAAAGATTTAAAAATAAGTAATGCAGTGTTGGAGACATCAAGAAAAGTGATGCTTGGCAATTTAGAAGGATAGGGTGACAGGCATGTAAAGAAAACTGGCAGCTGGAAATTGGATTTGAATATGTACACTTCCACTTGTTGGCTATGTGACTTTTCTGAACCTCAGTTTTTTTATCAACAAATGAGACTTTGTCTGATATGGATTAAACAAGCAGTGATTTATAAAAGGTTAATTATGTGAATATAAACTAGAAAACTATATGTCTAGAATTTTCAATATCCATGAAACCTCCCTTTTGTTCTTGCTACTTGAGAGCCTCTGCCATATAAGATTCATGTAGGAATCTTGATAGATACTAGAAAAAGAAGATAATGTGCTTTAGGATGTTGTCTTTTTTCGTGTGCAGTTTTCAAATAAAATACTTAAAATTATTTGATTAAGAGCACTGGTGTGGAAACCAAGTATGTGTTTACCCAAATTTCTGAACCGTAACACTGTCTTGACCTATCTTTCTTCAATTTGCACTTGAAACTGAGTCACTCACTAAGAGGCTTGAAGTAGTTTCTTATTAAGGTTGAGAAATGTAAAAATAAAAAAAAATGAAGTTAGAAGAGATTCCCTTTTTGTCAGTCATGACCTTTTGCTGTCTGATTTAGTCTGAGAGCTTTCCAGTTGGAGTGCCTACTCCACCCTTGAGAGGCCTGTGCATCTATGTAAAGTCATTTATTTCTGAAATGCACTTGCCTCCTTTCATGTCTGGAGGGGACCATCTTTCCTCTGGCCCCAGTGAGTATGATTTAATTCTTTTTGGAAAGCTCTTTGTTTAAACCTCAGTGGAATACTATAAGGAGCAATATTGAGTCTCTAACTCAACAGAATATTTTCACAGCCTTCTGCAAAACATTGCCCCTTGGTGGAGTATCATTAGCCTTTTACTCTGAGAGTTTCTTAGATGCACGTAACAAGTTGTAGGTGTTCAATAAATATATGTACTGCCAAATTGATCCTGTATATTTTCCATCTCTCTTCTTTTCAGTGCCTTAGATAAGAACTTCCACATAATATTTAGTAGTCTTTTGTTGAGTCAAATAGAACCACATATGTATATTGACCACTTGCATACTAGTCCAAAAACTAATTGAAAATATAGCTAATTCCACATATACTTCCATTTAACATTCATTGAGTCTTAATGGTGTGACAAGAATTCTGTTAATCATTCATTCAGAGAAATGAAATAAAATATGATTTCAGTGTAAGATGATCCTACTCTAGATGAAGTAAAAACTAAGCACACCCACATAATGATTATGTAATATGACTATATGATAATGTTAATGAACTTCATGTCAAGAAGTAATGTCTCTTTTGGTGTATTCAAAAAAAAAAAAACAAATGGAAACAGGAGATGATGTTTCTGGAAAGTAGTCTGTGCTGAACTAAATAAAGTAGGCCTGCACCTTGTAGGTGAGCAACAAGTAAGTGCAAACACATTTGGTTGTAAAAGAGATTGACATATTGGGAACTAGTTGATAAAATGTTCTTGGGCTGAATCCATGGTCAAAACATTCAGAGGAGTAGATTAAATCAGGAAGATTATGGTCTATGAATAACCTTCAATTATAAACTAAGCACACTTATGCCTGTGTGTGTGTGTGTGTGTGTATACTAACTCTGTTATTTCTAAAAAAAAGATGGTTCTAAATGAGGAGAGCATGACAGTTAAGTAGACAATTTAGGAGGCAACAATAATTTTCTAGGTGTGATATCATAAAAGTCTAACTGAAAATTTTAAATTAGTATCAGTGAAAGTTGAGATGAAAAAATAAAACAAACATTTTTTTTAAATGGCCTACAATAATGGGTCTCAGACCAGTGGTATCAGCATCAAATTTAGAGGTACTGAATCTGAAACTCT
Source organism: Panthera tigris (assembly GCF_018350195.1). Classification (NCBI taxonomy): domain Eukaryota; kingdom Metazoa; phylum Chordata; class Mammalia; order Carnivora; family Felidae; genus Panthera; species Panthera tigris. Next base: position 50,368,093 of record NC_056669.1, read on the forward strand.
GGGGTCGGGGGAAGAGTTAGCAGTTTGTATTATATAATAAGCCTCCCAGATGATTCTGATGTGTTTGTAAGTTTGAGAACTATTGACTGAAATTTTGTAAGAATTGTAAGGGTTTCTCTTTCTGTGTCCTTCAAAAACTTATTCATCATACATTTATTAACATAATTCACTGACTCTAAGATACTACCAATTTTAAAATTCAGTGCTATTTTATGTATCATTAAAAATGCTGCCAGTTAAGCCAATTCATGCTATCAATTTTAAGATGCATCCCAACTTCAGAAGTGTTAAAACATAAAGTATGTATCTTAGAATGTATAAAATATGTTGTGTTGACTGCCATAAAATCATACTGAATAAAAGAGGTGATATTTCACAGATACATCAACCTATTTAAAAAATTTTTTAATTTAAATATTTTTTAACATTTATTTATTGTTGAGAGACAGAGAGAGACAGAGCACAAGCAGGGGAGGGGCAGAGAGAGGGAGACACAGAATTCGAAGCAGGCTCCAGGCTCTGAGCTGTCAGCACAGAGCCCGACACAGGGCCGGGACCCATGAACCACGAAATCATGACGTAAGCCGAGGTTGGATGCTTAACTGACTGAGCCACCCAGGCACCCCTACATCAACCTATTTCTATACTTATTCTCATCAAACTTTGAACCACAACTACATATTCATTTCCATTTATTTAATTTTGTTTTAACCTCAGACGTCACATTTCTACTCTTTTCACTAATAGGTTATCTGAGTCTAAATTATTGGAATCTACCTCTCTTCTTCCCACTGAGTAAAAAGGATAGAAATGTTTAGGGCATTATATTTAGGTTTTGGGAGTACTTAATTACATTTTTCAGAACTGAGGAACATTTTTTGGGAACAAAGGCAGGTTTCCCTTTGAACACGTATCTTTGTACCCTACCATCAGTGTATCGCTCCAGTTACTGCAGACATAATCAAGAACAAGACATGATACACCTACATTTCAGGAGCTCCCACAATGTCTGGTAGTGATCTTCGAGGTGTTTGGAGATGTCTGGGTCACATAGAATTTTGCAAGCACATCTGTCTCCTAAAAGTTCAGCTCTTACCCTCTCTGCGGGGGGGTACATGGCCATCCTAAACTGGTATTTTCCCTAAAGTTTTCTCCCATTAACTTCTGGGCCTTGCTCTTTTTCTTTCACTTCCCTTTGTCTCTTTTATATTCTGTACGGGTCATTCTCCCAGACAAGAAGCAGCCCAGACTTCTGAATTTGCTGCACTACATTTTCCTCAGGCCTGAACTAATTTAGTATGGAATGGGAAATACCTACAGGCTGCAGCATATGAATTTGGGAATAATCCGAGACAGAGTAAGTGGGGAAAAATTAAACCAAAGTATGGATATAGTCTAACTAGATAATCAATCCTGAAGGATGGAACAAGAAACTCTAAATACAAGAACTGGGATAAAGAGAGAAGCAAGTTAGTTGAGTCTGTGGTAGACCTGAGCCATGGAGGGCATAGCTGCTGGTGCTGGGGCTGAGCTACCTCCACTCTGGTAAGGTAAGATACTTAGATGAAAGTTTTATAGCCATTGTTACCTGAGAAGGTGACCCTGAGCATAAATAAGTGATTTGCCTAAGTTCTCTAGGTTAGTCAGCAGCTTAGCCGGGGCTCCTGATCAGGACTTTCGCCCCACTGCCCAGCAGCATTACCCCATGTGCAACACTAGTATGATTATAGAATATTTTCCCAACAATTGCTAATTTATCACAGAGATCTCACAGTTAAGATATGTTAAAAAGTTAAAAGGTGTTAATTAATCAAAAGCAAAACTACAGTGTTTTAGTATGGATTTTAAGTATGTAAAAATAAGGTAGGGTTACTTATTCTCTGAGAATCACTTTTATCTCCTAAAATATGGGGAAGTGATTTCTTCACTCTGAATGCTTAAATTTCTCTTGTACAAAAGAAATCCCTCAAAACAAACAAACAACAAAAAATAGAAAAAGAAAAACAATTTATAAAATATAAATATGTTATAGAAACCTGAGATATAATCAGTAGCATTATCATCATTAAACAGGAACTAAACTAAAGTTTTGCTTGGGTTGAGTCACCCACATACACACACACACACACACACACACACACACACACACATTCACACTCACACTGACACACACACACAGTTGCCCCTGGTGGTGATTTTAAAGTAGTTTCTTCTGTACTGTACTAGCGTGAAGTCCATCGTGTGCCATTTATTAACATTCTGAATCTGGTAAATTCGTTAAGCTCTTTATTTTATTTGTTTATTTATTTGTTATTTTAGAGAGAGAGAGAGCGCGCACACAAGCTGGGAAGAGGGGTAAGGGGGTGGGGGAGAGAGAGAATCTCAAGCATGCTCCATGCTCAGTACAGAGTCCAGTGTGGGACTTGATCCCACGATCCTGGGATCATTATCTGAACTGAAATCAAGAGTTGGACACTCAAACAACTGAGTCATTCAGGGCCCCCTCCCCTTCTTAAATTTTCCATTAACCTCTCTAAAGCTTAGTTTTCTCATCTGTAAAATAGTAATGGTACTAGTATCTATACTATAGAAGGTTATTGGGGATTAAATAAGATAATATAATTACTGTTTAATATATCATCATTAAAGTCCTAAAATTAGTCTAATGCCATGGCTATTAGAAACCACACATTTGGTGGAAAGCACAATATATAACATTTGGCAACCATCTGCTATACCTTGGCTGGAGTTCTAGGTATTTGAAAAAAAATTATCTTATTGGGTATTCACAGCAAATCTTCACATTGCCTACTAATGTCTTTATTTTATGGATGAGCAAATGAAAACACAGAGAGTGTAACTCACTTGTCCAAGGTCAGAGGCCTATAATTGGAAGAGAAAGGAGTGGAACACCAGTCATTATGACTTCAAGGCCCTTGCTTTTTCCACAGTGTACCCTGACTGAGGGACAGCATAAAAGGGACTAGATTGGTTAGTCAAGGACCTGCTACTGTAATTAATTTTCATGGTTGTATTTTTGTATTTGTCTGAGCTTCTTTCATTCTAAACCTAACTTAGAAGTGTTTCTAAAGAAAGAGAAAGCTTGGTGTTAATATTGCTCATACTCACCGTGGGAAGAAGCCTTTTCCTACATAGGAATGGTAATTTTATTTCTGCCCTTAAAATGAGAAATAGGTCAACCTACTTACTTATTGCATTGCTTAAATCATCTTCTGGGGTTTTGGCAGTTTAAGGCTTATAGGTCTTTTCTTGGCTATTTTCCTCTAAATCTCTTAAGGGATCATAGATATTCTATGCACATCCAATCAAATATTTATTAAAGAATATATAATATAACTGTAAATTTATTGTAACATTTTTCTTCTAAGGAGTTCAGAACCCTATGGCATAAATTACCTCATTTATCTTCATATACATTCCCAAGGGAAGAGCTTGGTAGCATTATCAGCTCAGATTAAAAATAAATGGGCAAGCATAAACCAGTTGTTCAGTTAGTCAGTCTATCATCAGGATTGACAGGGTTTCCACTATTTGCAGGTAACTCTGCTGGAAGCAGTAGCCATGCTGTGTTCAGGGGAGCAACATGTCAGAGCAAGGCTAGTCTGGAGGGAAACTGAAATGGCTCAGGAGTGCCTCAGTTCACCTTGCTCTGTTTATCTGCTTTTTTGCCCAGCTAGTGACTAAACAGTAGCATAGGTCCTTGTTTCCATTTGAGAAGCCATCAGCCATTGTTCTGTCTTATCACCTCATACTTCAAGCCTCAGATGAGTCATTGTTTTAAGACCTTTGATTTTTGTAAAAATCCCAAAATGTATTCATTTAACATATTTATCATAAGGACTCAATCAGAGACTTAATAAAAAAAACAAAAAACAAAAAAACAAAACAAAAATGACACTACAGGTTAAGATACAGTCCTATGCAGAAATCAAAGAAAGGGCAGACCATCTAAGGGAAAACTAAAAAGACAACACAAGGAGAGAGGCTGGATAAGACAGCGTTCTTGTCTGGAGACCTGCTTTGAGTAGGTTTCTTGCAGATACTTTTTAAAGGTTGTGGGCTTTTTTTCAGGGCTCAGCAGCTTGTATGTTCAAAGGGCTATCAATGTTGGGTTCTCCTAGCAGGCTCTGTATGGACAGCAGGAGGATCCTGACAATCATACAGGGTGGCCCACTTGTCCTTCAGGATGTTAAGCAGATGTTACCCCAGGTGTGCACAGTGGGGTGGTAGCAGGGTGTGAGGAAGTGCACTGTGGGTGCATTTTAAGGTTAGCCACTGGAAACTCCAAGAAAAGCTTATACCTCAGATCTTCATATACTCTGTCAGCTGCTCCATGGATGGCCCCTGTCCACTTAAAATGGTTGTCTGATTCAGGGAAGATAGGAATTCCTGTGTTGCCAGACATCATCAGGGTCATCAGCTCCTGCTGTAGCCTCTTGCCCATGGAGTGGCCAGTGCCCTGGCTCCTTTGTGGGCAGCAAGCAGTGATGCTGGTGGAGGCTGGGTTGTGGTTCTGGGAAGCCATCCAGAAGGTGCTGGCAGGGACATGAGAATTCGGGGAGCACCACCACAGGACTGCAGGCCCACCTGTCTGCTTACAAGGCTTACCTTGATGCTCAGCAGAGTTGATCATGTCTGTGTCTAGACTTGTGGCAGTTAGATGTAGTGAATATATCCAGTACAATATATTGAATTAATGAATGAATTTTGTGTGGATCTTCTCTAAAAAGCCATGGGCTTCTGGGGGGCAAGAACTGTTTTATTTCTCTCTGAATCCTCAGCACATATCACAAAGCATGGCACAAAATGGACAAAATCAGTTAAGTAAATAACATAGGGAACTAGAAAACATATTTAATGTATGAGCATCAGCCTACAAACCTATTGCTTCAGATTATTTTTGCTTCTAGTTTCTATTTAATCACGTTCATCAGTGGGTTGATTTTCCACTTCAAATGGCATCCTTCAAATGTTATTTTTGAGCCTTCCTCTCACCATGTATAAAAAGGAGAGAGTGATACTTATTTGTTCTTTATGGGATGCTATGGGAAGCAAATAAAATGAAGTGTATGTATTAGTTTCTAGGGTTGCTGTAACAAAGTACCACAGCCTGGGGGCTTAAACAAGAGAAATTTATTTCCTCATAGTTCTGGAGACTAGAATTCTAAGATCAAGGTGTCAGCAGAGTTGATTTCTTCTAAGATACCTCTCCTTGGCTTTTAAATGGCCATTATCCCCATCTGTCTTCCCCTGGTCTTTTCTCTGTGCACATCTGTGTCCTAATCTCCTCTTCCTATAAAGACATGAGTCATTTAGGTTAGAGCCTATCCTTACAACCTCATTTTACCTTAATTACCTCTTTAAGGGCTCTATCTCCAAATACTGTCACATTTTGAAGTACCAGAGGTTAGGACTTCGACATATGAATTTTGTGGGAACACAGTTCAGCCCATAACAGTATATAAAAGGTCTAATATGATGCCCAGCTTGTAGCTGTCATTCACTCATGGAATTATTATTACTATCACTTTTTGTCAAAATTTTCTCATATATCACCAAATGGCTTTACTTCTTCTTGTTAAATTGTTCCTTTGGTCTCTTGCTCAGCTTGCTTGAAAAGAAAAATAATACATAGACAGGGCACAAGCAATTCCAGCATGAAGTGCAAAGTAGAGGGAGAAAGATGAAGAATTATCCTAAAGGAAGGAAGCCTCTGAGCTCATTTACAGATTTAGCAAGAGCTTGTCATAACTGGAAAAAAGGATGACCGAGACAAAGAAGGTGATGCTATAAATGGTGGCAAATATTTTAAGAAGAAAAATGAAAGCATGTGTAGGTATATTTGGCATTCAGGGGAAGTGGCAGGGAGTAAGGGCACCAACCATGAAAGGTATTACAGAGGAACATTCCATGAAAACCTGGCAGTCAAATTTTGATGGGAAAAGAGTCATTAGCCACATGTCAACCTTGTGATGAGTTTCAGAACCGTCTTGCACGCAGTCACCTTGCATTCAGTCCCTGATGTCTTTTCTTCTCTCCATACCTCTATTTTTCCTTTGCTTTCTTCTGCAAAAATGAACTGAATCCTTGTTAAACAATAGTTATTGACAGAGTGCAGTGGTATATACAATGGTAAATTAGATCCTCAAGGCAATAAATGTGTAGATATATATGCACATTATATATATATATATACGTGTGTGTGTATTATATGTATATATAACATACATATACATCATGCAATATATATATATATATACATGATACAATATATATATACATAATGTGTGTGTGTGTGTATATATATATATATATATATATATATATATATTTAATTCTTATTGTTTGTGGTAGCTATATGAAGCCTTCACAAACACTGAATTAGTGAATACTGAACTGTTGTTCCTAGGGGAAATACATACCACACACACCCGCATACACATGCAGGCACATTGCATGTAGACGGTAACCTTCAATCCTAGAAATAACTTGTACTGGTAGATTCTATTTTCTTAAACTTTCAACAAAGAAAATGAGGTTCAGAAGTCTTAAGTTGCTTGCTTAGGCCATGCTGCTAACAGATGCCATATAATTGGAATTCAAGCCCCATCCATCCAGAGCTGGAATTTTATATACTACACTGAACTTCTACCTACCATCTTCATCTTCTGGCCATATAAATATAAATATAAATATATTTATATATATATTCATAGATAAATATATATATTTATAGAGAGAGAAGGGGGAAAAAGATGACCACATATATCCAAATATGTGAATATATGTTTATATATCTCTTTATATGTAATTACATATACATATATATGGTATAATTTTGTATCTGTCTATATATCATACATAAATGACTTAACAGCAATGTACAGATTGATGAAGAAAGTATAGCTGAAAGATGTAAAAGACTTAGGGTTTTTATTGAAAATATTGTGTAATATTCTACACAGAAGAGTGGTTATGTATACTTCCATATATAATATCCCTTTCTTTTTATGAGCCAAGAGCTATTCTAGGCCTTTCATAAAAATTACCTTTTATAATAATCTTATAAAAGAGACATTATAATCTTAATTATAATACTGGAAAACTAGAACTCAGGAAAGTAAACTTGTTAGAGACTGCACAGCCAGTAAATAGTAGAGTTGAGATTGGATCCAGGTCTCTGATTCCAGTAGTCCAGACCAGTGCACCTCATGATAAGTGGATGTAGAATAGCACCTTCTCAGATGAGATCTCTCCCTCGACCTCTGTCTCAAACAGCCTCATCCTGAAATAAGAAGGAATGGCAATCAAAGAAACTAGAATTTGAAGAGGACAAAATGGGTGTTGTGTTAGGAAGGCAAAAGCAGAGAATGAATGATGAATAGGCATCCAAGTGTGATATAAATCTAAAGCTAGAGAGGGTTTGCAGAGAAGGTATTTCTGAGAGGAGTGTTTTGAAAGACAAACGGAGATTTAGAAGTCAGTTGGTCAATAAAAAAAAGAAGATGGCTAGCAGATAGAACAGTTAGGGCAAGAAGGCAGGGAGTGAGACAGCCCTCTTGGAAGTTGAGCTTCCAGTGGGACATTGGGTGTGGGAGAGCATGTACAACTGACTGTTCTTGGCTCAATAGGAGTCTGGGGTTGAGGGGACACCAAGAGATATGTGGTCAGTATGGAGAAAGCAAGTGGATAGAAGTGGGGTTTAAATGTTAGGATACTAGGTTTGGATATTTTCTCAAGGCAATAAATTACATTATTATTTAAATTTTAAAGTGAGCAAACTAACTTCAAACAGCCAAAGGATTTCAACAGTTTTCCATGAGGAATTCTATTTTTTTTATGTTTATTTATTTATTTTGCATGCACGCGTGTGCGCGCATGCGCGCGCGCGAGAGAGGGAGAATTCCAAGCAGGCTTTGCACTGTCAGCATAGAGCCTGATGCCAGGCTTGATGTCATAAATTGTGAGATCCTGACCTGAGCCAAAACCAAGAGCCAGCCACTTAAGTAACTGAGCCACCCAGGTGCCCCAGAATTTCTTATTAAGGAATATTGGAGGAGGTACAGTGTAAATCCCAGAAATCTTACTCTAGATCTCAAATTTTACTATAGAATATATTCGGTAATAATAATTAATAGTAATAGTGTAATAATATAGGTTCTTACTTTAATAAAGGGAAAAAAAAAGATATATATACTGTCTCAGTGAAAACCCCGAAAATACCAAGTATGTACCAGGGTCTGTTGCCTGGAAATTATGCCTGTAGTTTCCATAATTGCTTTGCAATGCCAATAATAGGGAAGAAATTAATGACATAAAATAACATAAAATAGACTAAACAAAAGCTTCAATTTTCATAAAGTTGTGGTTTGAAACATTTTTAAATTTGAAAATACAATGTTAGTTCTCCTGGACTGTGCTTACTGTGACATTGTCATGTTTTGCTTTCATTTTCCCATTTTCTCAGTCATGGTGAAATTCTTTCAGTAGTACTTGAGGTACTAGTACTTATGTAGTAGAGAAAAGCATTCCCGGTCCTCAAAGAGCAACATGCAAAAGCCAATACAAATGAGCCTCACGGACACATGGCCTACAACACACATGTATTGTACCAAGTAGGTAAGTTTTAATATGCCAATGATGTCATATCTGAGATTAGGAGGAAGAAAGTTCTACACTCTCCGAAGGACTCTCCGTTGCAGTCCCGCCTGGATCCTCCATCTGTATATTAGCATTGCATAGCGTTTAGACCTCCATGCTGAGCAGCTCCTAGAACCCATAGCTGCTTGCTTGGAACAGGAATTCTTTCTGTTGTAAATATTAATTAAAAATGACTGTGAATAGATCGGGGGGAATTAGCCAACAGTATTTCATCCAGAAATGTATCCATTACTTTATTGCTTTCATTATTTAAATTGTGACCTTTTGGCAGAATATTGTTTAATAAATAAGTCAGTATGTTGAGGACATGGATGGGTTGCTGCTACATAGTGGATACGAGCCAGGCTGTCTGTCAAGTAACTGAAGAGTTAGGCCCAAATTTCCTTGTATTTATATATTTATATATGCTTCACCAGTATCTCTATACTTAACCTTTATGTTGTTAAAAGCAGCATAAATGTTAAGAAAAATGACTCCGTTTGAATTTTGACTTGCTGCTTGCTGGTTGTGAGACATTTGACCTCAAATCTCTGAGTCTGTTTTCTCAGCTATAAAGGGGAAAGCAACAGTGCCTACTTTAAGCTGTAAAGATTATATAGGAATATATTTCACTTTAAACTTATTGCTAGTTGTACTTGTTTTTAAACTACCCTAGTAATGGGGACCCTGGGTGGCTCAGTTGGTTGAGCGTCCGACTTCGGCTCAGGTCATGATCTCATGGTTCATGGATTTGAGCCCCGCATCGGGCTCTGTGCTGACAGCTTGGAGCCTGGAGCCTGCTTCAGATTGTGTGTGTCCCTCTCTCTCTGCCCCTCCCCTTTGTTCTTGCTTTGTCTCTCTGTCAAAAGTAAATAAACATTAAAAAAAAATTTTTTTTAAATCTAAAGTGTCCTAGTAACAAAAAAAAATGTGCTGTCACAAAATTCGACACTTTATATAGTAAAATTTAAGAATCTAATTCCTGAACTTAGAAACATACACTTGAAGTGTACCATACCCACAGAATTCAACATGCTGAAGTTTTAGATGAGAAGTAAGCGTATGTGCACTAGATTTTTTTTTTAAAGTAATAGACTTTTATTTTTAGAGCAATTCTGAGTTTATAGAAAATTGAGAAGGAAGTACAGCAGTTCCTCACAATTTTCTCTATTATTAAAATTTCACATAGGGTAGTACAGTTGTTACAATTGATGAGCTAATGATATGTTGTTATTAACTAAAATCAATAGTTTATACTAGGGGTTCTGTCTTTGTAGTGCTGAGAGATGGACTGACTGTTGTGGGTCTCTGAAAGTCAGGGTGAACCTGAGTTTGTGTAACTCTCTGACTCACCCTACTGCCAAATCAGATGGTGCTAAGGGATATGATGCAAACTCAAATTCTCAGCCCAGCAGTAAGTATTGTATTTGCAGGAATAAAAGTAATGAGAAAGAATAATTCCCTCTCCTGAAATATTTTCATGCCTTAATAATTCATTTAATTAATATTAACATAGTACTTACCATAAGCCTGGCACCTTGCTTGTCATGGAAAAGATAAGAACTGAAGACCACTTGGTTAATTACCTACAGGAGATTAAAAAACTTTTTGGTTGCACACACAGGTAAATAGATAAACAGAGCACTACAAAGTATTGAAACAATGGCAAAACTGGGGGTGTGCCTAGGGTATTAGGAGCATACAAAAATGGGTCAAGCTTAATGCCACTGGGGGGGGAGGAGGAGTCATTTTCTCCTTCCTGTACTTCCTCCTCCTTCTTCTTCCTCTACCCCTCCCTTCTCCTTCTCCCTTCTTTTTCCCCTTTCTTTCTCCCTCGTCCTCCCCCTGCTTTTCCTCCTCCTCATCCTCCTCCTCCTCCTCCTCCTCCTCCTCTTCCTCTTCCTCTTCCTCTTCCTCTTCCTCTTCCTCTTCCTCTTCCTCTTTCTTCTTGTCCTGTACTCTGGGTTTTCTTGAGTCCCAGTGATGTAGTTTTGAGGCCTGGATAGTCTTTGATGCTCCCTAAGTCTGTAGTAAACACAATTCTTTTTATGATTTGCTCTCTGCTTATATTTTATTCCTTTTCCTGAACCCTACTTGCCTTGAGGGTTTAGTTGCCAGTTTCTGAATCACTTACTTGTCTCTCAACCCAAAGTAAAATCTCTTTTAAGGATGACTGTGTGTCCCACACATTGTATCTTCAGTGCCCAGCAGAGGGCTCTGTCCTTAATAAGTGCTCAATAAATAAACAGGGGAAGAACATAGCATGTTATGTTAAAATATGCCACTGAATTTATAACTATGCCCACACAAGTTAACTGAATTAAGCAATTCTATCTCATTCCAAGCAGATAATATTTTAAATAAAGTAGAACCCTATTGTCATCTTAAAGACATCTGCAAAACTCATCCATTTAAAACTTTTTGGAAACAGTGGAAGGTAGGAGATGGTAATTTTATTTTATAGAAGGGAAAAAGGTCTATACATGTATGTATACTGCATTCTAATAATGTTCCCTGAAACATAATGCTTACTGCACAATGATCCTAACGAATAATAGGAAAACCACAATTTCGGATAATGAGAGAACTGGGCTCTAGCCGTAAGGACACCGTCAGACAGCTGTGTAATCATAAATAGGTTGCCAACCTCTGGATGTGAGTTCTCTCCTCAACACTACTAAGGATTCACTCAATGTTCTCTGCAGTATTTTCCACTTTAAGTGAAAAAAATAATGATTTGAGTATTGCCTTCCTAAAGGCTTCCCAGTATATATAAATAACTAATAAAAAGACAAATTAATTTCTTTAGATTCTTGAAAATTGAATAATTAATGCTTTGTACTGATGAACATTGTATACATTTTAAGAGAGAAGATTCGGAGGACTTTAAAGCATTTACTGCCCTTTTCTAATGCTAGGGAATATTTGGTCCCCCTCTTGGACCTGGCGCTGTGCTTGAACCTCGAATGCAGCATAAGTATAGGATACAATGAGATATCTTCCTATTGCCCATAGCCAGCCTGGTACGAGACTGATATTGGATCAGGTTCTTTCCCTATTCAGAATCCTTTGATGACTCTTTCCTTATAATAGTTTTACAAGCAATGTTCTGTCTGGTGAGGTATTCCTCCATATGAAAATAAACTGATTTTTCCTTATTTAAATAATTTAGGGAAATGCTGTGTATCCTTCTTGGAGAGTCACAGTGTGCCCTAACTTATGAGAGGCTTTGAGAAGTCCTGCAATTCAGAAACCTGCATTATTTCCCCGTATTTTCCCTTTATTACTTCTTCCTTACCATCAGAACTCCGGCAATGTCTCTACATAAAATGCTCATCTTTTGCTACTTCTTTTTACCTAGGAGTTGGCTAAATAAGCCAGTCCTTACCAATGATGCTGCCTATATTCTGCCTTTTCCATCACCGCTGTAACAAATTAATAAAAATTTAGAGGCTTAAAATAACATTTATTATCTGGAGGAAAGAAATCTGTCATGGGTATGAGGGGCTAACGTCAGGGCATCAGCAGGGCTGCATTAGATCCTGGAAGCTCCAGGAGAGAATTAGTTTTCTTGCCCTTTCTAGCTCCTCAAGGCCACTTGACTTCTGTAGCTCATGGTTCCTTCCTTCCACTTCAGAGCCAGCAATCCTGAGTCCCTCTCATGCTTCTCTTCCCATAGGGCCATCTCTCTGAACACAGCTGGGGAGGGTTCTCAGCTTTTAAGGACTTATATAATTAGATTAGGACCCCCTGGATATTCCAGGATAATCTCCTCATCTCGAAATCTGGAAATTTAATCACATCTTCAAAATCCCTTTTGCCATGTAAGGTAATATTCACTGTTTATAGGGATTTGGATGTAGATATCCTGGGAAGCCATTATTCTCCCTACCACACCACTCTAGAGGATAAAACTCCTGCTTCTTAGCACCAGTCTTTTCTGATCTGAATTTAACATTACTGTTCTAGTCACATTTTCTCCCCACTATTCATTTCTCTTGTCTGTTTTTCTGTTATATAGATCAATATACCGTGACATGGACAACTTTACTTTTATGGTTAGGTCACAAACCCATCCATTTTTCAGGTCCTGGGGCAAGCATCCAAATGGAAGTCCTCCTACCTAAATACTTAAAAATTCGTTAAAAAGTACATGTGTCTAAATAGTTAAAAACTGCAAATTGATTATCACACTGTTGACTATATCTTCTTTCTTTGACAAAAATAATTTGATAATGGTTTTGAAATCTCAGTTCAAATTTAGAATCTTCTTCTTGCCTTAGAATTCTACCCCAGAATGTAGTGGCACAAAGAAAAATTACCCTAAACTGTTATCCCTGGTCCATGTTCTGAATCCTCCACATCTGAACAGCCCAGCCCACTAGTTCAGTCTCTAACCAAACACCTCATAAAAAGACAACCCTGAGCCACCACTCAGTAGTATACTTAGAACGATGGTGGTTCGCCATGGGAATCTACCCCAAAAACCAAGAACACACTTTATACACTGTACGTTAGCCAATTTGACAACAAATTATATTTAAAAATATAAAATAGTAAAATAAAATATGTGATTTATGTAAAAAAACAAAACAATGGAATATGTGATTTCTATCAAAACAACAAACAAAAAAACCCAACAATGGTGGTTTGGTCAGCACCTAAGAGAATGAAGGTGGAATAAAAGACTGTATGGTTCTTTGGAACTCCAGTGACCTGTATATCCAGAGCATGGTCTAAAATGTGAGGTGTAAACTTTGGGTGGGGAATAGTCACACTGTTAGGATGGGGTGGGCCCCCTGAAGTTCAGGATTTAGGACACCAGCTCCTCTTTTCCCACACGCAAGTGAAATACTGCTTATTTATTTAGTACAAAATTCTCCTCATTTTTCTATAAGTATTATCTGATTTATTTCTTGAGATCCATCTAATCTGTTAACCATTTTATGAGAGGTTTGGTGACTTTCCTTTCTCACCCTAATTATAACACTTTACTTTTCAGAACTTTAAAAAATAAAACCCTCTGCTTTTATTAATAATAATAGCACAAAAATTGCATATATATGGCATATAGTATTCGTAATATATATGAATGTATAATGTAGCTGTGCTTATAGTATTATATATAATAAAAGTCTAATATTTACTGAGAATATTTCATGTGTCAGCACTCTGCTATCCAAGCTATAGATATTATCTAATTTATAGCTAGAATCATATTATTGCATTTTTTAGTTACTTATATAAATGTCTCTTAAGCACAGGGACTGCATCCCACTCCTCTCTGTATCTGTAGTAGCTAGGAATTACTTAGCGTGAATAAATTTTAGGTAAATGTTTGCAAAGTGAATGAATGGTTACTTGGAGTTTTATATTTGATGTTGTCGTCAGTCTTCATCTTCCTTATTCCTTTTTCCTCACCCTGGATATAACAATTTGATCTGCCGAAGTAGGCATAGTAGGTTCTTTAATGACACAATGAATAGTACTCTGAATGACTGTAGATGTTTCTAACTTGGGACCATTTTAAAGACAGTGTGGAAGATCCTGGAATTTGAATTACATGAAAAAATGAAGGGTTTTGACAGGACAGATATCACTGAGAATGTTAGGAACATGGTTACTTTTTCCAATTAGCAGGTTGACGTGTTTATTTTGCAAAATAAATGAAATGTTCTTATGCCAAATTTGTAGAGAGTTAAAATGCAGTGGAACAGCCATTTATAAGAGATTTCAAGAGTTGTCTTTTAAAATGTTGATAATAATAATTTGTCCTTGTTCTAATTTGCCTGAGTATATTTAGCATTCAACTTACCTATGAAAAAATGTTACACACTTTCTCCCTTGAGCTAAACAAAGATTCTTACAAATTTCATGTTCTAATGAGTTGATAAAGTATTGGCAATGAGTTATAGCCTTCTTCCTAGTGAATTTGTTAAAGGAACTTTTGGAGATAAAAATCAACATTATTTATGTGCATCATTAATATGAATAATGTATCAGTTTAGTTTAAACTCAATAAATCAACTCAAACATTCATAAATGAAAAAAATTGTAAAACATTAAGAAAGAATCATTTTTCCCAGAGATTTGTATCAAATGTGTTTATCTCAGATTCCTTACATATACCTATACATACACATACATAAATGAAAAAAGAATAGTGAATGCTCTTCATTGATATAAATGTTATTTAGAGAAGAATGTTTTTGTTCTATACAGTAAGTTGTCAATGGAAAAACTTTGGGGTAAATTAAATCTGAGAAGTTGAAACAAACTGAATGGATTAAAGAGATATTTATGCACAAGGAGACTAAATGAAATGAGCTTAAATACAGTATATCTTTAAAACATTTGTGATGACAGAAATAACAGATGAGTGAAATTATTATCTAAAAAAAATCAGATATCCTTTACCCTGGTTGCAAGGGAAAAAGGACCTCAAATTTTCACATAAATATTACCTATGATTGAGAGATGGAGTCATCATCCCATAGTTACCTTACTGTTCTGGTGGAATATGTATTGTCCCTCAAATCAGATAGACCTGGTTTAATTTCCAGTTTCACCAATTACTAGCTCTACATCTGACAAGTCACTTAACTCCCTTTAGCTTTTATTTACTTATCTGTCAAATGAATATAATACTTAACTCTCAGGGTTGTGGTAAGGGTTTCATGAAATAATCCATATAAAAGGGTGGGGGCATTCCCAGGCACAAAGTAAATGACTATGAAATACTTAAGATGTTTTCTATCCCACTTTAGTTTATATTTAGTTCATTCTGCAATGAACTAAACAACAAATTATAGATAAAGCATGCCAAATATTAAGTTTGTGAATCAAAATGTAGGCTTAGGTTCTATATTAGACATGAAGGAAAGACCTAGTCCTTATGTTTGTGGTGCATACAGCATGGTTGAGTCAAAAAGGAAAAAAAAAAATCACATTTGAAGGAAGTCATTAAAACACCATCTCCTTGATGACTTACCCACATATACAATCTCATCAGCTAAAAGCATTTTTTCTTTCCCTTTTTCAGTTAGCATATTGGACACTTACTATGAGCTAGCAACAGTGGTAGGTGTTGAGGGTTTAACAGTGATAGAGAGAATAATAATTCCTAATTATCCAGAATTTGCAGTCAGTAGAGAGAGAGGCAATTTCAGTTCACAGGACATTTCAACCAAATACCATAATCGTGATGACAGACAACTAGGATAGTCAGAGGAGTGTCCTGAGAAGCGGTGGTGTCTGAGATGAGTCAGCCAGATGAAGGGATGGAAGAAGCTAGGGGTCAAACTGGAGCAGCCTAGCCCCACGTTACACAGTCCAGGAAAGAGTGAGGAAAGTCTGAAAGTGAGGTTTTGCCTGGAAGAGTTGAGTTAAAAAAAAAAAAAGCAAACTCTAATAATAATAAATCTAGGTAGAATAGAGCATAAAGAAAAACACAAGACAAACAAATAAATAAATAACCAAGAGATCAGAAGACCAGATTGTTTAGAGTTTGGACTATTATACCTAAGCAATGGGGAAAATATTTGAACATTTCTGTAGTTCCCCATTAATTATGTATTTCTCGCCTTCTATTTTGTATGGTAGTTATTTGTCTACAAGCCTTAACTTACCTATGCCATATACTCCCCTTCAAATTAGGCTACATATCTGACTCACCAGTACATTCATTTGGCATAGCACAACACTTATTATAACATTTCTCAATTTACAATTGACCTTCACAGGTGTTAGCTCATTAAATTCTCATAATAATCTTTTGAGAGTTGGCTTACTCATTGCTCCCTACCTGAAAATAAATTAATTGAGTTACAGAAAGATTAAATAACTAGTAAGTGAAAAATCCAGGACATGGACCCAGGACTAATGTCTAATAGAACAGTGGGCAGTGATAGAAATGTTCTATATCTGCGCGATCCAATAATTTAGCCACTAGCCACATGTCACTATTAAACACTTGAAATGTGACTAGTGCAACTGAAGAATGGAATTTTAAATTTCATTCAATTTGAATCAATTTAAATTTATATAGCCACATGTAGCTAGTGGCTATCATATTGGACAACTCTATATTGTGATACCTTATCACTGTTGCTCAATAAATATGTGCCAAAAAAGCAGAAAAGGTTTGAAATTAATTCCATTATTTTTCTATTCAGAGATTATTTTAGATTCTATATTATTACTGAGATTTTTTTGTTTATAAGTTTGAATGAAACCAATATATTCTTTTTACTACATTTTGCCAAAAAATATGTTCTATGATCTTGACTTTCCTTATGAGGATAAACATTCTTTAAGCTTTTAAAATTTTGTTGTAACAGCAATTTAATATGTTTGGAATTGTTTTTATTATGTTACCTATACATTTTTAAAAATTAATAATCTTTATATGAAAAATGTGGCAATATGTTTTTCCTTAAGTTAGTGAAAATATCACATGCTTCACGCATTTTATGAAAAGTAGTCAAATAAATATATACTGAGTATATTAGTTTGCTTGGGCTACCATGACAACATATCACCTACTGGGTGGTACAGTACTGGGTTAACAACATGCGTTTATCAACAGGTTTTCTCAAAGGTCTGGAGGCTGTGAGTCCAAGATCAAGGATTTGGAAGAGTTGATTTTCTCTGAGGCCTTTTTCCTTGGCTTACAGATGGCCGTTCCTTTGTGTCCAGGCACCTCTGCTGTCACTCTGTATGTCTTAATCTCCTCTTCTTAAGAAGACCACAGTCAGATTGGATTAGTGCCCACCCTAATGGCCTCATTTTGAGTTAATTACCTCTTTAAAGGCTCTGTCTCAAAATGCAGTCACATTCTGTGGCACTAGGGCTTAGACATAAGAATTTGAGGAGTGGAGCATACAATTCAGCACATAATATCACCCTTCTTTTCTTTATTTGTTTTTCTCAGAAGCTCCTAAGAGGGTTCTGAGAATACAGTTGGAGAGCACAAAATCATTTCTGTTATTTCTATGCACTTGTTAAGTATATAGTCTGACACAAGAGATGCTTGATTCAGACAAAACACTTATCTTCTGCAATTCTTTAAAAGACAGAAAATTAGTGGAAAATGCCAAAGGCCAATCATTAATTTCCAACAAGCTCTTTAAAGTACATTGACCTACATTTTTTTTATTAGGACTTTAAAAATATTAATCATCTTATCTATAATAAAAATGTAATTATCATTAAATTTTTCAGAAAGCTAAGAAATTTTAAGTGTATTTATTCCTTCAAAGGTACTTCTGATTTTAATGTTTGCTTGCTTACGATAAGTTTCAACCAATGAAATAATGAAAACTTGCTTCATATGCCAGTAGGATCAATTTTTTTTCCCTGATGTTAATTTAAAATAAAGGCATATTTTGGAAATTAAAGGTGAAATTAGTTCAAGACTAATATTAGTGAATGGGTATCTGCAGTAGTAATTCATACCTGCTTATGCATGGCTGCATGATTATTAGAAATGTTCTAGTCTGGGGACTCCTGGCACCTATGTTAAGCCCTTAATGCAACTCTTGATCTCAGGATCATGAGTTCAAGCCCTGCATTAGGCATAGAGTTACTTAATTAAAAAAAAAAAAAAAAAGAAAGAAAGTATAGTTTGGAGTAACAGTAACTGTTAATAAATAACATTTATTGAGTGACTACTATAGATCAGGAAATATACTAAGTACAGCAATTATAGGAAATAGATTTCTTCCCAAAAGGTTCAAATGAAGCAGCTTTCATAAATAAACTTTAATGAATTTACAGAGGTGTTGCCAGAGTTAAGGGAACAAAGAAGCACAGTGAGTCACCCAAAGCCTAGAAATGATGGGAAGGGGGGCCCTTAACATCCTTAGGACTGAGGGGAAGGAGAACAAATAGAGCATCAAACCTCAGTGAGAGGTGAGGACCCACAGCTCTGGCTTCATGTCTTTTTTTAATTTAACTAGTATGATGCATATTTTATGGATTTATCACTTTTTAACTAAAATATCTTGATTTATATATCTCTTTTATCTCTTCCATGGGACTATAACATTGAGCCTCTTTGCCACTTATCTTTAAATTTGTTTTAATGTTTATTTATTTTCGAGAGACAGAGAGAGACAGAGCATGAGCAGGGGAGGGACAGAGAGAGAAGGAGACACAGATTCTGAAACAGGCTCCAGGCTCTGAGCTGCCAGTGCAGAGCCCGATGTGGGGCTTGAACCCACGAAGTACGAGGTCATGACTTGAGCTGAAGTTGGATGCTTAACTGACTGAGACACCCAGATGCACCAGTTTGCAACTTTAAATCCCTCACAGTGCTCAGCCTGAGTTTTACCCCTTAACAGGGGCACCATATTTAATTAAGGACAAATGAATAAATGAACGAATGAATGAATAAATGAATTCAGCATTTTTATGATTGAATTTAAGAGCTCCTATATAAGAAAAGCTCTGTAGTAATGTGTGTTGACATTCTTCTACAGAGAAAAATTTGTATTATGAAAATGAAGCAGTGTTTCTATTTTGAAGTTGTAAGGAGATGAGCTTCAAAACTAGATAATAGAATATACCTTCTGGTATGTATAAAACAATCTGAAGAACTAGGTCTTTAAAAGCTATAATCTTTTTAGAAGGCAGCATAGAAACAATAACAACATACAGAATTCAGATCAGCCTAGGCTCAGACTGTTTTTTCTTCAGATATGCAGGTCCATCTTTGGGTGAACTTTTTGGTCCTTTCTAATATTTTTTTTTTTTTAATTTTTTTTCAACGTTTTTTATTTATTTTTGGGACAGAGAGAGACAGAGCATGAACGGGGGAGGGGCAGAGAGAGAGGGAGACACAGAATCGGAAACAGGCTCCAGGCTCCGAGCCATCAGCCCAGAGCCTGACGCAGGGCTCGAACTCACGGACCGCGAGATCGTGACCTGGCTGAAGTCGGATGCTTAACCGACTGCGCCACCCAGGCGCCCCGGTCCTTTCTAATATTAAATTAGTACTGAAACAGGTTCCTCATATACAGAATGGTAATGGTTTTGTTCAACCCTCAAAGTTTATTTTGATGCCTACAGTGTTAATCTCTGTTACAAATACTGAAAGTACGAAGGAGAGCAAAAGACAAAATTCCTATCTCTGTGGAGTCTACCCTCAAGTTTGGACAAACAGAAAATATGTACAAAAATAAATATACAATATAGTGTCAGGAATTTTTATGTGACATGAAAATAATAAAGCAGAATAAGGAGATAAGGAGCGATCTGAGGTACTATTTTATTTTATTTTATTTCAAGCTTTTTATTTATTTTGGGAGAGATAGAGCACAGCAGGGGAGGAACAGAGAGAGAGGGAGAGAGAGAATCCCAAGCAGGGGGATTCTGTCAGTACAGAGTCCAATGTGGGGCTTGAAATCACGAACTATGAGATCATGACCTTACCTGAGTCAACATCAAGAGTCAGACACTTAACCAACTGAGCCACCCAGGCACCCCTGGTATGAGGTACTATTTTAAATAGGGTAGTGAGGGAAGGCCTCTTTCCAGAGGAGACTTTCTAATTGAGATTTGAATAAGGAGTAAGGAAAGTAAGGAAATAGTTGATATCGAGGAATAAGTACCAGGTTAAGGGAATGCCAGTGTATTTAAGATAGATTAAATAGACATAAAAAACATTACTTTGAGACTTGAATTCAATACAAAGCATGCAAATATGGTGGAGTCTACAATAAATATACACATTTGTTATAATGTGTGTTAGTTTCTTAGGGCTGATGAAACACATTACAACAGACAGGGTGTCTTAAAATAACAGAAATTTATTTTCTCACGGTGTTCAGCCTAGATGCTTGAAATCAAGGTGCCAGCATGGCCATACTCCCTCCAAATATGTAGGGAAAGTCCTCCTTGTTTTTTCCTAACTTCTAATGACTCGCTGATAATCTTTGGTGCTCCTTGGTTTGCACTACATCATTTCAATCACTGCTTTGTCAGCCTATGGCATTTCTCCCCTGTGTCTCTGTCTTCACGTGACTGTCTTATAAGGACACCAGTCAGATTGGATTACAGGCCCACCCTACTCAGTAGGACCTCATCTTAACTAATTATATGTGCACTGACTCTTTTACCAAATAAAAATACATTTTGAGGTACTTCAACATGTCATTTTGGGTGGGAGTGTGGACACAACTTAATGGATAACATGGTGTTATTATTGGAAGGGATTTCATGCTTTTGATAGTCTTATAGCAGGGAAATCAATAGAGTTAGAAATGGATGACAGAGGACTATTTTTTCTTTTTGGGGGGAATATTTTCATAGTGTATCTTAGGTCAAAAGCCAGGTTCTAAAAAGGGAAAATAAACGCTGCACTTTGATTAATTTTAAGTAAAGTTCTGGAATCATTTTTCCTCATAGGATTAAAAACCAAGAACAGTTGTTTTAATTCTGGCCTCTAGATCATTAGAAGCATGCCACAGGATATGTTTTGAACTAAAAGTGTAAGGCTAGCTGGTAAGTTGAAAGAAATATTCTACTTATGCCAGAAGTCAAGGATGAGGTTAAGCTAAATAATGACGGAGAATAATTAAAAACTGAGAACAATATTGAATTGCACCTAAAGCATTGGCTTCTGTATCCCTGACTCTTTTTTTTTTAAACAACAGGAAGTAATATTATTTACAAAGTGTTTCTAATATAAAACAAAACAAAAAATATACACAAGATTTCAAAGAGCTAATGAACTTCAGAACCAGCATAGACAGTAATATTGTATAGAGGCGAAAAAAGGTTAATCCCAAGACTGCTACAGCATGGAAGGTTTGCAGCCTCTTTCCATACTTTGTTTTGTTGCATGAAAAACAGTAAGAGCAACAACAAAGTTCAGTGGCTTTGGTAGAAGATAATATATGATTGCTCTAATGGGCTTATTATATTCTTTTTTGTTCTTCCTTTTTATTTAACTCATATTTGAAAATCTCCTGTGGACAACTTGGCTCTTTCCCAGAGGTTTGGTCCGACCCCAGGTTCCATTGTTATCAGACCTAGTGGAGGACATAACACAGGCCAAGCAGCTGCAGGTCTGTGAGGATGTGAGGACACCCCTTTAGTGTAGCTAAGGAGCATTGCTGATGAGTCAATAGAAAGGAGAAGGTCAGGCTAATGATTATTCTCAAGTGGTCATTATCTGCCATTTGGCAGTGAAAATAGAGATTTGAATTTCCCAAATTTACCTTCCTTCAAACTCCAATCTTAGTTATAATAATTAATTTCTTAAAAAAGTTAATTTCTTATATATAATTGTTCCAACTGTGTGGCAGCTTTAGTGTGTGGAAATGGAGGTTAGACTCTTCTTGTCATACCCTAACATGAACTTGAAAAGTTATATAATCTCTCAAACATT
Source organism: Panthera tigris (assembly GCF_018350195.1). Taxonomy (NCBI): domain Eukaryota; kingdom Metazoa; phylum Chordata; class Mammalia; order Carnivora; family Felidae; genus Panthera; species Panthera tigris. The sequence goes on from NC_056669.1 coordinate 50,390,147, forward strand.
CACATGATCATCTGTAGAAGTTAATATTTCTTACTTCACAGGGTTGTTTGAAGATCAGGTGAGATATTGTACAAAACTTCCTAACACAATGCCTCACACAGCGCAGATTCTACATAAGCATACATTTCTAATGTCCACCTCCCCCCTCCCCATAAGACATTGCCTTCCAACTCTTTGGGAACACTATGCCAACAATTATCTCTTTCTGTCCCAGCTCACCAAACTCCCCTTTTCTGCTGGGTCCTGAAAGATTAATAAACATTTATTGAATGTGTAGTTAGCAAGTACCTCCCTAACTCTTTTTAAGGCTATACTGTTTGAGTTAAGTTTTTTCTTTCGTTTTCTGTTGTATTGCATGTATATGTGTGTGTAAGTGCCTCTGTGTATGTGTATGTGTGTTTCCCAAATAAGGTAAAGTGAACAAGTGTCCATATTATCTTATGAAGCCATAGCCATTACAATATTGAATTGAGTGAGAAGAAAAGGCAGGGTATTTGGAGCCAGAAAGTATGACTTTCTTTTTTCTTTCTTTTTTTAAAACTTATTTATTTATTTTGAGTGGGGGTGGGGGTGGGGGGCAGATGCAGAGAGAGAGAATCCTAAGCAGGGGCTAGAACTGCTTGATGTGGGGCTAGAACTCATGAGCCATGAGTTCACAACCTGAGCCAAAACCAAGAGTCAGATGCTTAACTGACTAAGCCATCCAGATGCCCCCAGAAAGTATGAATTTCTGCTTTACCACTACATTTCTTCCTGTTCTTGGAAAAATAGCTCATCTGTCTATAACTTAGTTGTAACATTTGTTGGGGTTGGTGGGGGTATTAAATGAGATAACATACATAAAACACTTGTTCCTCATATAACTTATGTCATCCACAAGGGTTAATTCTCTTTCTCTCTAGTAATTGTTTACTGTAATTATAACCAAATTGCCAAGGAGGAAATAACTTTTTCAAAACTAAGCCAATGCAATTATATAAAAAAAAAAAAAGATTGTAAGCCATCTTTGTATCCCCCCCTTCTACCAGTGACTCACAAAATTCTCTGGGTGAAAGAGTGAATCCTCCGGGTGAATGTGTTGAAAGAGTGAATGGTCATAATAGAAGTGTTTAAGGGTTATCATGTTGCATATCACCCCTTTGTCTTTTCTGAGATCAGCATGCCAAGTACTCAGAGGCTGGACTTCATAAGCTATGTTCATTGCTATGCTCATTGTGAAAATGCTACCAAATCCTGAAGTTATAATGGATTGGCATTCCTCTTTAAGATACTGTTGACTGAAAGATTGCGAAGATCCAGTCAATGTAGAAAATCCTCACTGTGTCTGTATTTTTCCTTATTTTTTTTTTCCCACTGAGAATAGGGGCTTTCAAATGAATAATAGTTTTATTCCTGAGCAGAAGGTGAGTGTCATCTTATCACAACTCGTGTTAGCATCTCACATTTAAACAACTTTTTACTTTTCCCTTTGATATGCAAAACAGTCTGAATTCATGCCATCACTTAGTTGAGGCAAACAGACTAGGACAACTTGGTATTTAGTGCAGTAGGGATAATGCATGGGTTTTGGAAACAGATTGGAGTTTGAATTCTTGCTTTGTCATTTACTCTGACATAATGGGTAAGCTACTCCCACTTAATGAGTTTCTTTATCTAGTAACAAGGGTAAATAGGTATTTGTTGATTTGATGTTATTATGTAAGTAAAACACTTAATGTGGGTTTTCAGTAATTCTTACTTACTCTTTTTGTAGTTGGTGGTGATAGCCTAAAGTTTCCTGGTTATCCTCTCAGTTTGATGCCTTTATTTACACTGAAGTATCTTGAAACCTATCCAGGGAGAGATAATCTTCCACAGACACTTCTTTTCCCAAATATAAGGCAGGCTATAACAATAATGTGATGAAACATGCACACAGTGGTGTGTGAGCAACAAAAGAAGGAATAAGAGATCATCCAAGAAAGAGCTAGCAACCTTAGACAAGTTACTTCACCCATCTGCGCTCCAGTTAGTAAAATAAGGATGATAAAATGATACTTGCTTTTTAGTGTTTTTATAAATTTGAAAAGAGATAATACATATGAAATCTCTTTTAAAAGCACTGATATATAACAAGTGCTGTGTAATTATCACTTTTTTTTCCCCCTGAGAAGTTTCTCATAGATTGGCTGGGTTCCAAAATCACTAACCTTAATGCTGCTTAAGGTTGTCTCGGGGCAGATCTGCTTGGGGAATTTTTTTTTTTTTTTTCAAATTATGGGACTGAAAAGGATAAGCCTTTATTTTGCTTTTCTGTTAAGTTTTATTTAATCCTTTATCTTCATCCCATCTAGCTATATGCATATTCTTCTTTTTCAACACAATGTAAAGATATTCAAAACCCAAGGGCAATTATCTGCTATAGCTTCACACAACAGGATGCTTTGTTAACATTAGATGCAGAGATTCTAATAGGGAAACTTGTGAGTGAAATACGGAGAGATCTACCGTTTTAAGAATTCCTGAGACTGAATGTATTAACGATTAAGAGTTTATGACAAGAAACATTTGTGTTATGGTACAGAGTTTTTTCACCTGGTTACATTATATAAGTATATATCCTGTAGGGCTGCTATTTTATTTAAAAACATTCAGCTGTGTTTGAGTTGCCTTACTGTAGCATCCATACCAAAAGCCTTGAATCTGAGTCCTAGAATGATAACTCTGAAGAATGTGCAGTTAACACTCAACCTACAGCACAGTGGAAAGCATAGGGTGATAGTGGACTCTAAGTCAGAAGGTACGAAATTGCATGCTGGCTCAAAATTTTACACACTTTCTGAAGTTAGATGAGAACGCATTTCTGGGAATTGATTTCTCTATGTAAAAACTAAGGGTAATAGCTATCAAGTGATGTTGTAAGAAAATAAAATGAGATAAGATATCTCTGCTGTGTGTAAGGCTTTCCAAAAGTTTTTTTGAATCTTACTTGATTGTGCCAGTGGTTATTATATATCTTTGGATCAACCCAGCCTCAAGTTTTAACTGTAAACTTAAGAGGCTGAATTAGATGATAGTTCTCAACTGTTAGTAGATATAAATAATATCTAGGAGACCTGTTTAAAATATGGAATTCCAAGTCCTATCCCCAGAGATTTGGGTCAGTATGCCCAGTGTGTATCTTAGGAGCCCACAGTGAATAAGCTTTCCAGAGGGGGATACCCCCAAAAGTGGACCATAGATCACATTTTGGTAAATACTAGATTAAATGATCTCTAAGATCCCTTATGGTTCTAAAAAGCCATACATGAATAAATATATATTTTTAAAATGTTAGTCCATGTTATTACATTTTCAGTGGTAAACAATGTAATTATAAAATAATATCAAAGATAATGTTTACTAGTTTAAATGTGCAGCTCGCTGAGTATTTACAGATCTATAATTCATGTAGTCATCATTTAGGCCAAGATAAAGGGCATTTACAGAGCCTCAGAAAGTTTCTTCCTGCCCCCTCCCAGCCAAATACCACCAGCCTCTCACCCAAGGTAACCACTTTATTGCCTTTTTCTTAAGTGAATTATAATGGACTTACATTATGTACTCTGTTTTATAGTTTCTTTCACTCAGCATAATGTCTATGAGATTCATGTTTTTGTGTACATAGTGTCTCTTATTTTTCAAAGATTTTATTTAATATCCTATTTTATGAATTTATTCTACTGTTGATGGTTATTTCTTTTTTCTCCATGACTATTATGTTAATGCTGTTACAAACATCCCTTGAATATATCTTTTGGTTGATAAAACACCTCAGTTCTCATGGGTACATAGTTAGATAACTGGGCAATAGAATAACTACTGTAGATACAAACAGATATTCAAAGTGATTATGACAACTTATATTCCTGATAGATAGATAGATATATAGATAGATACAGATACATAGAGACAGAGATTAGAATAGGTAGATAATATGTTATATGTAATATCCCACTGTAAGATGTTTAGATACTATACAACCTTACCAACAATATTTGTAATCTTTTTACATTTTACCATTCTCATGCTTGTGTAAAAGGGCTCATGGTTTTAATTTTCATTTTCTTGATAACTAGTGATGTTGAATATCCTTTTACATGTTTGGAGAATGCCCTGTATTTGAAAGTGCCCTATAAACGAGAAAAATCATTGTTTTGAAGCTCCTACTTAGTCTTTTGCCCATATTTTTCATTTTTTTTCTTATTGATATGCATTTTTAATGCTTTTTTATATATTTTGGAGTTTTCTTTTGGATACACACCCACCCCCAGCCCCACACAGAAAATACATTCTCTCAGCATGTGGTTTGCATATTCATGTTGTTCGTGTTATATTTTGATAAATGTTTTAATTTTAATTTTAATAAATCCTATTCATCAGTCTCTATTTTAACAGTTAGTGAATTTTATTTATTGTCTTAAAAATCTTTACTGAATCCATGGTCACTAGAATATTTTTCTTTGCCTTATTCTAGAAGCTTTATTTTTTCAGGTTTTACCTTTCATCTGAAGTTCATTTTGATTTAAATGTTATAAATGGTCTGGAGGTAAGGGTCAAGACTTTTTTTCCACACAAATATTTAACTTTTTCCACAACATTTATTGAAAGTGTTATCCTCTTCTCACTGAATTGCAGTTACATGTTTATTGCAAATCAAGTTACCTTAAAAGTGTGTATTAAAAAAACCCCACCTCTTTATTCTTTCCGTTAATCTTAATTTCTGTCCTTGTGCCAATACCATACTGTCTTAATGATAGTAAATCTGAACTATGGTAGTATGTTTTGCAGTCTTGTTCTTCAAGATTGGTTTGACTCCTTTTGGTGCTTTGCCTTTCCATAAAACATAATTAAAAATAGCTTGTCTGGGGGATGGGCAAAATGGGTGAAGGAGAGTGGGAGATACAAGCTTCTGGTGGTAGACTGACTAAATTACAGGAACAAAAGGGACAGCATAGGGAATATAGTCAATGATATTGTAATAGCATTGTATGGTGACAGATGGTAGCTATACTTGGTGAGCATAACATAATGTAGAGAGAAGTTGAATCACCGTGTTGTATACTTCAACATAACAGTGTATCAACTAAAATTAGAAAATAATAAAATAGTTTGTCAGTTTTCACACAAACACACATATACACCTCTATTTGCATTCTGATTGAGATTTCACTAAGTCTCTAGGTCAATTTGAGGGGAATTAACATCATCACAATTTTGATTCTTTCTATTCATGAGTATTAGATATTTTTCCATTTATTTAGATATTATTTAAGTTCTCTTAGCAATGGATTTGGGTTTTCAGTTTAAAAAGATTATACATTTTTTCATTAAATTTCCCTAGGTATTTGGCAATTTGGGATGTTAATGTAAATTTACATTTAACATGTTAATTTAAAATTTTCATTTTTACTTTTTTTTATCATCAAACATTAGCAACTTTATCATTTGCAGTCTTTATTAAGGTCATGAATAGCCATCTTTAATCCAATCACCATGCCAAATATACTGCCTTATAAGCTTTTACTTCTATAGGCCCCTGAACCCTTGTAGCATGTCTGGTATATATATTGCAGAAATCACCTGTTTATTATATGCAACTTTATATGTTCTGGTTGCTCCTTACTCATAGGACATTTCTAACAAATACAAGGTCCATGAGAACAGGAGTCATGATTTATGTTTCTCAAAAAATTGTGTGCCTGCTGCAACATGATTCTGAGCATGGAGTGTCATTACATGGTCACATGTCCTGACTTTCTTTTTCATCAACCTACAGCAGGCCTATTTTTTCATACGCAACTTCTTTTCCTGCTGAGATTAGATGAAATCCTAGACTCTTTCTCAAAATTGCTTTTAACTGTTACTTGAGTTGGCATATAAGAGAGCACTAATTTGTAATTGTTACTTAAACCTTCAATAAAACTTCTACAGAAAACTACGTGAATTTTAGCCATTGTATGTTTCCTATTTTCTCTAGCTGGCACTTATCTCTAGCAGTTAGTGGTCATACTCCTTTATTTTGATTTTTTAAATATATTTTTAAATTTATTTATTTATTTTGAGAGAGACAGAGCAAGTGGGGGTGGGGCAGAGAGAGGGAAAGAGAGAATCCAAAGCAGTCTCTGCACTGTCAGTGGGGAGCCTGATGTAGGGCTGAAACTCACGAACCAGGAGGTCATGATCTGAGCCACAACCAAGAGTAGGACGCTTAACTGACTGAGTCACCCAGGTGCCCTGGTCATACTCTTTTATAATTAGGGTTTTCTATAACTGTATATAGAGTTCTCTCTCTCTCCCCCTCCCTCCCTCCCTCCCTCCCTCTCTCTCTCCTTCTCTCTCTCTCTCTCTCTATATATATATATATATATGTATACATACATATATAATTGTCATTGTATATATGTGTGTGTATATAACTTTCACCTTAAATACAGTCTAACTTACATTATTGATTACTTGGATGATTATTTTGAAAATAAAGAAGAAAAAAAATAGAAATGGGCATTTTACATCAATTAGGTAAATGGTGTTTTGCATCAAATGATATCACGTGTTGTATAAAATAAAAGTTACATGAGTTCAAATAGAGAATATCGCAGAGTACAAGACACATGTTTTCAAAATACTATGTTTGCAAAAAACTAAAAAGTAAAAACAAAAAAAAATCTATAACATAGCTATCAAAACCCTACAACCCTCTGTTCAAACAGTTACACAGTAGGGTATAAATAAAACTAGATTTTTCCAGTTGTCTAGAAGACACTAAACAGCCACATACCTCCAGGTTTAGAGCTGTGGGATTGGATTCTATGACTGACATCTGCTTCTCAGTCTCTGATTTTCTAATTTCACAGTAATATAGAGTACTCCAGATGGAATTCAGGGAAGGTGTGTGTGTGTGTGTGTGTGTGTGTGTGTGTGTGTGTGTGTGTGTTTATGATGTATAGTACAGAGTTGTGCTACCTGAAGTGTTTCTGTGTATCTCTGTATGAAAATTTTGAATATCGAGTATATAAAATTTCCCAGTCTTGATATATGTATATCTTTAATAACTTCAAGAAAATGTGGATATTTTTAACTCAGGTATCTATGAAAATGACAAATAATTTTAAGCCCAAAGTTTGAAATCTGCTCCCATAAAAATTACACATATTAATTCAGACTTATGCAATTTTAATCATACTTGATGGCTCTCAGGCTCTAAAGATTGATATCAATATCATTTTCTGGTTCCTAATATTAAAAAAGCTGGGAATTATTTGTAATCAATTTGGCCTGTGGAATAATATTTGGGTTGCATTAACCTGACTTCTCCTGCTGATGTCCTATTGTTGCATTTCACACCATCAGATTTTTAGTTGGATTTTAAATTCTCATGCTGAAATCTTTATGACTCAGTGTATCTCTTTTCCTATTCACTTGTTCCAAGTGCAGTATTGATATTCTCAGTCTGCAACGTGATTTTTTACAGACTTTGCTTTGCTTTCTTGTAACATAACCTGAGAAATTTGGCTGTGACTCAGGATGTCATAGCTCTCTGTCCCTGATCCAAGAGCTCTTTGTGTCCTCCATGTGAAATTAGTTCTCTCTCTGGTGGTTGCATCCTTGCCACCTGCACCAAGAAGAGACACATTCAAACTATCAAGCAGAAAAAGTCACTTTTTGCTTACATGTAGATTAGAAAATAAATTAATCCTTTCCTGCAGTGACATGACACTCTCCCTGTAGCATCACTGATAGTTTCTCCCGTTTCAGTTTTTGCTCGAACATACATTTTTAACAACTTCATGTGCAGTAAGGTGTTCATGAGCACCACGTTTTAGTTCACCTAGAACAAAAGCAATACAAAATGTCTAATATCAATAGGATGGCAGTCTCTGGTAGGCAGGCGTGTCATAAATTTTACATGCTAAATGGCACATTATGAAAAACATATATTTAGTTATATTGCAGTAAGAGTCTGAACTCCTGAGTCCCAGTCTTTGCTTTTCCCTGAATTTGCCGCAAGACATTATCTCATTAACCTCTCTGGACTTCAGTTTCCTTGATTAAAATGGAAGCACTTGGCTTAAATATTTCTGAAGTTGTTTCTAGCTTCAGCAGTTCTCCTTGGACTGTAGTGATATTTCTACCTTAAATAATTTTTATCTTTAATTCATAACTGGGGACTTACTAATATATAAGCTTTCTCATTAAGCTTCTAGTCAGGACCATCTGGCTTATTTCTATTCTATTTTGGGCACTATTTCCAGTGAGAACATATCCACCCTCCAATTACAGGAGCCTGGTGCCTGACTCTGGAACCTTTGAAGCTTTGTTATATTCCTGGTAAAGAGACACTTTTTGAAACCTGCAAGGGAAGGTGACATTTCTAGGGTTCAAGAAAGTGTGAACTTTGGCACTGAACATATTATACTATTCAGTTGTACTTCCTGAAGTTTATGCTTAATGTAGGCATGGTGCTGTTATTGTAAAACATGCTTTTGAATCAAAGAAGAAAGAGGAAAATCTTGATAAAAGTAATTTTGACATAAAGATATCTATTGTTACTAGCAGAGCTTCTGAATAAACTGAAACAGTTCTTGACAGTAAAAAGGTGTTCATTATATATTTTTCCATCATGGTCAAACAAGCAGGAAGGGAGGAAAAAAAACCCAATCCTTAAATGTCTATGATTTTTGGCACTGTTTTAAGAAATAGCGAAAGAAAAATTAATTTCACAATGAAGAATGAGATAGTATTTTCGTTCTCAGCAGACATGATTCTATGTCTTTGCCAGGAATGTCTATATTAAAAAGACTTAATGTCTCAGTAAATTTTAATTGAGTAGGGCAACTATATTCATTTACTTATTGTTGAAGTTGCTATTTTATGTTATCATGTAATTGATTTTCTTTAAAGGATTTTCAAGATCACTTGACCCAATGCATGTATTTTACAGAGGCAGCGATGTTGTAGGGAGATGCTTTTGAGTCCTTGGTTTCATTTCCCATTTGTAAAACATTGGTCAAAAGGTTCTGCAAACCTTAGTTTCCTCATGCATGAAATCTGTAGGATATAATTGTCTTGTAATTAGCTAGTTAGGGAGATTTTCCCTAAATTATACAATAATTATTATTAGAGCTAGATTAGATATGAGGTCTTCTGAAATCCAGTCCTTGCTTATAGTACACTAAATTGCCTCTCTTTCGTAAAATAAAATGTGTATTTTTTTATGTTTTCCAGATACAATAATGTTACTTGAATTATATATGTGTGTGTGTGTGTGTGTGTGTGTGTGTGTGTGTGATATATACAGATGTGGTAATATTACTTGATATATATATGTACATATATATATATGTAGTAACTGTGTGTTACTATGTGCCAGATACATTTTTAAATTAAAAAAAATGTTTATTTTATTTTTGAGAGAGAGAGAGAGAGAAAGAGAATGAGTGGGGGAGGGGCAGAGGTAGAAGGAGACACAGGATCTGAAGTGGGCACCAGGTTCTGAACTGTCAGCACATAGCCTGATGTGGGGCTCAGACTCACAAACTGTGAGATCATGACCTCAGCCAAAGTCAGATGCTAACTGACTGAGCCACCCAGGCACCCCTGTGCCAGATACTTTTAAACACTTACATTCCTTACATATAATATGTTGTTTAATCTTTAACAACAACTATATGACATAAATATTATATTTTCTTCAATGTAGACAGTACGCACAGGAAAGTCAAATTGCTTGTTCAAAGTCACAAACTAATTACTTGAGGCAAGATTTGAATCCTGGAAGTGTGGGCCCACTGTGCATGTTCTTAGTTATTATTATATGTTATCTGTACCTTGTAATTATTGAGTTTCTAAAATAAGAGCAACTCATTCAATTCAAGTTCTCTGGAAAGTCTTTCCTACTTCTATATTCCCAGGAGGTTTGGGGGAATGCTTATACTATAAGCATTCTAGATAGATAGATAGATAGATAGATAATGTGTGTATGTATTTATATAATATAAATACAGTTATGTGTAACAAAACATCACAAAATTATAACTACAGTTGTGTTAAAGTAATGAAATGTTGGCCATTTTATTTTGTGGTATAGCACTTCCACATGTGAAAGGTCATTGTCATGACTACAGAGCTTAAATTAGTGAGATAATTGGAGGCCAGGTTAGAGGATACTATAGTTGTTGACTTAGGTAGCTTATGGGGCCTGAACTAGGGGAGAGACCATGAGTGTGAGCCACAAAAATGAAACTGTTGCTTACAGCACTACTGGTTTTGAGCTTTCAAGCCCAAAAGGTAAACAGTGAAGAATACACCAATTTTATTCTGTCATATCTACATGGTCACTTTCTCTATCCCTGACTCCCTAACTCTTAAGTCTGGGAAAGAATCTTAGTGCAAAACTGCAGACATTTTGACAACATTTAAAACTATGTCATCTCAAGATTTCTAACATGTTCCATTATACCTCTTGCTCCTGATTTTGATAATATTTTGCTTAACCACCCTCATCTCCTGTTTCATCTCTAAAACAAAGATAAGGATAAGTACTGAAAGTATACATTGTGTATATGAAAGCAGGAAGTCACTTTTAGCCTTAGATAGAATGATATCAGTAGAGGAGTGAGGCCAAAACCAAATAGTGGTAGACTAATGAAGAATGAATGGAAAAAGAAAGTGGAGATTGACAAGAAAAAGACCAAAGATGCAGGAAGGAGATAAAGAAAGAGATGGAGATAGAGAGACATAACTTATGAGTGAAATGAAAAGTTCTGCAGGAGTCATGGATAAATGCTTATGTTACAAAGTGATAATGGTGTGATTAAAATAATCAGTAGGCTATGATGACAACTATGAAAAAATAAACTTCAAAAATGTAACCCCAGTTGGGTTAGAGCAGGAAGAGAATTTGTTTTTCATATTCCACTTTCCAAGTTTTCTATTCTGTATTATTTTATAATATAAATAATATGATATAATTTAAACTTAGTAGTTAACTTAAAAATAAAAAGGACTCCACCCACAATCCTACTCATGTGTACACACAAATGACCACTAATATATGGTAAAGAGTAAGAAAAATCAACACCAAGAACATTGGAGAGCATTAAGATTGACTGGATGACAGAAGACTTGATGTATGTGCCATGTGTTAAGAGATGTTGCTTATTTTTGGAACAGAGGCCATAGTCACAATCTCTGTGCAAAAGATCACTATAGATACCTCCATACATATTTCTAGTATTATGGACAAAGGGATGGTCCCTCTGTTAGAAAGTATCCTCATATTTTACAGCAAGTGTTCAAATAACTTCCAAATCTATTCCCAAAGCTGATAGTTTGGGGAGGGAAAATTTTGGAAAAAGAAATTAAGTGTCAAAATATTGAAATCATCCTTCTCCCCTTATATAATTGTCCTTCAGCTACTTCTTTTCTGTGTTTATAATGGGTACTCAAAATAGATTCTGTAGCACCCACTTCCTGAATATATAGAACAATGGTTATCTATACAAAAATGAGTTAAGAAAACTTTATTAAGTCCCAAAGTACAGTGAGCTAACTTGATGGAATTTATAAGCATCAGGGAGAAAGATTAATACAAGCATGATCTAATTATGTAATTGTTGTGTTGTAAGTTATGAGCTTTCAATTAAATAAAATCTTAAATTACTCTTTTTTGCCTGTGTTAATTAGTGGGTTTTCTATCTGCTTCAGTTAAGCATGAAGAGGATACTGGTACAGTCATTCACTGTAGGGACCGCATTTGCAATTTTTCTAGTCTTCTGGGATTTAATGCAATTAAAATGAAATTGAATCCTTGGCTTATTCCTATTGAGGGAATTTGCTGGACAGAAAGCCCCACAGCTTCACAGATTAGAGACTTGAATAAAGCGGAGCGTATTACTATCCCAGTTGTGTTTATATATTATCTTCTCCGTGGAGTTACCCTGGTCTACCTGGTTGGCATCATTTTTTGGACTCTCTAAAGTTACTCCAGGATCTGCATTTTTGCACTCATGATAATGTATCTTATTTACTCATCTCTCTTCCTTAATAGGCTATAAACTTTTTTGTCTTTTCAAATTTTAATTTAAATTCTATTTAGTTAACATACAAAGCAATATTGGTTTCAGGAGTAGTAGAATTCAGGGATGAGTCACTTACATGCAACACCCAGTGCTCTACATAACAAGTGCCCTTCCTAATACCCATCACCCATCTAGCCAGTCCCCCACCCAATGCCCTCCATCCATCCTCAGTTTGTTCTGTCTCTTTAAGAGTCTATTATGGTTTGTTTCATTCTCTTTCTCTCCCCCCCACCATATGTTCATCTATTTTGTTTCTTAAATTCCCCATATGAGTGAAATCATATGGTATTTGTCTTTCTCTGACTTATTTGTCTTAGCATAATACACTCTAGCTCCATTCACGTCATTGCAAATGGCAAGATTTCATTCTTTTTTATGGCTGAATAATATTCTATCACACACACACACACACACACACACACACACACACACACACACACACACCTATTCTTTATCCATTGATCAGTCACTGGACATTTGGGCTCTCTCCATTGTTTGGCTATGAACTTTTAAGACAAGTGGCATGTTGGCCTGCAATGGTGAGATCATTGTTGGTAAGCTCAAGGTTTGATGCATGATCACTGTCATTCATGTTAATTCATGTGCTGTTTCATGGGACACACAGAACACTTTTGTCTTGATGGGCCACAGGCCACATGTGCAGTGTCTGGCATAAATCAAAGCTGTGTTCCTCAGATTCACCATCACTTGATTCCTTTTGGTCTCCTTTATGACACTGCTTCTAACTACCAAGTCTACTACAACTAACTGGGCTTCTAGGGGCTACTGTCATTAGATAGATTGTAGGTAAAACATGTTTCTCAGGGATCCAATGTAGTAAGGTGGGGGAAGAATGGACACAAACTCTGGAATTGAGCTGTCCCATGCTACAGTTTTACTACTTCTTTGAATTTGCTCAAGTTCTTTAATCTCTCTGAGACTCTGCTTTCTTATTTTGAAGAACACAAATATCAGTGCTTTTCTTTTTAGGTTTAAATAAGGATTTAAACCTAAGGATTTATTGTTATGAGGATTAAAATGAGAGGGCATACATATGTTTTAAAATAGGAAAAAAGAAAAAATTTCCTTTGATATTTGTCCTTAGAAAATTCTAGAGCTGTTTTTTAAAAGGTACTTTATACTGGCCTCAAAGAAAAAGCAACAGTTGAAACTTATATGGTTTCACCAGAGGACAGGATATGTCCCACCAAGCACATTTCTTTTTTTAGTGGAAGAGTCTTTGTCAAAATATGGTCCCTGGATGACCTACATGAGACTTATTTTATTTTTAAAGTTTATTTATTTTGAGATAGAATGTGCGCACACATGGGGGAGGTGCAGAGAGCGAGAGGGAGAGAGAGAACCCCAAGCAGGCCCTGTGCTGTGAGTGCAGAGCCTGACATGGGCCTCAATCTCATAAACCATGAAATCATGACCTGAGCAGAAATCAAGAGTTGGACGCTTAACCGACTGAGCCACCCAGGAACCCCTGAGGCTTACTATAAATATTTTTTAAGAAGACAGAAGTCTTGATCCTGTCCCAGGCCAATTTAATTAGAATCTATAATGGTAGAAACACAAATGTAAACTTCTAGTATTTTTCACTCAAGTGATCCCTAAGCATATTAAAGTTTGAGTGTCAGTGATCTGGAATAGAGTTAAATTCAACAAGGTACAAGTAACTGAAATACATACCAGGGCCTATTATTTATGCACTAGGGTAGACTGGTGATGAAGAATATTTAGGGATTGTTGTCAGTCGATGGCACAATTTAAGTGTCAGATGAGGTTGCCGTTGAATGAATACATGCATGATAAATAAGTAACTGACAGGAATGAGGAGGTTACTATTAAGATCAAGTTAATATTAACCTCCTCATTCCTGTCAGTTACTTATTCATCATGCATGTCGTCATTCAACAGACTTCTTAGTACAGTAGAACATTCTTAGTTAGGTGAAGTAAAATTAAGAGTTTTGTCTATATTCAGGGATCTTTCCAACTGATCGGGGAGGAAAACAGGGTAATTTGAATTATGATGTGAATATTAATTGCCCTATTGGGTATAACACTGAGTGCTAAGAATGAAAGGCATTGTCCCTAACCCAGTTAGTAGCTGATGAAAACTTAAAGTTGAATAGGAGTTAGCTAAGCAAAGGAGGAGGACTGAAGAAAGGATTGTGTCAGGAAAGTGGAACAGCTTGTGCATAGGTAGGAAGCCAAATAAATACATGTAAATAGTTTGGAGCAATTTTGCTCCAGCAAAATTGGCTGCAGCATGAGGCAGGAGGAGACAATGAAAGATGCATCTGGGGCAATATAATTCTTAGAGCAAGTAGAACTTTAATGCTTGTGTCACTATTTTTATCAGTACACGCCCTGATTTCAATATAATAAGCTTTTCATTTGCCAAATGGAGATAACTGCCTTAGAACATGTAGAGCATGTCTTATTTTCCATGGATGAATTATGTTGTCAAGTGGTAAACAGCAGTAAGGCAAAATGTGGTTCTAGAGTTAAATTTCTGAGTGAGATTTTACCAAAGATGTGAAATTGACTCTGCAAAAGGGAAATGTTTGCCACAAGAGTAGCATTATATTGTTATAAAGAGTTATGTACTGTTTTATTGTGTTTTCATGAACGCTTACTGCCCGTATCTAAGCTTTTATATCTTTAAAAAAATCATGGCTAGTTTAATTATTGAATGAAGTTTCTTTTTCTTTTTCTTCTTTGATAGACCTTTGTCCTCCTGTGACATTATTCAAGAAATTGATTTTACCAATTACATTCTAATTTCATAGTTCAGACATAGTTCAGAATGTTTTCCATGAGCAGGTGTGCTTATTATGTGGTCAAGAAAACTTATACATTGGATGAAATTCTTTGAGAAGATGAAGACTTTAAATTTCCAGAATAGTATGGATTTGCCTTGTATAAATAAAGATTTCCTACCAATTAACTCTTAATTAGCAACATATGGTTAATCCCAACAGACAACTACTTCTCATTTATCCATTCAGTATCCTGGGTGATTTCATGACATAAAGGCCATATGTAACATTCTAAGTTTAATGCTGGTTTTGAGCCACATTCAGGAAAGAAGAGGAAGATGGAAGGATAAGAAAAGCACCCTGCAGGAAAAAAGGAAAATAAGTTTCTAATAAAGTTTGCTAATAGCATACTTTCTGACAAATAGCAAATACAGTATTAGTTTTCTGGTTTTTTATTTTGTTTTGGTTTTGGAACTGGCAAACTGGTCATTGTCAAGTACAAATTAAATAGATGTGTAAAATATCCCAATCCTGTTTTTATTTTCATCTCCCTAATCCCTGCAATAAATAGTGTACCTCTTCAGTTCACCTCCCTTCTAACGTAATCTCTGTAAAGCAAATGTAGCCATCCTATTCCTAAAACCCTGAGTTGCCCATCTCTGAGCACACACACACGCACACACACACAGTCACAGATGTAAGTTGAGCCCCCCTTTAGACAGGCAGAAAAGATCCTTCTAAATGGGCCCTACTTCCTTTTCAACCAGGTCTCTACCTGTTCCTCATTTTTCAGTGTAGAAAACGAGCTCTTTCATCATCTATAGGACAAAGCCTTTCATGCATCCAGGCTTTTTACATGCTGTTCTCTTTGAGTGGATGCCTTTCTGCCATCCCACATGTGGAGGAATAACTGGAACTTTTTCTACACATGATTGGACAACTTGGACAAGCTTCCTGTAAAGAGAATATTTTCCCAAACATGTGAGGAACCCTCAGTTTTCACTTTATTTCCTAACATGGAATACAGAGCAGTTACAAAGCATATGCCTCACAAAAGCAAACTCCATGTACTACTTCTGTTCAGTATAAGAGGAAACTTAATACAAAGAGTTTACATATCTGCATAGGCCGCGTGTTTGAATTCAAAGTCCCAGGCTCTTGATTTTCTTATACCACCATGCCTGGATAGGTGAATTTTTAGTAGTAACACACTCAGGAAGGGAGGGACAGTAACTAAAGGATGTGTGCATGAGGGTTCACTGTGAGGCTCCAACTGACTGACTGATGTCAGTGTGAAAATTACAGCCTAGTGCTGACTTTCCTCCCCTAGTTTCTGGCAGCTGCTGATTTAGGTTGGTCATGTAAAGCGTCTGCATCTCAATTACCTTGTCTACAAGATGTATATTAGTGATACTTAAGAGATATCCACTACAGTGCCCATCACTTTGTCGGCCATTAATAGTTTATATTAATACATATACTACTGATAGCATTAAGACTCCTAGAACGTTAACCAGTTGTCAGAAAATGTATGATTACCCATTTTACTAAGAATATCAAAGAACTATCAAATTGGCTTTTTTTCTGGAGGAAAGAATATTCAGTCCCCTCTCTTACATGCCATCCATATCCCACTTGGAGAAAGAAGAATAATATGCTTTATTGAGAATTTCACCAGGAACATACTAACCTGCTCATCTGTGTCATGGCAGTTTACATTTAGAATCTTGGAACTTCCTAACAGGTGCTTGAGCCATAAATGGCAATATAAGTATAACCAAATCATTGGATTTTAAATGAAGTTTTGCCTTAAGAAAGAAGGTTATACTTGGGGCGCCTGGGTTGGGGCTCAGTTGGTTGAATGTCCGACTTTGACTCAGGTAATGATCTCGTGGTTTGTGGGTTTGGGCCCTGCGTCGGGCTCTGTGCTGACAGCTCGGAGCCTGCAGCCTGCTTCAGATTCTGTGTCTCTCCCTCTCTCTCTGCCCTTCCCCCACTCACACTCTGTCTCTCCTTCAAAAACGAATAAACATTAAAAGAATTTTTTTAAAGAAAAGAAAGAGGGTTACACTTAATTTTCTTATAGCACTGGTGTGTACATGGTGGCTAGAAGGAGGGGGATCATTTAGAAATGTTTTCATTTGGCTTCATTAAATCCAAATATCTGTTATGATTTTTGTCAGGTTAATTCAACTGTTGATCCCTTTAGGAAAGTTAACTGTGTCAGGTACTGTGGCTATGTGGAATATGAAATGTTAGATGAAAGAAGAAAGAAGTATAAAGGGGTAATACCTTAATAGTATTTTAAAAATCAAGATAATAAAAATATTTAAAGAATATGTATGCTTGATAAGGCTTTGTGGATGTCTTATTGAAGTCTGAATTAATACACAATGATTACCATTACAGTAATTAGTGTCTATACTGTCTTTTATTCATGACTTCATTTTCATCATCCAAGGGCAGAATGTATGGCTTCTTCAACTGGACTCTCTTAGGTACTCAGGGTAGTACTCCTATAAAAGTTAGTTCTTTCATCTTAGTTTTCCCCCTGTCTTATTCTTTTCTAGCTGGTTTTACAAACTATTTTAAAGGGTAGACAATGTATTTAGTTGCGTGTGTGTGCTTTTAACCCTGCTTTTACCACTGTGCCATGCATATTTTAGACACTTAGAAAATATTTCTGGAGCAAGTATATAAATGTGCACAAAGAGTTATAGAGGGCAGAAATAAACTTGCCATGAAGAGTTGTGCCATTTTTCAAAAGGGAAGAAAACTGGTATGTTTCCTTTCAGCCTGCTTCAAAAGGAGGTTCCACAGTGCTTTAGTGTTTTTACAGGTATTTTACATACACTTAGGAGTTAATGCATCATTTGCTCTTGCTAACCCACAAAAGATTTACTACAGATTATGTGTGTATATATGTGTATGTATGTATATATATGTATATACACACATATATATAATACATGTAATATGTATGCATATATATCATGTATATTCATATATATGAATGTATGTATATGTTTATTAACATAACTTTGTATATTGTATTTATATATTCATTCTTTCTCTTACTATCTTGAAATTTTTCATGGAGGGTTTGTAGATACTAGTTCACAATCTGTTCACAAAAATGAGGATAGTTGATTATAGTTTGGATTCAAACTTGTAAGCTTTTTCAGATAATACCATTTTGGATCTAACCATGTCCAACTAGACTGAAGTAATTTTTTTCTCTGTTACTTTGTGATTTTCTGCCTCTATGCCTATTCATAGTTTACCTTCTCTCTGTCTGAAATGCCCTCTTCCCTTATACATTGCTTATTTAACCATATACTTCTAAGACATTCCATCTCAAAAGCTACTTATTCTAGAATTGTTACCTAATCTTCTCAAGGGGAAGCAGTATTTAGGATCTCCTGGTTTCCCATTGACTGTATATTTACCTCATAAGATACATGATGTTTTCTCTTTTATATGAGAATTACTATACTAACCTTTACATTTTATACTATAGACTTATTAAGTGATGCATGTGGTTTACTTTTATATTTTATGAAAGATTAACAGAGTAATTAATAAATATTTTTATAGATTATCAATTATAGATTATCAATTAATAAATATTTTTATAGATTATCAATAAACAAAAATATAAATTTTGAAGTAAGGTAGAATTTAATTCCATTGACTTTCTAAACTTCAATGAAAACATTGCTAAGGTATCAATACAAATAAACTGAATATAAACAGTTACAGTTTTATAAAGTTCCCTATAGGGGCTCCTGGGTGGTTCAGTCAGTTAAGCGTCTGACTTCTACTCAGGTCATGATCTCGCGGTTGGTCATGATCTCTCAGTTTGTGAGTTCGAGTCTCACATTAGGTTCTGTGCTGACAGCTCGGGGCCTGGAGCCTACTTTGGATTCTGTGGCTCCCTCTCTCTCTGCCCCGCCCCCACTCGTGCTCTGTCTCTCTCTATCTCAAAAATTAATAAACATTAAAAAATAAAAAAATAAAGTTCCCTATAAATGGAATATTTAATAACATATCACTTATTAGTCATAGGGCCAGAACAAGAATTCTTATTTGAAAAAAAAGTTGATATAAGTAAATCAATTAATAGAGATAATGAACAAAATCAATTCTGCTTATATTGTGATAAGCATTCTAAAAGTATAAAACACTTCAAATCTCCAGAGTGCATTGGAGAATGGGCATGATTGCCAATTTCCAGATCTAGTAGTAAAGAATAACTGAAAAATATTAACTGTAAATGAAATTAAAAATAAAAAAAAAAACAAGATGGTTTTTTGACTGGATGGTTCAGTCAGTTGAGCATCTGACTCTTGATTTAGGCTCAGGTCGTGATCCCAGGGTCATGGGATTGAACCCTGTGTTGGGGTCCATGCTGAGCAGGGAGCCTGCTTAGGATTCTCTCTCTATCCCTCTGCCACTCTCCTCTGCTTGTGCACTCTCTGTCTGTCTCTCACCCTAAAATTAAAAAAAAAAAAATAAATAAAAAGGAAAAGCTAAAATTTACAAATTGATTGAAGCACTCAGTTGTATTCTCAAAGAATACCCAGGGGTAATGGTTTATCATACACTTACTTTTCACATTTTAGAAAAGAATGTACTGAAATAGATACATATCTGTCTTTTTCCATGATCTCATTCCACATGCAGCCCTTCAAAAATTTTCTTCCCAGTATCTACCAGGAGATATAAGTATTTGAACACTATATGACTGAAGAGATTACAATGACTCAAATTATTAGGGCTTGATGGATTCAGTGGGAAATGGTGTTTATAAAAGAGAGATTTCATAAAAATTAAAATTCTAATACCGTTTGAAAATGTAACTGTTTTTCTAACCTTATAAAGATTCAAAGCCTTAGATGAACCTTTGATATAATCCTAAAGTTACTTTCAGCAACCAAAGAACACTTTGTGTCTTCTCTGTAAAAGCTGTTTCATCTGCTCTCCAAGAGAAGACTGATGTTAAGTGATACGCAGTCATTGAGGATGTCTCTTTTGTCATTAGTCTAATCAGTAGGCAGAAATCCAGGAGAAAACCTTTAAGAGATTCTGTTTATTGTTTTCAGTTTCACTTTCCTTCTTTTAAGATAGGAAAGTATTTGCATTTTAAAATATTTCAATCATCATTTATATAGTTCATTTGTAACATTTATTCAGCAAACTCAGTGTGGACAGTTTAGAAAATCAGCTATGTATTGGATAATTAAATCTGTTTAAATATGGAATTACTTATCCAAGCTTGACAAATTCCCATTAACACTTACAGAAATGTGGAATGCTACATACCATAAAAACAGGAGCAAAGAAACCAAAAAAAAATTCAGACTTGATTATTTCTCCAAAGATTCTTGTGTTTTTACCTTTTAAATATTTTATACAACCACAGTGATTGTCATGATGTTTTGTGTGTTTGGAAAATGTTTTGTGTGTATTTCTAAATAATGAGCTAGAAATTTCTGGAATAATGGCCTGGGAGAAAGCAACATTTAATTGCTATCTCAGGAACCGGTAATTGACTTAAGAAATCCTAGAGTGACGAGAGATCATATGACACCTTGCCACTGTGAATATTTATCTGTAGGATAAATAACTTTGTAAACTTTGTGGGAATTCAAAGCTCTTAAATGCTAAGGGTTCTTTATTCAGAGTTTTACAGTAGGGAATGTCGAAGACTTTTATAATTTAAGTAGAGTAAAAATGGAGTCTATGGGGCATGCTTAAATAATTCAGCCCTAAACAAGATTTAATTAGTCAATTATCTAATAAACATCAGAATTCATAAACAGTGCACAACTGAGTATGTTGAATAAAAGTTGCAAATTGCCTGTATTCATAACGGATGATTGAAACATCATTAAAGATATGTAAATGCAATATCATTTCATTAGAATTTTGAGGAGAAAACAGTAATTAGAAAAAGAATTGTGAAGTGATATTAGGTATCTTCCCATTTGAAATGTGCTCATGATATCTTTCATAAGAAGATGATTATAGTTCAAGTCCATTTAGCAGCCAGGCTGCAATCTGATTGGCTTTACTCTCCTTCCTTCTGAATTTGGTAGTATCTTATGAGCATGGTATCAGGAAATGTGGACAATTTTTTGTTTATCTAATCTACTAGATTTTGAAAGAGATGTTTGGCAGAGTTCAGTTTGTGTTGTAAATGAAACTGAAGCTACTCTGATTTTCTGAGGCTTTTTATTTCGCTAACACAGTGTATATCATTGAGTACTTTGGAGAATTGGCATGATTGCCAAAAGAAACACAGCCGCTACACTCCCATAACGTGTGCTCATGCTTCATTGTTTTTGTGGTTTTTGAAGGAAGGAACATGCCCATTCTCAATATCTACATTAGTTATATATTGTTAAATAAGAAGGCCTGACTGAAGTGGCTCTAATACGTTGGTGGCCTATGTAAGCAACCCAAAACCTAAGCTAGAGTCATTGCACTTGAATCCGAGAAAATGAAATTTAATAGAAACCCCATCAGAAATAACCAACCAGGCATTCCTGAATAAGGTGACCACCTAAACTGCACTATTTTATTAAACTACACTAGTTCATTTTCTCTTCCATATAACAGTCTTCAGAAATATAAGTGGTCTTTTCTTCACTTTGTGCACACTACATCCCCATGAATTCAGTTATGGTCATTACTCTCCCTAGGTTAGTAATGAACGTGATAGCTGTTCTCTGTCTTTCTAGCCCAAGCTCCAGAACACATTTCTAACTTGGTGGGATCACCATTGTCCCAAGAAATGGTTCTTTATTTATGTTCATGGAATCAACTTCATAAGTTTACTTAAAGACACACAAAATCTGAGAGACTAACTTAACCTAACCAAAGTCACGACAGAACAAGATGTCTGTTTTTATTGGAACTGTCAATTATTTTGCATCACCAACTCTCCTGAGTTATTATTAAAACATAAACCTCTCTATACCCCTGTATCTAGTGTTTTGTTATCTTCAATTTATGCAACCAAGCATGTAGCATTTTACTTGACACATTATAGGTTCTCAATAAATTATTGTTGAAGAAGGGAATATATTATCCTACAGTATAAATAGATCTATTTGGTGTCCATGTTTGTTCTTCAGGACAAATGATTATAATTTATGATTCTAGTAGACTGCCTATAAAATAGCCCCCAATAGCCCTTGCTTCCTGACATGCACAGTTTTGTGTGGTCTTCTTCCACATTACATCAGAGTTGATGTATATGAGTCACAGAATATTACTAAAGTGATACTATGACTTCTGAGGTTGGGGCTTAAAAGGCATTGCGGCTTTCCTTTTGAACTCTTGGATTGCAGTATCTAGGGGAACCTGGTTTATGACCCTGAAGACCCTCAGGTAGCCACTAGAGAGGCCCATATGAAGAGGGCTTGAAGCCTACCAACACTTACATCAATTTGCCAGCCTGTGTAAACCACCTTGAAAATGTGTTCCCCAGACCCAGTCAGGCTCTCAGATGATTGTATCCTGAGACATTCTCATTCCTGTAACCTAATGAGAGATCCTGAGTCACAACTACCCAGTCACATTGCTTTTAAATTTCTAACCCACAGAAACTCTGAGAGGTAATAAATGGTTATTTTTTGAAATCCCTCATTTTTTGGATGAGTTTTTTGTGGAATTAGTAACTAATATAATGACCTTATCCAAAAAGGTTAGATAGAGCTCCTCTGAAGTCTATAGGCTCCTATAACCCTTATATCAGAATACCAATATCTAAAAGACTTAGGCCAATATCATTAGATTCTTACTTTCTTATTAACTTTATAAAGAAATTATTGACTTGATCAAGTCCAAGTTTCAGTTTAAATGGCTGCTGCAACTTACATGACAATATCTGTGTTTAGTCAGATTAGATACTCCCATTTAGTTAGCTGTGATTTTTCATTACTTCAGACTGATCTGATACATATATATATATATATATATATATATATATGTTTATGTATGTAGATACATATGTATGTATGTATATACAAATATATAATATAGTATCATATAAATCATTATACATATATACATATACATATATACATATATATAATGATTTATATGATACTATATTATATATTTGTATATGTATTTACAAATTTGTATGTATATTTGTAAATTATATTTGTATATAAATATATACTTTATTTGACCCTGACTATATTCTGGCACAGTTATAGGCTTTTTATACATATTAACTCATTGAATCCTCATAAAATGCCTGTAAAATAGGTACACTGATTAGTCCCTTTTTACAGATGAGGAAACAAGTTCAAATAAGCTAAGCCATGGAAGACTGCCAAGTCTATGCCTCACCGCTGTGCTGTGCAAGCTTGCTGCCCACCTGGCTAGCAGTTAGCAGTATTGCATTCTGGTACCACACTCCTGAACCATTCTGCATACTAACCACCTTAATATTGTCTTATTCATGGCATAGTTGTCAATGAGGCCCACGTATTCTTTAGGTTGCAAAACAGATTTTTGGAGCTAATGGGGAAGAGCATGATAATACACAGATAGAAGAGGGACTGAATAGGACAAAGTTAACAGGGCTACTCTACAAACAAGCATTGTTACTTAGAACTTCTCACTCATTTTCCCTTTTACCCTGCATCCCCCTCTTTACAACAAAGTGAAGTTCCTGTTTTGCTTAATGGCAGAGGACTATTGGAGATTCTGAGAAGAAACTTCATCTTTATAGATAGATGTGGGTCATTAATCACTCTTTCTAAGCTGATAAAATATTTCATTTTCATAATATGTCCTGCATTCCCACTTTTTGCTACATATTTATCATAATCTCTGGGGTACTGAGTCAACTAGAATCTTTGGTATATTTTATAGTCAGTGTTTTAGATAATGATCAGATATCTAAAGTAATGATTAAAACAATACCAACAAGAGTGAGTCTGTTTTTCCTTTATTTTGTATTTTCTATTTGTTGCACTTACCCTTCAGTGGCATTTATGAATTCATACCAGATTATCTGGGATATATTTGAATAGATTTGGTCTGGGACTAACTTAGTAATTGGAACTTTTGAGTAGACTTTTTCCATAGAAATCTGAACATTCTTAAAGATAAACACAGATTGACTCAGATTTTTATAACTGACTTAGTCTCCTTATTTCATATCATCAACTGACTGAGTTTTTGGCTTTTTAAGCATTCTTTTTTCCTGTAATTCTCTTCATGCACTTACAGCCTGACTCATCCTCCACCTCATTAGATGCCTCTTGTCTCTTTCAGCAGTCTTTGCTTTTGAAAAAAATGCTTTTCATTTTATAGCCTTTCTGAACCAGAGACTGCTTGTGCCCATCAGTGTCCCAAGCACCTGAAGCACAGATTCAGGGGCAGCAGTGTGTGTGTCTTCTGTCAATCCACCTGTCCTGGTTGACATCTCAAGTGTAGTATATTGTTTTATGGATTGATGAGAATCCAGCATTAGAGAATCATTGTATGATTATACTACATGAAATAGGCCAATGATTTTAAGATTTCTATAACAGGCCTTTGAGGTTTTCCAGAAAAAGTTCAGTGTATCCAGACAAAGTTCACTGAGTCTAGTGGATAGAATTTGGAAACTGTTTTCTCTTTCTAATTTTAATAGTAGAAGAGAACACAAATGGCACAGGACTTAGAGTTAAGGAGTAGGATATTGGATTTTATTTTATCTCTGCATTATTCTCACTCTGTGACCTTGGGTGTGTCTTAAGTTTCTTATTGGTTAAGTGGGCATAATACTAAATTACTAGTTTACTTCCCAGGGTTTGTTTATGTGAGAAGCAAATGAAAGAGACTTTTTATGAAACTATTTTAAATATTAATCAATATTTATAGGTATACATTATCTTCAGTAACAAAGCAGTGCATACTTGAATATCTATCCATCCATTCCCCCTCTCCTTGCCATGATGGCAGGCAATGGCTATATTTTATTTGTCTTTTTACCCTCTACAACATCAGTGTCACGGGATGGCTCTAAGCATATTATCAAATAATCAATAAATATAAAAGAGATTGTGATTGATTGATTTTTGTTTTTCCATGATATAAGTGCAGAAAAATGGATGATATCCAAATACAACTTATTGTATTTGGACATGCCGGGGAAAAAGAAAAAGAAGAAGTCATGAAGAAATAGTATGTTCTGTGGTTACTGATAAATATTAATAACCAGATTTCCAGTGAAGGTGGGAATAAAGAACTGATTTAGAATTTCCTGGTTTATTTACATAGTGTAAATACTTCCACCATTATTGATTTCAAGTTACTAATGTGGCCTTACTGAAAGTGAAATTGGAAAGAGATTTGTAGTAGCACGCCATTACACAGTATTTCCAGAATACAGAAAACAAGAGATGTAAGTAATTTCAAGAGTATAGATAAGAATGGAATATAGGAAAATAGTTAAGGATTCATGAATTTTGAATACTTAGTATTTTTGTCTGTAACATTTTTTAGGTGTAGGTTTATAAAATTCATTTATTTACTTACAGCGTGAGCAGGGAGGGGCAGAGGGAGGGAGGGAGGGAGCAAGAGAGAGAGGGAGAGAGAGAGAAAGAGAAAGAGAGAATACCACGCAGGTTTCATGTACAACACAGAGCCGAATGTGTGGCTTGATCCCATGACCCTGGAATCATGACCTGAGCAGAAATTAGGAGTTAGATACTCAACTGACTGATCTACCCAGGTACCCCTATAACATTTTTTTTTATGATGGTTGTGTTTATCACTCAGATTACAGTATCTCTGAAAATGTGACATTTGGCTCTCATGAGGTGATATGAGCTGGCTCTAGCATACATATGAATATATTCCTTTCTTTGAGATAGCTCTGACACCTCACTAGAACTACCCACAATTTACCATAGTTTGGAATAAGCAGTGGTGGGTTTTTCTGTACCGCTGGCCAGAAATTGTATTTACTAAAGTATTAAGAGGTGTTTACTAAATAGATTTTAGATCCCTCCCCTTTTTTATTGCTCTTGCCAAGAATTAAAATACCTTATAAAGTCTATACTATATTAAGAAATTCATCACTTTATATATGCATGTAGACTAAATACATCAGATTTTAGGTCACTGCTACAACTAGTAGTCCTTGCCAATAAAGAATAAAAATAAAGCGTATAAAATTTAAAAATAGGAATTACTTAGTAGCAACAATTCTCAGCATAAATTACATGGGGTTCTTTTAAAAATTATTTTAAATTTTATTTTATTATTTTTATGGGGTTGACATAATATTTATGACCCTAATTCAATCATAGAATGAATAGCTAAAGGTGATAATTCCTCACTCCATTCTTCCAAGGACTACCTTATTCCAGCCAAAGAGGATTCTTATCACCTATCATCACTTTTTCCCTTCACATATTTTTCAGCTTTAGATCTTCCCGTCTATTCTTCTTACCTTCTCGCCTGAGTCAGGAAAATAGTTGTTTTTTTTTTTTTTTTTTTTTTTTTTAACTTTAGCCAAATCTGAGCTAGGTTCTGGCTCTAAAGCCCTAAAACTATGAAAAGAAAGGCTGTTTGGAACATGACAGGCAAAAACTATTATCTTTAAAAAGTATTGTGGATTTTATTTTAAAACTAAAAACAATGTATGTTTAAATCAGAAAAATGAAATTATAAACAAGAGTTTAATTTTTAAAAATGTATGTCATCTTTAACAAACAACGTTAATAATTATAGTAGACAAGTGGATGGATGGCTAGATGGATGGATGGATGGATGGATGGATGGATGGATCAATGGACAGGGAGAGAGAAAAAGAAAGAAGAAATATATGCAGAGATGTGGATAGACATATATAATGTTCACAATCTTATATATTTTTTTATCTTCTGTTTACTTTCATAGAACATTATTCTATAATCACTTCCTTGTATATTAATTGTAAATATTCTTTTAATGATTAGAATACCATATCATACAGATATGTGATAGAACAGTTATCTTAACTAATTTTTGGTTTAATATGTTGCTTTCTAATTTTGGGAATTGTAAGTAACAGTATGTTAAAAACTCTTATATGCCATTCTTTGTATTTATCTCTCTTTTTT
Organism: Panthera tigris; assembly: GCF_018350195.1. Lineage (NCBI taxonomy): Eukaryota > Metazoa > Chordata > Mammalia > Carnivora > Felidae > Panthera > Panthera tigris. The sequence goes on from NC_056669.1 coordinate 50,417,137, forward strand.
AAAAATTTTTTTTAACGTTTATTTATTTTTGAGACAGAGAGAGACAGAGCATGAACAGGGGAGGGGCAGAGAGAGAGGGAGACACAGAATCTGAAACAGGCTCCAGGCTCTGAGCTGTCAGCACAGAGCCCAACGCGGGGCTCGAACTCACAGACCCTGAGATCATGACCTGAGCCGAAGTCGGATGCTTAACCGACTGAGCCACCCAGGCGCCCCTTTATCTCCTTTTTTGAGATGTAATTGACATATCACATTATATGAGTTTTAGGTGTACAACATAATGATTAAATACATGTATATATTGTGAAATGATCTCCACATTAAGTCCAGTTAACATCCATCATCACACATAGTTAAATTTTTTTTCTTGTGATAAGAACTTTTAGTATGTCTCAGTTAGCAACTTGCAAATATACAATACAGTATTATCAACTGTATTCATCTTTGATTTTCCTTAGATTGGGTCACTGAGCATATGGGTCATAAAGTATGGACAGTCTAAAATTGTTGTTATGTATACTTTGAAATTTTATTAAGGACACTTGTCTATGTCTAATGAAAATGGCTGATGTTGATTCCTCACTACTGCCTATGCTTCTTTGTATCCATGTCTATAACAGAAAACTATGACATTTGTATCATGTTTGTGAGTAATAAAATAGAAGTTTTCATGTGATACATCAAAAGCTCATGACTTGTGAGGAAAAGAGATCTGGTTTTAAACCATGCATTTCTCACATACTATGAACGTGATTCAACTTTTTTTTTTATTGTGCATGCATTTATCTCCCCATCTGTAAGGAAAATGTTATAATTATCTTGGGTAGTGTTGTAAGGATTATAAATAATGTACGTAATTTGAGTTATACAATGTTGATTCTTAGTAGATGGTAGTTATTTATAAAGTCCAGGAATGATTTCAGGAAATACTACCATAAACTGAATTGGATTTTAGCCAAAGAAGTACAGCTCATCTCAGCATGTAAAATCAGCTTTTTAATGACCTTACATGGCCAGTACCTGGATTTCACCCCTCAGCTTAAATCTAAACCTGCTTTCATGAGTAAGCAGCAACCTCCTCATAATTATAGCATTATCCACCCCACCATGAAAACCCATTAGTGCATCTGCCTTGTTTTTTGGAGGGATTATTAGTACGGCAATATTGTAATTCTCCTTGGAAAAGCTGAAAATGATCTTCACAGTAAAAAACATGATGAAATTAAAAGCAATTGATTTATGTGTAATTTATAACACATGTAATTTATTATCACTTAAATATATGCATATGTATTTAAATATGTTTTTGAAGCTATCTGCGTTTACTTAGGGCTACCTAAGCACTTTTAATACTTATTAATCAGGATTTAAACAAAAGATGTATTTTAGATTCTTTTACGTAAAGAGATATCTTTAATAGCTAACTCTTGGCAAGCATTTGCAATATGATTCTTTTAATAATATTTGAATTTTAAAGCGACAAATTTATTCTGGTAACATCCTTTGTTCTTATAGGGTCACTTTATCCCTACGGCAGCCACTCTTTTGTCTGGGTCTTTATGATTTCTTAAAACAATTAAAGGAATTTTAATATTAATCATTGGAATTTTAACATACAGGCAAGGCATGCATTCTCCAGATCATCATTGCTCCAGTAATTCCCATTTCTTTACCCACTGATGGCACCTGCTTAGTCCAAAAAGATCTTATTTTGCCATGTTTATCCTACAGTGTCACCAGAGTACTCTTTCTCTTCTCAAATTTGACCAAAATAATCTGCTTCCTGAGAATCTTCACTGGCTCCCTGGGGTGCCTGAGTGGTTCAGTCAGTTAAGCATCCAATTCTTGATTTCGGCTCATGTCTTGACCTCACAGTTTGTGAGTTTGAGCCCCGTGTCGGGCTTTGTACTGGCAGCATGGAGCCTGCTTGGGATTCTCTCTCCCTCTCTGTTCCTTCACCCGTCGTACGTGCTCTTTCTCAGAGTAAATATATAAGACTTAAAAAAAAAATAATCCTCACTGCCTTCCTATTAGCCTCCTGAACATTTTAACGTGTCAATCAAGATCACTTATTTACCTTTAAACTTTGTTTCTGTTGTCAGAAAAGGAGAACTGACATTTGTTGAGGACCTAGTATTTTGCAGACATGGTGCTATGTACTTTGCATAAGTATACTTTGCTAGTTTTCCCATAACAATCCTATAGTTTAAAAATAAAGAAATGGAGGTTAAGAGAGATTAAGTAGATTTGTCCAAGGACAGAGGCTAGTAAACGATAGATTTAAACCAGTGTTTACTTCACTTCAAATCTTTTGCTTTTTCCAGTGTCCCAGTGCAGGAGCAATTGGGCAGGGATCCTTAAAATACCAAGAATGGTTGTGTGTAGGAGTAGAATTAAATGAATCTAAGTGGTAAATTGAATTAATCATGTTGCATAGCTATTATGTTGACTTTAACAAATTAATGAAGTATGACAATGGCCAATGAATGACATGCTACAAAACCACTGTTATAAATGTATATTAGGAATGATAGAAAACTGTGTAGTTATGGGAACAGTAATTTGGGAAGAAAAAACACTACAGACACGAGAGAACAGGGAAACACATCTCATCTTGAACTTGCAAAAGAACCATTGAGAAAGAATACTTGGGAAGGCACTTTCAGCCAACACAAATGGCTCTCTGAAGGCAGCTTGAGTCTGTAAAGAGATTGAGGACTAAAGATGCTGACAACATAAAATGTAGTTGAAGATAACCGGCTCCATTAACTAGATATGCTTTTTAATTTAAGTACAAGTAACTAAGAATGAACCTTCTGAGAACAGAGAACTATAAAATGTTAGCATGCCTGTTCTCATGGTTATGTTACTTAAAAACATCTCTTTTTTAATTTAAGATTTTCTCTCAGATCATTTTTTTTATGCCAGAGGACTGTTATTTATAATAAGGTTTTTTACATGACTTTTGAGCCATATAGCAAGTCACTGTTGCCATGTAAAATATAGATACAAAGCACAGGAATTAATGGTTATTCTTCCTTCTTTTTAAAACCACCAGTTTTATGCTGATCTAACTCTGTGAGACCCATGAAGATGAATAATAAAGCGGCCATTGATCACAGGGGCTAACAATCCAGCAGGGCAGACAGGCAGGCACAAATACATACAATATCTATACTTGCTATAAAATACATTTCATGAGTGATACTGCGTATTGTAAGGCCTATAGGAGGGAAAGATCAATTTGATTTTTGAATATCAAGAAAGACTTCATGAGGTCAGACAGTGTTTGTGGACAAGGCAGAAGACCAAGTTTCAAGCTCCTCTTTTGCTTCCTATTTGATGTTTAAATCTCCATAGCTCACTTGACCTTTCTTATTTGTAACAGAAGATTTAAAATTTTTGCCTTAAGGACAGATTGCATATTCAGACAAAAAAAAAAAAAAAAAAAAAAAGACCAAATAAATAAATAAAAGATTTAGAAGAAATCATAGGAGAAAATCTAAAGATTTTCTGGTGCAGATCTTGGAATAGGAAAAGCTTTATTAAATAGAACCCAAAAGAGATTTAGAATGTCTTAATGTTTTCCTTTGTCTTTGTTAACAAGTAAGAGTGTGAAAGACAAAACAGATAAGAACATACATTTGTGATACTATGTCTGGAAAATGATACTATATCTGGAATATATTTAAAAATCCCTCAGAATTGAATAAGGAAAATACATTGACAAATAGGTGAGAGACTTACCAGTCACATCACAAGATAGGATGCCCAGGTGCCCCATAAAAATATGAAAGTGTTCAACCTCATTGATTGTTGGAGAAATGCAAAGTAAAATCACAATATGACTTTTTATCAGAGAAGTGAAAATTCCAAATGATGAGGAGGATGTGGAGGGACTAGAACTCTCATGTACTTACTCTTGGTAAAAATATAAACTGGCAAAATCATTTTAAGAGTTGTTTCACAGTTTCCAATAAAGGTAAGTATAAGTGTACCCTGTGACTCAGCAAATCTTTGCTCTAGGGATATGCTGTATTAGTTTTCTATTGCTGTTGTAACAAATTACTATAAATTTAGTGGCTGAAAACAACACAAATGTGTTATCTTATAGTTCTTTAGATTAAAAACCCAAACAGGTCTCCTTGGGCAACAATAAAGGTATTTTATGTTCCTTTCTGGACGCTAGGTTAGAATCCCTTCTCATGCCACTCACAGCTTCTGGAAGTCTCCTGTATTCTTTTTCTCATTACCCCTTCCTTCATTTTTAAAACCAGCAGTGTTGGATTCCTTCACCCCTTTTTCCCTCATCACATCTCTCTCTGCCTGGATCTATCTCTCTCTACCTCTATATCTATCTCTTTGTCTTTCTCTCCTTTTCTCTCTGTGCCTCTCTCTCTCTGTCTCTCCCTCACCATAGCCAGGAAAGGTTCTCTCCTTTTAAGGACCCACGTGATTACATTAACCCACCTGAATAACCAACCAAGGACAATGACCCCATCTCAAAGTCCTTAACTTACTCACATCTGCTAAGGCCATTGGTCATGTAACATATTGACAGATTTTGGGAATTAGAAGTGAATGTAAAATTCAAAAACAGGCAAAATTAATCAATGCGTTAGAAATCATGATAGGTGGTATCCCTGGGGAGGATATGATTTATGATTGGAATAGGACATGGGTGGGAAGACTTTCAAGATAATACATTTGTTCTATTTCTTAACCTAGGCACTGCATAACTTTGTTTAGTTTGTGAAATTGTGAATGTTATACTTAAATACTACATTAAAAATATGCTGTACTAACTTCACAGAACTGTAGATAAAATAATCAAATGATATAACAATATTGGGAATCCTCTTTATTGGAACCTACTCTTTAACAGATTTTCACTATTTTTTTTTCTGTTCTCACATTACCAATAAGAGAAATATTACCAGCTCCATTTAACAAATGATGGGACTAAGAACCAGAGGTAAGTGGCATAATTAATAAAGATCAGCACCTTGACTCAAACCAGTGCTTATACTTCAAAGCCTGTGTTTCTTTCCATGATATTAGGAGAATTTGCCAGATATGTAAAATTCTTGGGAAGGAGTCAGAATGTGGGTATTCAAGAGTAAGCACTACAGGGTCTGGATATGTATGTGGAAATAAAAATGCTAAGAAATTCTAAATCATAAAGCAGATGTGATTTGATACAGAGTCTAAGGAAAGAAATAACCCATTGAGTTTATCTTCCTCTTTTAAGAACCTTAACTCCATTCTTCAGATTCGATCAGCCTTTCCTCTAGTCAAAAAAGTCATGTACCATACAGACCATAGGTTCCTCATCCATTTCTCACCTTGTAGAGAAATATTTGAACCATGTAACTCTTCCATTTTCTAATAGTGGAATTTTTGATAGGTAGTAATTACTTTCTGAATCAGGAACCTATGGTGTGCATGGTATCACATGTGTTTCTTTAGGATTCCTCACACATGGTCTATCCCCAGAGCTAAGTGGTGGTGAGAGAGAACTAGAGTGAGAATGAGAGACAGGGGCAGAGAGAGAGAGTGAGAGTGAGAGTGAGAGTGAGAGAGAGAGCGCAAGTGAGTGCATGTAGTTGAAGTGCCCTTTACATTATAATCAATCCTGAAAGTGATATACCACCCCTTCTGCCATATTCTCTTGATCACACAGACCAACTCTAATACCTTATAGGAAAGGATTACACAAAAGTGTGTATACCTAGGGGACAGACTCATTGGGGACCACTTAGAGGCTCATTAGTCATTAGTATGGATATAATATTTACAAGAAATTGTAGGTTATAACAAAAATATAAACACCATAAGGCTTTAGCAAGCACTGTTAGGTAGTATTAAAAATATGGCATTTGTATCTCTTAGATAAACAGTACTACACAGAATGGTAACAAGTCAATATGCTGACATATTTTGCTTCTCAAACGATTTTCTTGGAGTATAACTCATAGGATTTATATAAAATAGATCATGCATGTAAAGTTTTATTAATATTTATTTTGTTTACATGAATGATCCATCATTAGCAGCAGACAGGACCACACTCATAACACATCAACAGCTCTTTGCCTTTGTATTCTTGTTCCTAGAACTTTCAACCCTGACCTTAAACTCTGAGGGTCAGCATTTCCTACTCTTTAACCTGAGCTTACAGGATTCTTTTAAACCTATAATGTTGCTGTGTTGCTTATGTTTTAATTCTCAGAGGAGACTGACAAAGATTTTTACTATTTTTTTCCTAACATCTTGACATGATTTTTTTTAGGGATCCAGAAAAAATGTATTAATTTACTGAGAAATACTGACAAGGATTTCCTTCATAGAAACACTCCTGTCTACTAGATTTTGAATATAGTCTAGACACAGGACAGTGTAATTTGAATTTCAAATAAAAAATAATTTTTTGAGTATAAGTATATTCCACGCAATATTTGGGACATGGTTATTTTTTAAAAAGTGTTTTTGTTGATTTGAGAATCAAATTTAACCAGAATTCTGTATTTTCATTTGCTTACTCTGTTAATCCTACCAGACCAGCATTATGTGACATTGTGACTCACTTGGGCAGCAGTTTCTCTCCAAGCTTCAGAATCTGCTGTATCGTTTCACCGTCTTTACTTCTCAGATTCATCTTTACTGAGTTGTTTGTCCAAGTATCTTACCCATTGCCCTCTCTCCATTTGGAACAGGGCATTTTCTCTGAGTGCCATCCTGACTTGTCTGGGTTTCCAAGTTCTGTTTCTTGTCAGTTTCTTTCAACAAGATCTGGTTCCTCCTGTGCCTTCAGGCACTCCCCGCAGGATATAGTGAACAGAACTAAGGCCAAACTGCCTCAGTAAAACTGTCCACTGTTTCAACTTGTGCATTAATTGAAACTGTCCCTAGATGACATTATACCTGACTTTACTGAACAAACTAATCACTTGTTCTCTGTGACTTAGATTGATGCACCCAAACTTCCTGAGTAAGTTTTCTGTCAGCTCAGAAAGAACGTTTACAAAGATCCACATAGCCAGCAGCAATCCTATGGTCTCAGCAAGCTTATTCTTCATACCATGTTCAGCCATGGACATGTGTCTGCTTTTGGTATATCAAAAGGACACAAATGAGATGACTGTATGGGGTACAGTGGGGTGGCACATTACAAGTAAAAGTAAAAGGAGTTTGGATTTTTTTCAGTTTATAATTCTAGATGCTTTTCCAATCAAAGGTCAAACTTTGATGACATGTTAATTCCCTGATTGCACTGAATCTAAAAGACCGGCCTGAATACTTTGAGTTTAGGGAAGGAAACCAGCATGCTTCTCCCCACAGCTGTCCATATGTATTCAGTCAAGAGGAGGAAGCAGCATCCCATCTCAAAAACAAGGCGAGTACAAGCTGGAAATATGATCCCAAACAGTTCTTCAGAGGAAAAATGCTTAAGCGAGAATGGCTCACAGAAGTGCAGGTTCTACTTTGGGAAGGGCAGGCCGAGAAATTGAGAGTAAGACCTGCTAGGAATAGAAAAGGAAAACCGACAGCATTGAGATCATTGCACTTCAGTGAACAAAAGACCTCTGCAGGGCCTTTATGTGTTGACAGCAGGATGTGTCAGTATCGGGAAGACAAGATCCATTTAGGGAAACTGTGCAGCTGGTCAGTGTACAAAGCTAATCTTCATTACCTTTTCATTGATTGCTATTTCTCAATCCTTACAGGCCCTGGACTTAAGGGATGTGTCTGGAGCAGTATTTTCACAGTAACATATATAAAAGTATAGTATCTGTAGCCAGATTGCATCTGACCTCAGCAATGTCATTTGCTGTCTTTGTGGTCTTGGGAAATTTGCTTATGGCATATGAGGACTGTATACATATTAGCTGCTATTATTATTATTAATTCGTGTTATTATTAATTCATCCTCCTCCTCTTGAGGAGCTTCTCACAGTGTACCCCTTTGCAGTGAGAAAATGGGCAAAGTAGAAGGAAACTAATTCCTCGAGTGAAGCAACATTCCAAGAGCTTTGCTTCCAACATATTTAAACTACATAGCCATCAAGAAAGATAGATAGTGTCATAGCCATTTGGCAGATTGAAAACAAACAAATAAACAAACAAACAAACAAAACTGAGGCTTAGGAAGGGATAGCAACTGGATTAAGGTTACACAGTAACAAAGTGTTGGACTCAGAATTTAAATACTACTCTGTCATTTTCAAAGGCTTCTGTTCATTTCACATGGTTAGAAGAATTCTCAGAAAGTATGCATTCTAATTCTTTCTTGACCTAAAAAAGCAGACAGTTATCTTTGGGAAAACTGACCTCAGATATCTTTTCCATCTTTCAGTGGTATCAGATATTTCTTGGTGCTTATTCTAAAGAAACAGGTTGGTTATATAAATTAATTATTCAGAAAACATTGGCAGGAGTAGAAGGAGGTGGGGAGCCTTAAGAAGTTCAATAGCCATGGTTGCCTTCTTCCTAGCTCTAGGGAATATAAAGATATAAAAATGACCTGGGCCATACCATGATAGAGCCCACAGCTGTCTTTGTTACTGACAGCTTTATTTTACTAAAACATTTGGAACTTCCTGCTTTCCATATGGACCCAAGCTTTACTTTAAACACATATCACATAGATATTCTAGATACTGTTAAATGAAAAGATTATATGAAACATTGAAATTGGTACTAGAGAGAGCTTTAAGATAGGGATATAATCCTTAGAAAGATATTTTTTTGTCTCCCATTAATGGAACCACATTAAATGCCTAAGGCAGCAAGCAATGTGAAGAGTTAAGTTTTCTTTACTTTTACTAAGACAATCCCAGAGCTTTGTTTTAAAGAGGTAATTACATATCTTAAGTCAGACTCACTTACATCTCTTTGTTCTTTATTTGATAACTTACAAATGAGATATATTTAGGATACAAAATATTCCATGAGACTCTAATAAAGCAATTATGAGCTTCCCCTCCTCCTCCTCTTACTAACACTGTTACTACTACTACTTTTAACATTATAGTGTTCCTCAACATTATAGAGTCCCTATTACATGTTGACATTGTGCTGGGCACTTTACTTAGCTGATTTATTTTGTTGACCCAACAAGAGTACTACAGTGAAGAAATTGAAGTAAATTGATAGAAAAATCAAGATTATTCTTCTACTAGAAGAGTTAATCTCTTGGCTCTCTGGGAGTTGAATTTTGACTCTGCTAAATTACCTAAATTACTTTGGGTCATTTGACCCCATTCTGTGCTTCAATCCCTCATCTATTAAATGCAAATAATAGTGTCTACTGCATTGGAAATGTTGTTAGGATATTGAAGGAGTTATTGAAGAGAAAACACTTTGAACAAAGAACAAATGCTACCTATTATTACTTAATGTGATCAGCCTTAGATCACACAGTTTCATGCGACATAATTAAGCAAAAGCCACTAACCCACAAAATTTGGACAAATGAAGCCTGGTTGTGTGGTATGCTAGGTCTGAAAATATTAGAAATAAACTCAAAATAGGTAAAAGACATAAACATAAGACAGGAAGCCATCAAAACCCTAGAGGAGAAAGCAGGCAAAAACCTCTTTGACCTTGGCCGCAGCAACTTCTTACTCAATAGGTCTCCAGAGGCATGGGAAACAAAAGCAAAAATGAACTATTGGTACCTCATCAAGGTAAAAAGCTTCTGCACAGTGAAGGAAACAATCAGCAAAACTAAAAGGCAACCAACGGAATGGGAGATGATATTTGCAAATGACATATCAGATAAAGGGTTAGTATCCAAAACCTATAAAGAACTTATCAAACTCAAAATCCAAAAAAACAAATAATCCAGTGAAGAAATGGGCAAAAGACATGTTGGCCATCCAGATGGCCAAATGACATATGAAAAAATGCTCGACATCACTCATCATCAGAGAAGTACAAATCAAAACCACAATGATACACCACCTCACACCAGTTATGATGGTTAAAATTAACAACTCAGCAGGCAATAACAGATGTTGGCAAGGATGTGGAGGAAGGGGAACTCTTTTGTACTACTGGTGGGAATGCAAACTGGTACAGCCACTCTGGCAAATAGTATGGAGGTTCCTCAAAAAGTTAAAATAGAACTACCCTACGACCCAGCAATTGCACTACTAGGTATTTATCCAAATGGTGCACTTGTGCTGCTCAAAGGGAACATGTAACCCAAAGTTTATAGCAGTGCTATCGAAGTATAGAAAGAGCCCGTGTCCATTGACAGACGAATGGATAAAGAAGATGCGGGGTGTATGTGTGTGTGTGTGTGTGTGTGTGTGTGTATTTATATAATGGAATATTACTTAGCAATCAAAAAGAAGAAATCTTGCCATTTGCAACCACATGGATGGAACTAGCGGGTATTATGCTGAGTCAAATTAGTCAGAGAAAGACAAATATCATATAACTTCACTCATATGTGGCATTTAAAGTACAAAACAGATGACCATAAGGGAAAGGGAAGCAAAAATAATATAAAAATAGGGAGGGGGACAAAACATAAGAGACTCTTAAATATAGAGAACAAATTCCTACTAGAGGGGTTGTGGGTGGGGGGATGGCTAAATGGGCAAGGGGCATTGGGGAAGACACTTTTGGGGATGAGCACTGGGTGTTATACATAGGGGATAAATCACTGGATTCTACTCCTGAAATCATTGCACTATATGCTAACTTGGATGTAAATTAAAAATAAAAATAAATTTTTAAAAAGAATTAAAAAGACAGAAAATATTAGAGCCATTGTGTCTAAAGATAAATAGTTATTCAGAGCAGAATTCCTATTGTTTCTTGAATGGGAGTGAGGAACTAGGCTGATACCAGATACCTGCAGCCGTTGGGGTGAAGGCTCTGGAAGGGCACCTCCTCATTGGAGGGCAGCTTGAGTACTTGCCTGACTGAGGCTCTGCATGATGCCAAAGTCATCACTAATGAAGAGGTCTCCGACACTAATGTTTGCATTTAATAAGTGCTGTATCTTTTACCAAAGGATTTTACTTGTTATTTGCATATCTGATCAAGCAGAAAACCTTACCGAATAAATAATACTTAACCTTATTGAAATAAAGAATTACATGCAAGAGCACATAATTTTGTAAAAGTTCCTTCTTTGGTAGGAATTTCCAGAAAGCGTAGTATTTTGATTTGTGTTTATGGTTGTGCATACAGTATATACATTTGCAGGCTATGTGTATATGTGTACATTTATCTATGTGGATGTATGGGTTTGCAAATATTCCTTACACATTTGTTAATTAGTAGCCTCTTACATATATGCATTAGATCCCAGTTAATTGGCTTTTTCATAACTACATGTTCACTACACACATTTGTATTTCAAATATACATTAATAAATATATTTTCTTTAAGAAATATTTGTTTACTTCGAGAGAGAGTGCAAGAGAGGGAGAAGCAAAGAGAGAGGGATAGAGAGAATCCCAAACAGGCTCCACACTCAGCCCAGAGCACAATGTGGGGCTTGATCTCACGACCATAAAATCATGACCTGAGCTGAAATCAGGAGTCAGATGCTCAACCAACTGAGCCACCCAGGTGCCCCAATAAATTTATTTTCTTAAACATTTTTATATTCTGATGTTTACAAGAATTATTACAGTTTGGTTTATTATGAGGGAATTGAAGTTTAGGGATTTTAAGTGATTTACCTCAGGCCACACCCCTATGTGACCATGTGGAACTAAATCCTAGGGCTTTTCATTCATGCTATACCAAGCTCACCTTGCTCATCACTTACTGTTTCAATTTAAGTTAAAAAAAAATTAAACCTTACTCTCTCAAACGCCCTCCCTCTCAATTAGTGAAATAATCAGGTTTTCCTGCAGGATGATAGACATTCTTATCACATTCTTGTTGTATATATACATACGCATATATATGTGAATTTGTATATAAAACCATCACAATTTATCATATAGTACTTTAATTTCAAACAAAGATGAAATAACTAATTTAAATGTAGATAAATTCAGTAGCGGTTATCAAGCACTTATAACGTACCATGTAGTCTGATAGGATATGCTCTGATGGATAAGAATCTCACTGTCATATAGGTAAGATAATTGTGATAGCAGAGCTATATTCAATATGGTAGAGCAGGGAATGGCTCTTTCATGACTTTTGTCATGATGGTTTTAGGGAACTGGATTCATGTGAAACATTTTATCACAGAAGAATGGCATTCCCCTCTCCCCTTTTAATATAAGCTCCATGGATAAGATAATTTAGATTAGATATCATAAAATCTATCATTTTGCCCCTAAGATAACTCACCGTGTATAACTCCAAAGGTGCTTGTTTATTAAATGGGTCTGAACGAGTGTTTGTTATCTAACATTTTAAAATACCAAAACTCTCCATTCTCATGTATTAACATTGAGCTAATAGGTTCATTTTAGAGTGTATGATTTAAGCCCTTTATTCTATTAAAAAGTCAACCAATAATAAGTGATGTGAAATTAATTTACCAAAGTCACACATTGAAAGACACATCAAAGTATAGTAATATATGAAAATGCCATCCCACTTGTGAATGAAGAGCTAATAATGAAATTATTATTATCAACAGTATAATGAAGTTTAATTCAACAAAGTTTAACTGAACATCATTAGTATCTTCATTTATAATTGTAATCAACTAATTAAATGTATATATGATAATTACTTCTTGCCAAAACTACTTGTCTACTTCTTGCATATGTGTCCTGTCAGTATTTGCATTTGTTTTTGGTGAAATTTAAATCTCTGAATGGTAGCTTAAAAGAATGGAATGATTGACTTGACATTTATTGTGTGTTAACTGTCACAGCAATACTCACTGTGCTGACTGGAGCCACCATTTTAGGTAAAGAATGCTGAATGAAAGATACTGATGGCAAAACATAATGTGAGGCTAAAGAATAGCAACATTATTTACTAGATTCGTAACTCTAGAATTTTCCTTTAGTGGTAGTTAGAATTAAACTTATAATGTTTGTATATTTAATGGTCTCCCAGTGTGAACATATATAACATCATATGCCTTAGATACTGACAATCTTTATTTCTGATTTGAAGTAGCATTTAGAGTCCAAAGAATTGTGACACTCAGTTGAAAACTTTGTAATGACAAAAAATAACAATACACTAGTTAAGAGGCCATATATGTAGGAGGGATAAGTAGCTTTAATACAACAGACATATAAGGAATCCTTATAAGGAATTCCATGGAAAGTTTACTACGTAATTAATCAATCATCTGTATGTAGAAGCACTTCTAAACACTACCTAACGGCATAGAATGTAACAATGCTGAATAACTCCCTGTACTCAATTAAAAAAAACCCTTACTATGTTAAATTTGCATACCACAAAATAACACAATGGTTCTAGAGTGGCCCTGTTTGGTTTTATTGCTAGTACCCATCAGTCAGTCAGTGCAAGGTTTTGCCTGTATCTTTGCCACTGAGTACTGTAAAACAATTGAAAGTAATTTAAATGCCATACTGATTTGCCATCTAAAATCTTTACAAAATCAGATATTTTTCAAAAGGCAAATGGGAAAGTATCCTAGAAAAGAATTTAGATCTGGAAATGAGGAGGGGAATAGGAGAGCTCAGATTGTTTCAAAATACTGAAGAGTTGCTGAGCGGACTTCACAGAAAGAAATAGAAAGGGGCATAAATTGAAAGAATGCCCTATAAGGCAGTTTTTTACAAGTGATTTTGTTTTCAGTATAGTTCCTTACACGTAGGTATTCATCCACAGTAGTTCTCTTCATCTCCCTTTCCTAGAAATGTTAATATGGTAGGACTTATTAGTATCTACTAAATATATGCACAAAGCACATGGGCTCTCTATCATTAAATGTATTTATATAGAAATGGGGGAATTGATAACTAAAAAAGATAAGGAAGATCTTCCCTAATAGATATCAGTAATAATTCTGAAGTTACATCTATTAAGACTGAGATAGAGACAAACTGAAAGAGAATAAGGAGCTTATAAAGACGTCAAGAATATATGGGGATTAGGTTTCTGATAAAACATGCATATCAGATTCCATCCAACTTAATAAAGTATCAAAATATAAAGCAATTTAATACTTCTGAAATTCCATTTCTTCTGTCAAGCTAAAAATACAGAAATTAATACAACCTTTGCCAATAATAGCAAGCAGTAAGATGCCAATTCTTGATGACATTCGTGTATATTTATCATCTATGTTTTTCTAGATGGATAGATACATGAATAAGTTCATCAAATATAAATGATTCTTATTTGAAAAAGATAAATTCTATATATTTTTTTTATTTTTTCTTCTGCAATTCTTAAGTTTCATAAGTGAGCATATGTTCTGTTTTTCCAAGTTTGATGTTAAAAATCTTTTAAACCATTATAAAAATTAATATTACTATTTTTTAATACGAAATTTATTGTCAAATTGGTTTCCATACAATACCCGGTGCTCATCCCAACAGGTGCCCTCCTCAATACCCATCACCCTCCCACCCCTCCCTCCCATCCCCCCATTAGCCCTCAGTTTGTTCTCAGTTTTTAAGAGTCTCTTATGGTTTGGCTCCCTCTCTCTCTAACTTTTATTTTTTCCTTCCCCTCCCCCATGTTCTTTCTTCCATTATATACATTTTTGTCAAATTTTACCACAAAAATTTTGAATTTATGTTGAATGTATAGATCAGTTAAGGAATATTGATAATCTCTGTGATGCTGTGTCTCCTTATCTCCTTATTTATGAAGCTGGCATACGTGCCCGTTGACTAATACTTTTTAACATATTTCAATATAATTTTGTAATTGTCTCAACCAGAACTTATCCATGTTTTGTTACACTGATTTATAACTACACTCAATACTAATTGACTAACTTTAAAAATGCTTTATCAACTTGTTTACAAGGTAAAAGATGTAAACAAAATCTGTAGATTCCAGTAATTTCCTTTTATTTGTAATTGCTAAGAATGTTTTTAAATAAAAATTAAATGTATCTTTAAAAAAAAGAAATGGGGGAATTGACATAAATTATATCAGGGTCCTCTTGGTAGTGACATCTCTGCTAATTGGATGCTGGAAAACAGTGACCTTGCCACTCCATGGATTTTAAACAGAAGCTGACTGGTTCTGTCTTAACCATCTTTCCCATCAAGTTAAAGTGTCCATCAGTCTAGGACCTTTTAGTAGTGTGCAGAATTGTTATTCGGGTTCAGATGAGGGCTCTTGTGTTTTAGAAACCTATAAACATACATGTGTGCATACACACATATGCAGAAACACCCCACATAGTATGTGATGATAGGTACAGAACAGGGTATCCACAGTAAAAAGTCTTCTTTAGAAAGGAAAGAAGGCAGAAACCATGGTGGTCACTGGTCCACACCGTTGATGGAATCTTACTTGACGTATTGTGAAAAACTGTGCAGTTGAAAAGTCCTTTAAATAGAAAGGGGATCTGCTCTTTGAGATAATTCCCTTGCATTGTTCTGCATAGTTCCTGCTTCTGAATTCTGGAAAGTTCTTTCTTGTTCAGTGTCCTCATTGGAGATCTGAAGTGGGTTTTGCAAAGTGTACCCTCTGAGCTACTTTTTATCAGTGAGGATTAAGAGGCCTGAGGACTGTTTACTGGTCATGGGCTTTGGGACAATATGAATTCCCTTGAAAGCTTTTGAGACTTTTAATCTGTTTGCTTCTCAATCATGTTAACATGTAGTCAGTCAGCACAATCAAATTTCTTTCTTAAACATGGAACTCATACCTGCATATGTCTTTGCTGCTTCCTCAACTCCATGTACCCTCCCCTTCCCCCTTTCTCCCCTCATCCCTTTTTGTCTTAATCTGATTTTTGCCAAAGGGCTTAATCCCTGTGTTCAATTTATAATTATGAATAGATTTCTTTCTATTCCCTAAAATATTTGACTATCTTATTTTCTACTATTTTAAATCCAGAAACAATGAACTCTGCAAGGCCCAAAATTTTCTGGATTCTTTGTTTTCTTTCATTTATGCTCTCAAGGCAAATAGTTCTTGGTAGAGCTCATCCTTTTTGTTTACTGTCTTGCTTAACATGGCAAGTAATAGCTAATACACACTAATATGATATCTTTTTCTGCCTCTGTTTCCTTGAATTATAGACTTCTAGGCATTTGGTCTACCTTTCATGTTATTACACAGCAAGAGCTTTACCAACTATTTTGCCATTGAATTAAATGAATCCCTGTTTTTCCAGGCTCTAATTCATATTTCCTTGTCACCTTCCAGTGCCACATAATTTAAATTATTTTACAGCAACACTTCATTTCAAAGCACTAATTCTTATATTGTTTAACATAAACATTGTTTAACATGTTAACATGTTTAACATGTGCTAATGGCTAGACCTGCTGTTATAATTAATGGCTGAAATAACAGCCTGAGGTGTATATGTATGATCTGTAAGCAGTTAGTTGTCTTCTTTGCAAACTTCTGTCTTCTTCTGGCTTCACTATTTTCTATGATCTTGTCATCATCACACCAGCTCACAGGGGAGGTAGCATGAAGGCATGTATAGAGCAAGCACACCGCTTGAAAAGCTTGGCCTCGTATCAGGCACATGGTCACACCACACTGCAAAAGAAACTATGAAATGTAATCTAGCTGTATGTTAGGAAAAAGAACAAGTAAATATTTGTGAACACTTATACCTGCTATAGGTCCTTTTGGCACTTTCTCCATTGTTAAGATAGCCTGGCCACTAAAAATAAAATTATTTTATGTGTTAAATTTCTTTTTTTTTTCCTATAGGAAGATAAACAGGGTGAATAATTGATACAGACAAACTGGTTATGTGCTCATGTTATTACAGTTTTTTTTAGTGTGTGTGTGTGTGTGTGTGTGTGTGTGTGTTGTTTTTTTACCAGTTGGATAAATTATAGGCTCCTTCAAGAAAGGACTCAAGGTCTTACATTTTGAGTATTTATAGTGCCCTAAGCATAAACATGACAGCATAACAGTGCTAAATAAATCATTGTTTTCTGTTCATTATTTAATGCTCTAGAGCAGAGTTCAGCAATTTTTTTTCTATATGGCTAGATAGTAAACAATTTAGGCCTTTTTGGCCACAGTCTCTGTCGCAACTATGCAAATTTGTTTTAGTACAAAAGCAGCCATAGACAATAAATAAATGAATAAGTGTGGCTGTCTTCCAAAAAACCTTTACTTACAAAAACAGGCCGCAGGCAGGAGTTTGGGCCCTAGAGGTAATTATCATTCTACTCTTACCAGTTGCTTAATATAGAACACCTTGCCTAAACTCTCTGAGTCTCTGAATTCCAGTGTGAAGTAGAAAAAGCCTATCGGTACTTTTTTAACTATGTGATAATGTGAGAAGTGCCAGTCACTGAGCCTTGAAAGGAGGAGATTCCCATTCAGTAGACACATATTATCATCACATCTATTCCTTGTTGAATGTTTATAGGAAAGAAAGTTAATTTTGAATGTCTTTCTAGTCTTTTAATAGAGTAAGGAACATTGGAGAACTGAAACTATTATTTTTCCTTTTATTTCTCACCATGAGTTTGATAGCGGATGCTCAATAAATATTTAACTAAGGATTTGAAGACTCGTCTGTGTTGTCGCGTATTAATCACATGAGGATCCATAACGTTGCTGTGGAACAGTGATTCTTAACCTTTCCGGTTTTATATTCCTCCCATTACTATATCAAAGAACGAAGAGCTCAGCATGATAGAAATAAAAGGGCACTTTATTCTGAGAAATATATAGAGATGTTTATAGACATTGTGTTGTTTCATTTATCATTGATGGTAAATTTTAAGGACAGGGTTACTGCCTTTGTATTGATGGAAACCAGTTTTACAACTCTGGTTTTAAAACAAATGATTTTGTTCAGTTTTGAAATGTATAATGATATAGATAAGAAAAAAGATATTGCCATGGTAACTATAAAACCCAAGGATAATAATTTTTAAAAATTTATTTTATGTTTATTTTTGAGAGAGAGCGACAGAGTGTGAGCAGGGGACAGGCAGAGAGACAGGGAGACACAGAATCCAAAACAGGCTCCAGGCTCTGAGCTGTAAGCACAGAGCCTGACATGGGCTTGAACCCACGAACCATGAAATCATGACCTGAGCCGAAGTGGGACGCTTCACTGACTGAGCCACGCAGGCGCCCCCAAAGAAGATAATAATAATTTTTAAGTTGGAGTCATGTTATTGTCAGGTGGGGTTGGCGGGAGAAATCTGCAATATTGGTTAAAAGACATAACAAGTGAAGGACAGTAGTCTAAGAATTGTTTTGAAAAACATACAGCCCATTGAGTCATTTTCTTGTCCCTCCAGGGTTATGCTTGTAGCTGGTTAATCACAACTTTACAGAGAACCTGGGAGGAAAAACAACAAAAACAAAAAACTCTGTATTCCTTCCTATATTTGAAATTCATGTGATGGCTCTATATGAATACTGTGTGAATGGAGTTTTTAAGTAGAAGTAAAAACAATACTTCCCATTAATTGGTGAAAAAAAGATTGTCACAGTTAATTTTTTTCACCTGTGATTTAATCAGCATGTGAGGTAGCCTTTGTCAAAAGCAGTGGTGGGTGATTAGGGCATCAATTGAATAAGATAATTTCTATATTTGAGATGCTAATATACTAGTGGGACAAACAAGTAAGCAGGCAAATGTAATACAATACTACCAGTTATAGAGGTGCAGTCAAGGTTAAAATAAAGGAAGAAACAGTTCACATTAGGGATTCAAAGATAAATGCTTGAAGTGAGTCACAAAGAATGATGATATCTTCCCCCAAAGATTAAGATGGGAAGGGAATTCAGAGAAGGGGATTCCAGATGGACTTAGAAAGCAAAGTCCACTAACGTTGTTTCTTATGCACAGCTCTACCTTTCTGTTCCTTGAGTTTGCACACGCTTTTTCTTTACCTGTAAATACCTTTGTTGCCTATTATCTATCTGGTGAAAATCATCATTCTTCAAAACACAGCTCACATGTCTTCTATTTGTGAAGGTTTCCCTGTCGTTTATAAGCACATTGAGCCACCCTTCCTTTGTTCAACAAATGTCCTGCTCCTGTTACATCACTCTGTTTGGCAATATTTTTTCCCTTGCTTATTTGCCTCATTAAACTAGAGGCAGTTTATGGACAAGCACACTTGTTGGCAAACAATAGATCATCAAATCTTTGTTAGTTAGATAAATGAACAAGTATTTTCTTATTCTGTTTCAAATGATAGTCTTTTAGTCCCAACAAGAGTGTTGGTTTCTTAATCGGGGCCTTAATATCTAACTACCTAATATCAAGTTTTTGCATCATCTAAGGAATTTAACACATTGTTATATAGGTCAATGCATACCTGTTTTAAATACTGAATGGATCACTTCATGATTTAATGATTTTCATTGTATAGAGTTACAGATCAGTCATCTTTCCTTCCATTGCATTATATAAACCATCAGCTATTTGAATGAAAGAAATTTAAAATAATATTATTAAAATCATATTTTAAAAATCCAGTACAAATTTATGAAGACATTGTACAATGCTGGTCATTTCTTATTTGTAAGCAATTATAACTATATGGCAAAGTAGTAGTAAATTCTATCTTTCACAGTTTTTCTTGCTTCCACCCAGAAATGAAATGCTTTGAAAGTATTTAAGTCCAGACCAGTAAAGAAAGTCTTACAGAAAAAATGATATGTGTGTACCATATCAGAAGAAGTTGGTATTAAAAATGTAACCTCACCTGCTTAGATATCTCATATCTTAGAATTTATAAATATCCCTTAGTCTACAGCATTTACAAAGCACTTTGTTTATAGGATTCATACAGATCATTTTATTTGAACCTATCAATGCTTCTGTGGGTTAAAATAGCATTTATATTACAACCCCAATTTTAAAGATTATAAAAAAGGAAAGATAAGTGATTTGCCCAAGGCTGCACAGGTAATAATTGGTGGAATCAGCTTTAAAACCAAGCTCTTCCTAAATGTTTCTCGTTCTCTCTAAATTATACTATAGTGACTGTTTGAAAGAATGGTTTACAAGATTCAAAATAATATTCTGGATTCTTGTCAATTACTTAAAGGTATCACCTGGAAAAGGAGCATAGTATACTGAGAGAGCAATCGGGAGAAATTCAGAGGGTGAGAATTATGGCCCTAGCACGAGACTTTAGCGATGCTTCTAACCAGATAGAAGTCACTTAATCTCAGTTTACACATCTAGAAAATTGATATGGTAGTAACTTCCCTGACCATATCTTAAATTTCTATGAAGATCAAAGAGCTTTATAAACTATAAATCATTGTCTAATCATACAGTATCATCATAAAGTTGCACAATAATAAATGTAAAGGACACTATACGCAGCTTTGTGGTACATACCTGGTATGCTTTTATATAGTAGCTAGGAGATGCAAGTTCTAACTTTGGCTCTGCTACTACTTGACTATATGTCTTTGAAAAATTCCTATAACCTCTCTTTCCTGACCTGCAATATTAGGATGAACTATATAATCTCTAAAGCCTTTTCTGTGTTGAAGTGTGTGATTCTCGGTGAATCCAGCCATACTTTTTGGCTTGGACTACCTAATCATCAGCAGAATAAATTGCAGAGACAGCTGGCTGGGGTTAGGGGTATAGTCTCTGGCCACAGAAGAGCATAAAACTAAGGGGACCACACAGTCATCAAACAGATGACAGAGCTCTCATTAGCAATGTGCTGAAGCTAGTGACATCCAGGGACAATTACAGCTGGCATTTCTTCCATGTTAGGATGCCTGTTCAATTAGTTTTTCTGTGCTAGCTCAGTCTGAACTCATCCTCTGAAAAGTCAAGAAAGGGCCCTTTGTTTAATAATCAGAGTTGGAGCAATAATCATTAAGTTAACACGTTATAACACATCAACTATATACAACAACATGCTATGTAATGGTAAAATTAAAAAAAAAATGAATGGTACTCAACCTTCTGTCTTGGAAGAAGCATGTGGTTTGATACCAAAGAACTTTGAGTTTGGGGCCCCATCTGTTGCTTCTTGGCTGAATCTCTTTTATTTCCTATTATGTTCACTGACTATTCCCATACCTGACAAATAGATATTATGTGTTGACCAAATAGATATTCTTTGTTTATATAATACTTTCTCTAAGTTTTGTCAGAGAAAATGGGAATAATAATACCCAATTTATAGAGTCATTTGTGAGGATTAAATGAGGGTAAGAACAGAATGTCCTTTGCATGGTAGTTACTCAGCAAATATCCCCTTTTCTTATGCAAACTGTCCTACCTTTCCTTATATTCTAGTGTGGAGGAAGTACTGAAGACATCTGCCCACACAGATTTAAAAGTAAAATAATCTATGTAATAAATAAACCACATCAGCAAAAGGAGCCATTAATTCAGATTGAGAGATGAATGTGATGAAAAACAAGAAATGCAAGTCACTGAAAGCCATTGATGTAACCACTTTGGTCAGGGAGACATAGAAATAAGCCAAACATGGTGGAAGCCCTGTTCTTATTGCCTGTCATACTGAGGAACTGTATCAAAAGTGATACGAAGGAATATGCTTATAGGAATTGCTCTAAATTGAGGACTCTCTAGATTAGAATTACAGAGAATTTGTTGAAGAGTATCCAGAGTGACCAAACAGCAGGGTCTTTTGTTTGCTTGTTTTTTTTTTTTTTGTTTTTTTTTTTTTTTTTAATTTTTATTTATTTATTTATTTATTTTTTTAATATATGAAATTTACTGTCAAATTGGTTTCCATACAACACCCAGTGCTCATCCCAAAAGGTGCCCTCCTCAATACCCATCACCCACCCTGCCCTCCCTCCCACCCCCCATCAACCCTCAGTTTGTTCTCAGTTTTTAACAGTCTCTTATGCTTTGGCTCTCTCCCACTCTAACCTCTTTTTTTTTTTTTTTTTTCTTTCCTTCCCCTCCCCCATGGGTTTCTGTTATGTTTCTCAGGATCCACATAAGAGTGAAACCATATGGTATCTGTCTTTCTCTGTATGGCTTATTTCACTTAGCATCACACTCTCCAGTTCCATCCATGTTGCTACAAAAGGCCATATTTCATTTTTTCTCATTGCCACGTAGTATTCCATTGTGTATATAAACCACAATTTCTTTATCCATTCATCAGTTGATGGACATTTAGGCTCTTTCCATAATTTGGCTATTGTTGAGAGTGCCGCTATAAACATTGGGGTACAGGTGCCCCTATGCATCAGTACTCCTGTATCCCTTGGATAAATTCCTAGCAGTGCTATTGCTGGGTCATAGGGTAGGTCTATTTTTAATTTTCTGAGGAACCTCCACACTGCTTTCCAGAGCGGCTGCACCAATTTGCATTCCCACCAACAGTGCAAGAGGGTTCCTGTTTCTCCACATCCTCTCCAGCATCTATAGTCTCCTGATTTCTTCATTTTGGCCACTCTGACTGGCGTGAGGTGGTATCTGAGTGTGGTGTTGATTTGTATTTCCCTGATAAGGAGCGACGTTGAACATCTTTTCATGTGCCTGTTGGCCATCCGGATGTCTTCTTTAGAGAAGTGTCTATTCATGTTTTCTGCCCATTTCTTCACTGGGTTATTTGTTTTTCGGGTGTGGAGTTTGGTGAGCTCTTTATAGATTTTGGATACTAGCCCTTTGTCCGATGTGTCATTTGCAAATATCTTTTCCCATTCCGTTGGCTGCCTTTTAGTTTTGTTGGTTGTTTCCTTTGCTGTGCAGAAGCTTTTTATCTTCATAAGGTCCCAGTAATTCACTTTTGCTTTTAATTCCCTTGCCTTTGGGGATGTGCCGAGTAAGAGATTGCTACGGCTGAGGTCAGAGAGGTCTTTTCCTGCTTTCTCCTCTAAGGTTTTGATGGTTTCCTGTCTCACATTCAGGTCCTTTATCCATTTTGAGTTTATTTTTGTGAATGGTGTGAGAAAGTGGTCTAGTTTCAGCCTTCTGCATGTTGCTGTCCAGTTCTCCCAGCACCATTTGTTAAAGAGACTGTCTTTTTTCCATTGGATGTTCTTTCCTGCTTTGTCAAAGATGAGTTGGCCATACGTTTGTGGGTCTAGTTCTGGGGTTTCTATTCTATTCCATTGGTCTATGTGTCTGTTTTTATGCCAATACCATGCTGTCTTGATGATGACAGCTTTGTAGTAGAGGCTAAATTCTGGGATTGTGATGCCTCCTGCTTTGGTCTTCTTCTTCAAAATTACTTTGGCTATTCGGGGCCTTTTGTGGTTCCATATGAATTTTAGGATTGCTTGTTCTAGTTTCGAGAAGAATGCTGGTGCAATTTTGATTGGGATTGCATTGAATGTGTAGATAGCTTTGGGTAGTATTGACATTTTGACAATATTTATTCTTCCAATCCATGAGCAGGGAATGTCTTTCCATTTCTTTATATCTTCTTCAATTACCTGCATAAGCTTTCTATAGTTTTCAGCATACAGATCTTTTACATCTTTGGTTAGATTTATTCCTAGGTATTTTATGCTTCTTGGTGCAATTGTGAATGGGATCAGTTTCTTCATTTGTCTTTCTGTTGCTTCATTGTTAGTGTATAAGAATGCAACTGATTTCTGCACATTGATTTTGTATCCTGCAACTTTGCTGAATTCATGTATCAGTTCTAGCAGACTTTTGGTGGAGTCTATCGGATTTTCCATGTATAATATCATGTCATCTGCAAAAAGCGAAAGCTTGACTTCATCTTTGCCAATTTTGATGCCTTTGATTTCCTTTTGTTGTCTGATTGCTGATGCTAGAACTTCCAGCACTATATTGAACAACAGCGGTGACAGTGGGCATCCCTGTCGTGTTCCTGATCTCAGGGAAAAAGCTCTCAGTTTTTCCCCGTTGAGGATGATGTTAGCTGTGGGCTTTTCATAAATGGCCTTTATGATCTTTAAGTATGTTCCTTCTATCCCGACTTTCTCAAGGGTTTTTATTAAGAAAGGGTGCTGGATTTTGTCAAAGGCCTTTTCTGCATCGATTGACAGGATCATATGGTTCTTCTCTTTTTTTTTGTTAATGTGATGTATCACGTTGATGGATTTGCGAATGTTGAACCAGCCCTGCATCCCAGGAATGAATCCCACTTGATCATGGTGAATAATTCTTTTTATATGCTGTTGAATTCGATTTGCTAGTATCTTATTGAGAATTTTTGCATCCATATTCATCAGGGATATTGGCCTGTAGTTCTCTTTTTTTACTGGGTCTCTGTCTGGTTTAGGAATCAAAGTAATACTGGCTTCATAGAATGAGTCTGGAAGTTTTCCTTCCCTTTCTATTTCTTGGAATAGCTTGAGAAGGATAGGTATTATCTCTGCTTTAAATGTCTGGTAGAACTCCCCTGGGAAGCCATCTGGTCCTGGACTCTTATTTGTTGGGAGATTTTTGATAACCGATTCAATTTCTTCGCTGGTTATGGGTCTGTTCAAGCTTTCTATTTCCTCCTGATTGAGTTTTGGAAGAGTGTGGGTGTTTAGAAATTTGTCCATTTCTTCCAGGTTGTCCAATTTGCTGGCATATAATTTTTCATAGTATTCCCTGATAATTGTTTGTATCTCTGAGGGATTGGTTGTAATCATTCCATTTTCATTCATGATTTTATCTATTTGGGTCATCTCCCTTTTCTTTTTGAGAAGCCTGGCTAGAGGTTTGTCAATTTTGTTTATTGTTTCAAAAAACCAACTCTTGGTTTCGTTGATCTGCTCTACAGTTTTTTTAGATTCTATATTGTTTATTTCTGCTCTGATCTTTATTATTTCTCTTCTTCTGCTGGATTTAGGCTGCCTTTGCTGTTCTGCTTCTATTTCCTTTAGGTGTGCTGTTAGGTTTTGTATTTGGGATTTTTCTTGTTTCTTGAGATAGGCCTGGATTGCAATGTATTTTCCTCTCAGGACTGCCTTCGCTGCATCCCAAAGCGTTTGGATTGTTGTATTTTCATTTTCGTTTGTTTCCATATATATTTTAATTTCTTCTCTAATTGCCTGGTTGACCCACTCATTCGTTAGTAGGGTGTTCTTTAACCTCCATGCTTTTGGAGGTTTTCCAGACTTTTTCCTGTGGTTGATTTCAAGCTTCATAGCATTGTGGTCTGAAAGTATGCATGGTATAATTTCAATTCTTGTAAACTTATGAAGGGCTGTTTTGTGACCCAGAATATGATCTATCTTGGAGAATGTTCCATGTGCACTCGAGAAGAAAGTATATTCTGTTGCTTTGGGATGCAGAGTTCTAAATATATCTGTCAAGTCCATCTGATCCAATGTATCATTCAGGGCCCTTGTTTCTTTATTGACTGTGTGTCTAGATGATCTATCCATTTCTGTAAGTGGGGTGTTAAAGTCCCCTGCAATGACCACATTCTTATCAATAAGGTTGCTTATGTTTATGAGTAATTGTTTTATATATCTGGGGGCTCGGGTATTTGGCGCATAGACATTTATAATAGTTAGCTCTTCCTGGTGGATAGACCCTGTGATTATTATATAATGCCCTTCTTCATCTCTTGTTACAGCCTTTAATTTAAAGTCTAGTTTGTCTGATATAAGTATGGCTACTCCAGCTTTCTTTTGGCTTCCAGGAGCATGATAAATAGTTCTCCATCCCCTCACTCTCAATCTAAAGGTGTCCTCAGATCTAAAATGAGTGTCTTGTAGACAGCAAATAGATGGGTCTTGTTTTTTTATCCATTCTGATACCCTATGTCTTTTAGTTGGCGCATTTAATCCATTTACATTCAGTGTTATTATAGAAAGATATGGGTTTAGAGTCATTGTGATGTCTGTATGTTTTATGTTTGTAGTGATGTCTCTGGTACTTTGTCTCACAGGATCCCCCTTAGGATCTCTTGTAGGGCTGGTTTCGTGGTGACAAATTCCTTCAGTTTTTGTTTGTTTGGGAAGACCTTTATCTCTCCTTCTATTCTAAATGACAGACTTGCTGGATAAAGGATTCTCGGCTGCATATTTTTTCTGTTTAGCACACTGTAGATATCGTGCCAAGCCTTTCTGGCCTGCCAAGTTTCAAAGGAGAGATCAGTCACGAGTCTTATAGGTCTCCCTTTATATGTGAGGGCACGTTTATCCCTTGCTGCTTTCAGAATTCTCTCTTTATCCTTGTATTTTGCCAGTTTCACTATGATATGTCGTGCAGAAGATCGATTCAAGTTACGTCTGAAGGGAGTTCTCTGTGCCTCTTGGATTTCAATGCCTTTTTCCTTCCCCAGTTCAGGGAAGTTCTCAGCTATAATTTCTTCAAGTACCCCTTCAGCACCTTTCCCTCTCTCTTCCTCCTCTGGGATACCAATTATGCGTGTATTATTTTTTTTTAGTGTATCACTTAGTTCTCTAATTTTCCCCTCATACTCCTGAATTTTTTTATCTCTCTTTCTTTCAGCTTCCTCTTTCTCCATAACTTTATCTTCTAGTTCACCTATTCTCTCCTCTGCCTCTTCAAGCCGAGCCATTGTGGTTTCCATTTTGTTTTGCATTTCGTTTAAAGCGTTTTTCAACTCCTCGTGACTGTTCCTTAGTCCCTCGATCTTTATGGCAAGAGATTCTCTGCTGTCCTGTATACTGTTTTCAAGCCCAGCGATTAATTTTATGACTATTATTCTAAATTCACTTTCTGTTATATTATTTAAATCCTTTTTGATCAGTTCACTCGCTGTTGTTATTTCCTGGAGATTCTTCTGAGGGGAATTCTTCCGTTTGGTCATTTTGGAGAGTCCCTGGCGTGGTGAGGACCTGCAGTGCACTTCCCCTGTGCTGTGGTGTATAACTGGAGTTAGTGGGCGGGGCCGCAGTCCGACCCGATGTCTGCCCCCAGCCCACTGCTGGGGCCACAGTCAGACTGGTGTGTGCCTTCTCTTCCCCTCTCCTGGGGGCGGGATTCACTGTGGGGTGGTGTGGTCGTCTGGGCTACTTGCACACTGCCAGGCTTGTGTTGCTGGGGATCTGGCGTATTAGCTGGGGTGGGTAGGCAAGGTGCACGGGGGCTGGAGGGGCAGGCTTAGCTCGCTTCTCCTTAGGTGATCCACTTCAGGAGGAGCCCTGTGGCAGCGGGAGGGAGTCAGATCCGCTGCCGGAGGTTTGGCTCCGCAGAAGCACAGAGTTGGGTGTTTGCGCGGAGCGAGCAAGTTCCCTGGCAGGAACTGGTTCCCTTTGGGATTTTGGCTGGGGGATGGGCGGGGGAGATGGCGCTGGCGAGCGCCTTTGCTCCCCGCCAAGCTGAGCTCTGCCGTCCGGGGGCTCAGCAGCTCTCCCTCCCTTTGTCCTCCAGCCTTCCCGCTTTCCGAGCAGAGCTGTTAACTTATGACCTCCCAGACGCTAAGTCGCGCTTGCTGTCGGAACACAGTCTGTCCGGCCCCTCCGCTTTTGCCAGCCAGACTCGGGGGCTCTGCTTGGCCGGCGAGCCGCCCCTCCGCCCCGGCTCCCTCCCGCCAGTCCATGGAGCGCGCACCGCCTCTCCGCCCTTCCTACCCTCTTCCGTGGGCCTCTAGTCTGCGCTTGACTCCTGAGACTCCCTTCTGCTAATCCTCTGGCGGTTTTCTGGGTTCTTTAGGCAGGTGTAGGTGGAATCTAAGTGATCGGCCGGACGCGCTGTGAGCCCCGCGTCCTCCTACGCCGCCATCTTCCGGACTCTGTTCCTGCTTGTTTTTTAATAAAGATGGTATTATGTAAAAAAGAAAGCTTATAGGTGAGAGCCCTAGAGATCCAAGTTCAAGTTATATCTCTGATACATGTGAGAACAGGAGCAAGTAACTTAATCTCTATAGGCATCAAATGCTATCATTTAAAACAAAATGGAGATAAAAATACTGATTTTATAGAATGGTTGTGAGGAGTAAGTGAAATTATGTACCCAGTACATTGCAAGAATAGACTATTTGTCACAGTGTCCAAAATGCAGTAGACACTCATTATGTATATGTTGGTAACTCAAGTCACTGAATTAATAATTGGGATACTATCACTTCAGAAGGAACATATAATGATTTAATTGAACTTGCCTATGAGGTAAGGTACTCAAAAATATTTTATTTCTTTGACTTAGTAGAAAGATTATTAGAAATGTATTAGAATTTTCAACTGCAATCCATAATAGGATCCACTAAACTTTTGGAGGTTTGGTTGATGAACTCAAACAGGAATCATTTGGAAGCAACATTATGTGTAAACACTCCAAATTCAGAGAAAGTCTTGGGTTCTCTATTACTTATTGCTTAGAATACTTTATTGCCAAGATTCACAGAGCTGGCATCATGAGCATGTGACCAATGCAGTGTTCAGAGCCTAGCATTCAGAAGAACCTTGCCTTTGGGATTGAAACCCAATGATTGCCATCTTGAAATTCTTAATTAGTTGGTCTTTGAATTTGTAAGTGAATTCTGATGGCACAATGGAACATTCCCTGGGAATTAGAATTTTGGCTCATAAATGATAACTACCTCCTACCTCTTCTCTACCTTCCTGGGATAGGCTTCTCTGTTGCCTGCTTTCTTCTCCCTGGTACCCCAGGTCCCAGCCTTGCTTCCCTTCCTGCCCCTGCCCTAGGACTTGATGCTGTTCACCCAGGGTGACAATTCGATCACATGAACGGGAGATCCATGTTCTTCCATTGCAGTGCCACTGCCACTCCCTGATTTGGACAAATGGATTTAGAGTCAGGCACACACTCTGAATTTTCTTGGGCTAGGCAAGATGGCAGCCACCCCTGAACTTGCTGGCAATGCCATTGCACATTCAGCAGGTGTCTCAGCATGACGCTCATACTCAGTCCCTTTATCTGGATACTGAGTACATCCTGAAACAGAGGAGAGGTTTCAGTGTCTGACTGGTCGTTTACCTACCCTGGGTTGAAGTGGTGGGCCCATGGGAAGGAGAGCTAAACTTGCCTGTCCTCAAGCAGGGCCTTGTATTCACATTTTGTATTGGTTCTCACAAATTAGGTAGGAGGTCCTGAATGTTAGGCACACAATATAGCCGAGGCCAAAGCTAGCACATATTCTATAATGTGACTGAGGTTTGTCCCCATCATATATATACATTTAGATATCTTAAGCTTCTCTGAGTACGGAGCCTCTCTATCTGTCTATGTACTGAACATACTCACTTGTAAGTGTCAAATACCTCAAACTCAAATGGCCTAATTAACACTCAGGTTTGCTTCCATCCAACCCTCCTGCCCTGACTTCCAGTCTGATTATTTTCCAAGAATGTCATGATCATCTTATTCCCTTTTACAATTTAAGAACTCCGAGTCATGTTTGAAAATTCTCTTTTACCCCTTTAGGTGATACATGTCAAATATGTTTCATAGAATTTAGTTTCAAAATATCTCTTCAGCCATTTCTCTTTGTCCTATCATTATTTTTCTACGTTTATTTGTTTATTTTGAGAGAGACAGAGAGAGAGAGAGAGAGAGAGAGTAGGGGGAAGGGGCAGAGAGAGAGGGAGAGAGAGAATCCTAAGCAGTCTCCATGCTGTTAGCACAGAGCCTCACTTGGGGCTCAAACCCACCAGCCACGAGCTGAGCCAAAATCAAGAGTTAGACATCTAATCTACTGAGGCACCCAGGTGCCCCCTCACTATCATCATCTTAATGCAAGCTCCCACAACTTGCCTGATCAACTATATCTATTCTCTCCTGCTCTCAGCAACTAGGATGATTTTTTTACAAAGATAATCTGATCACATTACTTCCCTTACATTAAACTCTTAATGGCTTCTGATTTCTCTTAGGGAACAAAGAGCAAATTCTTAACTTGGTCTTCAGTGTCTGTCATCCCTTGCATGATCTATCATCCACTGTCTATCCTTTCAGCCTTGTCACACATGATGCTCCCTGATACTTCCTTTGCTTTGGCCACACATTGCTCTTTTTAATTCCACTGAATGTCATTCTGCTCATGTTGGCTTAGTAACTCACCTTCCCAACCTTCTCATCAACTCCAGCTTTTCTTCAGACTGTGGTTCACTTATTCCTTCCTGGAAAGAGCCTGGTCTAATTTTTATGACTATCACACAATGCAGAACACAATGTAGCATGTCCTGGTAATAATATATTTAATCTTTTAATTTATATGTGTGATTCTTTGATTATTATCTGCCTCCCCTCACTAGACCATGGCCAGATATATTGTATCTCTACAGTTTTTCACAGTGAATGGAACATAGTAGCTGCTTAATAAGTGTTGATTAATTCATCGAATGAATGAAAGTGCATTTAGCATGTTTTTCTTTAATAAAACCTATAGGGCAAACAATACACGCTGTTCCCACCCTGTATTATGCAGTGTGACTAGAAGTTGCAGGTTAAGGCTATGCAACTTTTGGAATATCATTTGATCTCTTTGCATCTTAGAGCACTTAACCTATAAATAGGTTGGATAATAGCCTATCAAAGCTATCTCTCATTTAATAGGGGATTCTGTTTAAGAAACATCACTTGATTCTTTGGCCTTGCATTTTTCCATCTTTTGTGTGTGTTTGTGTGTATGTTTTGAAGAGGTATATAAAATGGGGGTTTATTTTTGTTTCATAAAATAAATAGTTCATTTTTCAGTGGTTCATTTTCCTTGCTTGCTAGGTGTTTTACATGTTCATGCCTCTGGATATTTTTTTAGGGTGTAAACTGTTCATCAAGTATAGTAAGAATAGAGATGTGTGCATGCGTGTGTGTATATGTATGTGAATATATGTGAGATTAACATTTTATTCCACTGTTTCTGTTTGTCTCTTTTGGTAAGATCAAAATATTTCCTATCAAATATTCTGGTTTCTACACTAACATACTTCTGCATTTCCATTTAGGAACCTGCCACCCTAGCAGCCTTGGGCAGTCAGTCCAACTTGTTATGACTGCGTTGGGCCCTCAGGCGTCACCCCATCCCAGTGTCTATTTGATTCTCATTTCCAGGGCAGCCACGCTATTGGCATTGTCTGCATCTTTAGTCTCTTGAACTTTTTTATCAAATTCAATTGTCCAGTTTATTTGTCTGTCTTCTTTATAAGATGATAAATATTTTGAAGGTTGGAACAGTTTCTCTTGAAAGATGTATTCCCTAGACCCTAATCTGTAGGGTTGTCATATAATTTGTTGGATGAATGATAAAATTAGACCTTGTGATGATGTGGGATATGATCTCTTAGGACTCCTCACCATCTTATCTTAGCATTGCCCTATCTGACTAAGCATACTCCAGGAACTTTAAGGAAAAGATTCAGCCTTTCAGATGCCCATTTCTCTTCTTTCTCTACTATACATGTTTCAGATTTGACATTTTTCAAAACAGGGCATTTCAAGATGTTGGCAATGATTAGGACCCTTTCATACTTCAGTGGTGTTCACAAATGGAATTCAGAGTTTTAGAGTCAGAAAACTCAAGGTGAAGCCTTGGCAATGCCATCTTTTATCCCTGTGTATCTTAACCAGTCAATTATCTTTAATTCTTCATCAATAAAGGAGGTTTGGTAGTAATGATTTTGCATGGTGGTTGTTAGATCAAGTGCAATATTTTAAGTGAAACCACTTCATGAAGAATACAACACGTTGTTATGCTTGTTATGTATTTTCACTTACTGATTTATGAGCTGTTTGATTTCTAAAGACTGGACTGTGAATGTAACTTTTTGCAATATGATTAACACACATCTATTCAGAAAGGTATTTACTTAATAATAATTCTATGGATGGAACATCTGTAGCAGATTACCAAGGAGAATTCTGAGTCTGTGATTTTAAAATACTGGGTCTAAAAGATGGGTGCATATCAACTATAAGATGATGTTGATAATAGCAAATTCTGTGTGTTTCTCATGTTAAATTTTAAAAGATAACAGTGCCTCATTTAATGTTCAAAGCAGTAGGACATTGAGGTATAATTCCATTTCATAGTTGACCACACTGAGCAATTAATGAGGGCACCAAAAGTTTCCGTTTTTCTTCCTTCTTTTCTTCTTCTCCTCCTTCTCCTTCTCCTTCTTCTTCTTCTTCTTCTTCTTCTTCTTCTTCTTCTTCTTCTTCTTCCTCATCCTCCTCCTCTTCCTCCTCCTGCTCCTCTTCTTCCTCCTCTTCCTCCTCCTCTCCTCCTTTTTTTCAGGGCAGCAAAATCAGCCAGGATCTTGTGATGGCAATACTCATTGCATATGATCCAGAAACAAGATAGCTCTTTCAAGTTGTGCGGAATGAAAGTTATTCAGTTTTTTGTAACGCTTTTATAAGAATATTTTATTTATCTTAAGTGATTATCCTTACTAACTGTGTTCCAAGAAGCATGCTATTTTTGTCAATGGAGTTAAAATGCATACAGTGGTTAGTACAATTTTGTTCTTATTTCAGAAAACACATTGTCTTAATCAGTCTGATAAAAATTTAGGGGGAAAACTATTTTTTCTGCATTGAAACAGAATACTTTGCACAAGGAAAATACTCCAATGACAAAAGCCTTGCTTGTTTCTAATATCACTATTTTGTTTCTCTTCAAGAGGAAAAAGAAAGTCATCAGAAAATGTGATTCCTTTAGTGTTGTTGAGAAAAGAGCTTCTTACCATGAAAGTTTTGACAATCTCTGTGAAATCAATGCATAATTAATAGTAACTGCAAGCTATTCATGGTTATAGGGTCTAATATATTAGAATAATAGACTTGGCCATGACAGCTTCTTCTAAATATTTCTCAGCAGAGTGATAGCATAGATAACAAGCAAATCAACTGTGTATAATCATGAGTCTTAACTTAAATTTTCTGTGCAGGATCTAGACACAAAATTACTGGTGTTAAAGGCCTGTGATTACTTAATTCTCCTTCATTCCAACCTCATTAATTAAAATGATTTTAGTCCATTGGCTTAATCATGAGATTTTCCTAAACTATAATTATATTAAAAATTTTTTTGACATACAAGTACATATTCTCATAAAGTGATGATTATTGGAAAAAAATACTTAGAATTAAGCTTTATAATGTATTTTGAAGTTCAATGGGGAGTAATTTTTATAAAACATTTCTGTTTTCTCCTGATTATTTGGAAAATGATCCTAAACTTACATTTCTGCCAGCTTTTAGACATGTTGTGAATAAAACACATAACCTTTACTCTATGCTTGGATCCCTTTTGGATACAAAGAAGAAAGGAATAAACAAGTCAATGGATTATATGCGCTTGTTACTGGCTAAGCATGTGTACTTGTTTTCCTCAATGACTATGTGAAGGGAAAACAAGTGTTAAGATGCATTGAAAAATTGCTATTTGCTGGACTTCATGAGGCAAATATCCTATTTAATTATTTCAATAAGTCTAATTTTATACATGAAGAAACTGAGCTTTAGAAATTTAGTGACTTGTGCCAGGTTGCAAGTTGAGAATGAAAGGGTCAGGGTCAAAACTTGGGTATTTGGATGCAAAATGTCAGGCCTCTCCCTTCATATTGTAGCTGCCAGGCTGGCAAGCGTTGCTCCAGAATGAGTGCATGCATGCACCCCCTTTTGAAACTCCTTTAAGTCTTCCAGCTGATTTCTTTTGACACTCTATCACAGACACAGACTGTGATCAACAAAACTCTACACTGAAGCGTCGAGTGCAAGGAAAAGACTTGGAAGGAAGCTGATATCCTGACTGCAACAAGAACACACAGAGCAAATTTGCTGAAAGTAATCCAGGTACCTTAGGTAGGTGAGTTATCAGCAGGAGAACATGAAGTAGTTACCAGATTATCTTTCTACTATGAAATTAAGGCTCTGATATGTAGAGAAAATCACGTTTTCCAAAAGAGTATGCAAGTTAAATGATGTCTCTGGGACATCATCTACCATGTGTCCATAATATGAAAAGGGCATGACATCTGCATTAATAAAAGTAATTCTGGCTGCACAAACAGAAAACCTTTAAATTGCCAGTGGCCTAAGACAACATAAGTTTTTCATTCAACACAGTCTGATGCATTGTTCCTAGTCAGGTGGCACTTAGGGACCCGGGTGTGTTCAGAGTCCCACACTCTTGTAGATTCCAAGAGCCTTCTCTGTTCAGCCAGAAGATAGAGACTACAGCAAATTCAAACTTTATCCTTTACCATTTTTACCAGAGTGATATGCTCACTTCAACTTAATATCTTCCTGGCTAGAACTAATCACAAGGTCCTGCCTAGATATAGGAGATGGTGGGAAATGTAGCCCCTGATTGAGTAAACCGCTCCCTGCATTAATTACACCTTGGAGAGGATTAAGGATTAAGTGGTGAGTAACTGCCTCTACCAAAGTATCAGCCAACTGTCTTATGGGGAATGTTAATGTTAAGAACACCTACAGAAAAATGAAAAGCAGATAGTCCACGGCCAAAGCAAAGGAATAGATGGGGTGAAGGTGTGGAAGTAAAAGTTAAAATGTGATCATGAGGTATGAACAATAAATAGTGCTGGAGTTCAGGGTGTTACTTGCAGAGGGAGAGGATATTTGAACTTTGCCTTGAATGAAGAAGGAGATTAAATTGATTGGGAAGACAAATTAGGGAGGAAACAGTCATTTATGGAGCACTGACTATGGCGGGGGGTGGGGGGACCTATTGGGTGGAGGCTGGCACAGGCAATAAAAGTATTCACCCAAGGCAGAACAAAGGAGATAAAAGTTTATTGAACACACTGCAAGGGAGCAGAAGCTAGGACAGCAAAGGAGAGATTGTCTGCCAGGAGGCAGTGGTCAGGAGCTGTAGTTAAGGGACAGTGGTTGGGGATGGGACTGAGAAGGTATGGGAATGTATGGAATTTTACCTTTTTGGTGCCTCTGCCCCTTGTAAGTAGCCCAGTTGTCAGCTAGTGCTTGTAGATATTTTGAGGTGTGTCTCAAGAGTCTGTTTGCACTCAGCCTTGTGGTCACTGTGGGCCCTTTCCTCTTACTCAGGTTTCCATTGTCAAGCCTATTGCCTGGAAGCTGCCTCTATACTTACCTTGGTCAAGAAACCTGTTAAATGCTTTACACATGGCATCTCATTTAACCATCAACATCATGCAAGGTTGATATTGCCAAGTCTCTGTTTTTAGAGGAAGAAACAAAACAAAACAAAAAAAACTAAGAGTGATTTAGACATGTAGCTTATATGCACAGCAGAAATGGCTAGTGGAAAACACACTCCTGAGTGTGCTCTGTCAGTATTCTACTACTACACTGCTTCACTTCTGATACCGGGTGTGTGGGCTTTCCACACAATCAGGCAATTCTGCACCACCGGCTTAGTGTCCTGCAAATAGTGTCATATCCCACAGGTTAAGGGCTCAATCCTACAAGACTATCCTCTTACCCCAACTTCAGATTCCAATCACAAGTCCAGTTTGTCACCTGTACTTCTGACAAACTGGCTGTAGATAAGAGGTTTCCATAACCTCCTCCTTGGGTTCAATTAATTTGCTAAAGTGGCTCACAGAGTTCAGGAAAACATTTCACTTTCTAGATTACCAGATTATTGTAAAAGGGTAAAAATCAAGAACAGCTAGATGGAAGACATGTGGAGGACAAAATATGTGGGAAGGAGCATGGAGCTTCCATGCCCTCTTTGGGTGTGCTACCCACCCCGCATCTCTAGGTGTTTACCCACCAGGAAGCTTTCTGATCTCATCCTTTTAGTTTTTTTAGAGGCTTCATTACATAGGAATACTTGATTAAATCATTGGCCAGTGGTAATTGAACTCCATTTTCAGCTCCTGTCCCCTCCCCAGCATTGGAAAGGAAGGCTGAAAGTTCTAACCACTAAAT
The DNA here is from genome assembly GCF_018350195.1 of Panthera tigris. Lineage (NCBI taxonomy): Eukaryota > Metazoa > Chordata > Mammalia > Carnivora > Felidae > Panthera > Panthera tigris. Next base: position 50,452,971 of record NC_056669.1, read on the forward strand.
CACATGGTTGGTTCCCCTGGCAACTGGCTACATCTTCAGGTGCTTTCCAAAAGTCATCTCATTAATATAAAGGTGATTGAAAGGGTTTGTTTTGAATATCAAAAGACACTTTATGGGTCTTATTAGGAAATTCTGAAGATTTTAGGAACTGTGTGCCTGACACAGGGCAAGACCACATATATATCTCTTATTATAGTTTACAGTATCAGACCAAATTCTGTACAACTCAGAATCTTATATGCCAAGAACAAACAGATACATTGAAACCTCTTGAAAGGTTCTGTTCCAGACACGATTGCATTTGATTAACTTTTCACTCCAGTTTCCTGAGAGGAAACCAAACTTCAGGGCAGGTATGGTGGGAAACAGTTAAGGAAGGGGTTCAGGAGACTATCTACTGGATAATGCACTATACCATAAGTACATTCTCTCTGATAATGACTTAAAAAACAGGTCCTTGTGGAGAGGGGTGACGTAGAAAGCACTTAGGAAGAGGGAAAGTCCCAGTAGATATTTAGTGCCAACTCTACACCAGAAACTCCTGCAGGCACTTATTATATCTCATTGAACCTTCATGTAACCCTCTGTTGATGCTGTTAACATTCTCTTTTATACACATAAAGAAATAGAGACAGAGGTTATACTCCAAATACTCAGAGAGAGTCTGAGCCTGAATTTGAATTCACTTTGTCCGATTTCAACTTTCAGGTGTAACATGATGCTATAGTGTAAAGGATAGAGGTCCATAAGAGGAATGTCTGTCTATTGAACTTTCAGAGAAGAGAGAACATGAGAACAACAGGGAAAAGAGAAAGAGGACATACTATGTTCTATTTTTTTCCCTGTGGTTTTGGTTCCTTTTTAGTTCTGTGGAAGGACATAGAGGGCAAAGATGATATTCGCTAAGGAAAAATAAAGGTATTATGGCTAAAGTATTCACACTAAAAATAATTGTATCGGCTAAGATTTGAAACAGATTCCTGACTAAAATAATCTATAGGCATAAATGCAAAGCCAAGTACTTTGGTTAAAACAACACAGCACAAAACAAAATAAGGAACAAATGAGAGAAAATTATTTCAGTAAAGAATCTGGAGTTCTAGATTAATGCAATTGACATGAAAAATAGTTATGGATTTAGTTGACCAAGAGTTACTTTGCAGACTTAAACAGTTCCTGTCAATTTTGATGGCATTAGGAGAGTCACAACGTCCCACTGATGGGACACATGCCATCTCTTTGAGGCAGGAGCCTTGCCTCTCTTATTTACTACTGTATTCACCAGGACACAGTATCCTTCCTGCAAGACAGTTAAGTGCTCGAAAAATATTTGTTAGATGAGTAAATGAATGAATGATATCAAAACTGACGATGTGACGTGTGGGCCTCCTAGAATTTTCTTTTCACATTTAAGGGTCTAAGCCAAGAGAGGCAGGATTAATTCATTTATGTCACACATATTTACTGAGCCTCATGATATGTCAGGTGCTCTGCTAGATAATTGGAAATAAAATAATGCCAATACAGGATCTATTCCTCATGGAGCCAGTATACTTAGGGAAATACAGATGGAAAAAAATGTCTCCAACTTCGGTTATATTAGAAAGAGGTAAAGGGCTCTTTGAGCTATAGAAAAGTACACGTTTGGACGTGTGTGTGCAGAAAATAGATATTGGAGCTATTTGAAGGGATGCCATGTAGGGAGAAACATCTGATCCCTCTTTTGTAGTTCCAAAAATCATAACTAGGTGTGATCCATACAAGTTACAGGAAGGCAGTGTTCTGTCCCATATTAATGAGAAACCTGTTAAAAGATTTTTCTACACAAAAATAGAAGTTTCTGGCTCCTGAAGTGATGAGTTCCTTTTCACAAATGAATTTGGGAAAGGTAATTATTATTAATAACAGCTACATAGTTGTTATAAAGTTAATGTTTTAAAGTGTCTTGTGCACTTATTTGAATAATTGCAAAACTTTCAGTTATTAGTATTACTAATTATAGTAAAGGAGACATGGGAGGAGAGAAGGAAAGTTGGTGGTAAAATAGACAAAAGCTTGTCATTTGTATCCGTGGAAGAGGAGAAATTCACCTAGTTTTCACTTTCACTCTTGTCTATTTGCTCAAATTGGGGACAAGAGTACTGATGTGTTAAATTGGTCAGATTAGAGATTGTTTCTCAATTCTCTATAGCTCCTTATAAGCGGTGTGCGGGCATAGATTATCTGGGTGAAGCAAAGGTATCTTTAGTATTCCCTTCCATTACAGAGGGATTTAGGAAATCCACCATGAAATATGGAGACTTCTCTGTGGTACAGTTGAGTTAATAAATATGTCACCAAAGTTTATCTAAAATTTTTCTCTCATTTAAATCATACAGGTTTTCTCTGCCTCTAGATAGGATCGCCAAACCTATCAAATAAAAATACAGTATTCCCAGTTAAATTTGAATGCAGTATTTGGGACAGCTTTTTGCTAAAAAGTTATTCTTTGTTTATCTGACATTACAATTTGACTCTCTTATATTTGTCATATTATGTTACATTGTGTTATGTTATGTTATGTTATGTTATGTTATGTTATGTTATGTTATATTTATTTAGCAAACTTACCCTAGAGCAATATTTCATAGTGGGACAGGTGTCAGCAATAATTACCGTTAAGTTGAAAATATGAAATGTATTAATGTGAAATATAGATACTCTGTATAAGCATTGTTTTAGGTGTCAGAAATTTAAAAAAAAATGAATTTAAAACTGCCTCTTTCTCTTATGGATGTTAGAATCTAGTAGTAGGTGACAAACATGTAAACAAAAGCAAAACCTAGCATTGAGAGAGAGATGCTATGAGAGACAGATGAATGGAGTAGGGTGGAGGTAACCAAGGAGAAAGAGTGAGATCTGACCTGGCAGAGGTGAGGAAGGTTCAGGGAGAGTTTTATAACAGAGACAAAGTTTAAGTTGAATCTTAAAAAGGTAAATTGATCTTTATCAAGAAGATAAATTCTACTGTAATAATTATTAAATATGATTTTTTATCCACATCTGTATTAGGCTACAAGTGTACAAAGTGTAGCAGTAAATAAAAGGTTAATATTGAAAGTATTCTTCATTTTTAATCATATGATATGTGTGCTTTTAAATCTGTGTTATTTTTATAATAAAAGTAAAGAATTAATTAAATGCTTAGGACTCCAAGCAGAATCCAGATAATATCTTTAGAAATAAAGGCCATATTTTTAGTGTGAGTCAATAACATATTAATTATCATTTTGAACCAGCTTGCTGTTGTCTATTTATTGGCCTTCTCATAAAGTATTCCATTTAAATTTATTGGGATGGATTTTCCTTGTAGCACGTAACAAGCTATTAAAAACAGTGCCAATGAAGAAAATAATTACCCAAAATCATGGCCAATAGCTGAGCCAGAGGCTTGATGGGTTAATTGTCTGGAAAGCACTGGCTATGACAAGATGCCTTTATTTAAACCTCTTACAACCCTGTGTAGAGGCACAAAGAAAACTCATTTGCATATTAGCAGCTTTGTATTAGAAAATAGACTGGGTGGTGAATTTAAAAGAAAGATAATGTCAAAGGATTTTACAAAGGGACTTGAAGAAAGGTGGAAAAAGAAAAACCAATAATTGAAGAAAAGTAGAAAAAGAGAATCTGTTACATTCTATGTGATCTTATTTAACTCAAATACAACACCATAGGTGAAATGTAATTGTATATATCTTTATATTTCAACTTGATGTAATAGGTTCTGAGATGTTAAGCAACCAGAAAAGGAATACGTAGCTAAGTAGTAGAACTGAGGTGTAAACCAGGCTTATCTAACACAAAAGTCCAAACATATGCACTGTACCTAGTTGCAGGTAGTCATATTTAATTCAAGTATAAACAATAATAATGACTATTGTTATTATCATCATTGTTATGTAGTGATTTGAATTATTGGAAGACAAAACAGACTGCTCCAAAAAAGTGGCAATGTGGATTGTTTTGCCCCTAAAGTTTCTTAAAAAAAATTTTTTTTTTAAATGCTTGTATATTTTTGAGAGAGAGATAGAGTGCGAGTATGGGAGGGACAGAGAAATAGGGAGACGCAGAATCCGAAGGAGGCTCTATGCTCTGAGCTGTCAGCACAGAGCCTGACGTGGGGCTCTAACTCACAAATCATGAGATCATGACTGGAGCCGAGGTTGGATTCTCAACTGACTGAGCCACCCAGGCATACTTGCCGCTAAAATTTCTTTTTTTTTTTTTTAAATATTTTTTTCAACGTTTTTTATTTATTTTTGGGACAGAGAGAGACAGAGCATGAACGGGGGAGGGGCAGAGAGAGAGGGAGACACAGAATCTGAAGCAGGCTCCTGGCTCTAAGCTGTCAGCACAGAGCCCGACACAGGGCTTGAACCTACGAACTGTGAGATCATGACCTGAGCCGAAGTAGGACGCTTAACCGACTGCGCCACCCAGGCGCCCCGCCCCTAAAATTTCTAAAGCAAAGCCAGGTCACCCATAGATTAAAAAAAAAAAAAAAAAAAAAAAAAAAAGGTAGATTTTTGTATAGCGAGCAAGTTTGGACTAAAAAATCATTCCTACCTTTTCTAATTCTATATTTTTCTATCATATTGCATGTGGCTTACTCTCTATCCACTTGAGATTACTTTCTGATATTTAAAAATACCAAATCCTTTCAAGAGTTTTTATCCATTCTGGTTTTGTTTCTTAGAATGCTTATTTTGTGAACTACATTTGCCTTAAGACTGAATTACCAGTTTTTGACTCCTCTTGCTAACAGCTCCCTACCTTGCTAGATTTAGAGGTTCTCTTTTCTTTATTTCCATTGTATTTTTTTCATTTTATTTTATTTTAAAGATAGAGCACAAGCGGGGAAGAGGAGCAGAGGGAGAGAGAGAGAAAATCCCAATCACGCTCAGTGTGGAGCCCAATATGGGGCTCCATTCCATGATCCTGGGATCATGACCTGAGCAGAAATCTGGAGTCAGATGGTCAACTGACTGAGCCACCCAGGTGCTCCTCCATTTTATTTTAAACATATTTTTATTATGGTTCTTATTATTATATTAGAGATAATATATATGTTTTCAAATCTATATTTTAAACACTGAGCTCCTAATAATAAAAAATTATTAGTCAGAGACAAGATAAAAGAGTTAATGACCTTTTCCAGTGGAGGCAGTTTAGGGGGAGTTGGGTAGGATTGCTTTGTAGATTCCAAAGACATAACCACTGAAATCCCATAGACCAATGTCACCATTCACTTTTCTAGACTGTATCCCTTACTCATGTCTAGCCATATTCCAGAAACTATGCATTCTTTATTTTTTTTATTTTTTAATTTATTTTATTTTTTTATTTTTAAGTTTATTTATTAACCTAGAGAGAGAGAGAGAGAGAGAGCAAGCTGGGGAGGGCAGAGAGAGAGAGAAATTCCCAAGTAGGCTCCACACTGCCAGTGCAGAGCCCAGTATGAGGCTTGAACTCACAAACTGTGAGATCATGTCCTGAGCCAAATTTGGAGTCAGATGCTTAACCCACTGAGCCACCCAGGTGCCTGAAACCATGCATTCTTCATTCCTATCTCTGCAACTTTGCTTATGCTTTTCCACTTCTCAGAATAATCTACCTCAGAGATAGCAAATAGGTTCCATACAGAGTATTAAAATGTTTGATTGTAGCTCCCTAGGTGGTAGTACAATAAGAAGGGTGACTCTGCATGTGTCAAAGAAGAGTCCAAAAGCATTTGCTTGGGTAAAGACAGGGTGGCAACATGTGTGTCCATATTAGTGATTTTAATGCTGTATCTTGCATTTTCCTCATCTAAACATCCCCTTCTGAATCTTTAATTTGACTATAAAAGATCTACATTTAAATCACTAATCAACATGGAAAGAATAAAGAGAAAGGAATCTAAATGTGTCACTAAAGAAAATCAGCAAAACTTGAGAGAAAGATGAGAAAGGATCAGAGAAAATCACCAGAAACAACCACAAAAAAGTAATAAAATGCCAATAAATACATATCTATTAATAATTACTTTGAATGTAAATGGGTTGAACACTCCAATCAAAAGACATAGGGTGTCAGAATGGATAAAAAAACAAAACCCACCTATATACTGCCTAAAAGAGACTCATTTTATTTTATTTTACTATTTTTTTAATGTGTATTTATTTTTGAGAGAGAGAGAGCGAGCGTGCAAGTGGGGGAGGGCCAGAGATAGGGAGACAGAATCTGAAGCAGGCTCTAGGCTCTGAGCTGTCAGCACAGAGCCTGACACAGGCCTTGAACTCACAAACTGCGAGATCATGACCTGAGCCAAAGGTGGATGCTCAACCAATTGAGCCACTCATGCGCCCCCAAAGGACTCATTTTAGACCTAAAGACACCTGCAGATTGAAAATGAAGGGATGAGGATACATTTGTCACACAAATGGACGTCAAAGGAAAGCCTGAGTGGCAATACTTATACAAAATAGACTTTAAAACACTGTAACAAAAGACAAAGAAGAGCACTATATAGTAATAAAAGGGACAATCCAACAAGAAGATCTAACAATTGTCAATATTTATGCCCCAAACATGAAAGAAGCCAAATATGTAAAACAATAATAAACATAAAGGAACTAATGGGTAATATCACAGTAATAGGGAACTTTAACACCCTACTTACATCAAAGGATAGATCATCTAAACACAAAATAAATAAGAAATGTCTTTGAATGACACAATGACCAGATGGACTTAACAGATATATTCTGAACATTCTATCCTAAAACAGCAGAATACACATTGTTTTCAAGTGCATATGGAACATGCTCCATAATCACATATTAGGCCATAACACTGGCCTCGATAAATACAAAAAGACTGATGTCATAACATGAAACTTTACTGACCACAATGCTCTGAAACTAGATGTCAACCACAAGAAGAAATCTGAAAAGACAACAAATACATGGAGGTTATACAGCCAGCTGCTAAACAGGGAGTGTGGGTCATCCAGGAAATCAAAGAAGAAATAAAAAAAAAAATAAATGGAAACAAATGAAAATGAAAACACAATGGTCCAAAACTTTTGGATGCAGCAAAAATGGTCCTATGAGAGAAGTATACAGCAATACAGGTCTACCTCTGGAAACAAGAAAAATCTCAAACAACTAAACCTTACATCTAGAGGAGCTAGTAGGAGAAAAACAAATGAAGCCTAAAGCCAGCAGAAAGAAGGTAATAATGAAGATTAAGCAGAAATAAATTATATAGAAACTTAAAAACCCCAAAACAAAATAACTGATCAATGTAACCAGGACATGGTTCTTTGAAAAAAATAATAACATTGATAAACCTCTAGCCAGACTTATTGAAAAGAAAAGAGAAAGCACCCAAATAAATGAAATCACAAATGAGAGGGATGAAATAACAACCAACACCACAGAAATACAAATAATTATGAGAATATTATGAAAAACTATTTGTCAACAAATTGGACAACCTGGAAGAAATGGATAAATTCCTAAAAACATTTCAATTACCAAAACTGAAAGAGGAAGAAACAGAAAATTTGAACAGACCTATAACTAGCAAAAAAATTGAATCAGTAATTAAAAAAAAAAACAACAACAACCTCTCAACCAACAAAAGCCCATTGCCAGATGGCTTCACGGGGAATTCTACCAAACATTTAAAGAAGAGTTAATACCCATTCTCAAACTATTGCAAAATATAGAAGAGGAAGGAAAACTTCCAAATTTTATTCTATGAGGTGAGAATTACCCTGACATCAAAACCAGATAAAGACACCACAAAAAAAAGAGAACTATAGGTCACTATTCCCAAGGAACATAGGTGCAAAAAATCCTCAACAAAATACTAGCAAACCAAATTCAACAATACGTTAAAAAAATCATTCACCATGATCAAGTGGGATTTATTCATGGTTTGCAAGCATGGTTTAATATTTGCAAACCAATCAACATGATACATCACAATAATAGAAAGGATGAGAACCATATGATCTTTTCAATATATGCAGAAAAAACATTTGACAAAGTACGACATCCATTCATGATAATAGCCCTCAACAAAGTATGTTTAGAGGGAACATACCTCAACATAATAAAGGCCATCTATGAGAAACCCACGGCTAATGCTCCAAATGGGGAAAAACTGAGAGCTTTCCTCTACAGTCAAGAACAAGACAGGGATGTCCACTTTTAACACTTTTATTTAACATAGTACTGGCAAGTCCTAGCAAAGCAATTAGACAACAAAAAGAAAGAAAAGGCATCTAAATCAGTAAGGAAGAAGTAAAACTTTCTCTCTTTGCAGATGACATGATCAAAGAAATTGGAGAGGACACAGACATAGAAAGATCTTCCATGCTCACAGATTAGAACAAATATTGTTAAAATGTCTATACTACACAAAGCTATCTGCAGATTTAAGGCAATGCCTATCAAAATACCAAGAGCGTTTTCACAGAGCTAGAGTAAACAATCCTAACATATGCCCGGAACCACAAAAGAGCCCAAATAACAAAAGCAGCCTTGAAAAGCAAAGCAAAGCTAGAGGCATCACAATTCCAGACTCAAGTTACTTTACAAAGCTGTAGTGATCGAAACGGTATGGCACTGGCACAAACATAGTCGCATAGATCAACGAAACAGAATAGAAAACCCCTGGGGTGCCTGGGTGACTCAGTCAGTTGAACTGACTTTAGCTCAGGTAATGATCTCATGGGTCATGAGTGAGTTTGATCCCTGCATCAGGCTCATTGCTGTCAGCACAGAGCCTGTTTTGGATCCTCTGTCCCCTTCTCTTTCCCCCTTCCTCACTCATGTTCTCTTTTATTTAACATAGTACTGGCAATAATCTCAAAAATAAATAAACATTAAAAAAAATACAAAACCCAGAAATAAACCCACAATATATGGCCAATTAATCTTTGACAAAGTAAGAAAGACTATCCAATGGGAGAAAGAATGTCTCTTTAACAAAGAGTGTTGGGAAAACTGGACAGCAACACACAAAAGAATGAAACTGGACCACTTTCTTACACCACACACAAAAATAAACTAAAAATGGATTAAAGACCTAAATGTGAGACCTGAACCCATAAAAATCCTAGAAGACAATACAGGCAGTAACTTTTTTGACATTGGCCCTAGCAACTTTTTCTAGATATGTCTCCTGAGGCAAGGGAAACAAAAGCAAAAATAAACTATCGGGACTACATCAAAATAAAAAGTGTCTGCACAGCAAAAGAAACCATCAATGAAAATAAAAGGCAGCCTTCAGAATGGGAGAAGATATTTGCAAATGATGTATCAGATAAAGGGTTAGTATCCAAAATCTATAAAACTCAACACCCATAAAATGAATAATCCAATGAAAAAATGGGAAGAAGACACTAACAGAAATTTCTCTAAAGAAGGCACGAGATGGCCATTACACACATTGGAAGATGCTCAATGTCACTGATTATTAGGGACATGCAAATCAAAATTACAATGAAGTAACATTTTGCACCTGTCAGAATGGCTAAAATCAATAACAGCAGGTATGGTGAAGATGTGGAGAAAGGGGAACACTCTTACACTGTTGGTGGGAGTGCAAACTGGTGCAGCCATTTGGAAAACAGTACGGAGGTTTCTCAAAAAGATAAAAATAGAACTACCCTATGATCCAGTAATCATACTACTATGTTACCCAGAGAATAAACAAATACTAATTCAAAGAGATACATGTACTTCTATGTTTATAGCAATATTATATACAACAGCCAAATTATGGAAACAGCTGAAGTGTCCATTGATGGGTGAATGGATAAAGAAGAGGTGCCATATATATACATAGGTATATATATGTGTGTGTGTGTGTGTGTGTATAATTCAGCCATAAAAAGGAATGATATCTTGCCAATTGCAGTGATATAGATGGGGCTAGAGAGTGTTATGCTAAACAAAATAAGCCAATCAGGGAAAGAAAAATAACTATATGATTTCACTCATATGTGGAATTTTAGGAGCAAAACAAATGAACAAAGGGAAAAAAAGAGAGAGAGAGAGAGAGGTAAAAATCAAGAAACAGACTCTTAACTATAGAGAACAAACTGATAGTTACCAGAAGGGAGGTGGTTGGAGGGATTGGTTAAATAGGTGATGGGGATTAAGAAATTTAAAATAGAATAGAATAGAATAGAATAGAATAGAATAGAATAGAATAGAATAGAATAAAAATGACTCACTTTTTGTTTTCCCTCTCTGATTCTCAGTATATTTAGTCTGTATCCTATAGGCTAACAACCTCAGAAATTATTTTGTTTCTCTCTGTATCGTGAGACCCCAGTAGACTATGCACTTCTGGGGGCCAAAGTATAGAACTGGGTTCACTTTTTGTCCTCTATCTCCATAGCATACTACTGATCCCATGGTGGAAAATATACTATTTTCTTTTGATTATTACCAAGGTTTTAATTATTTTTTTGGCTGTACTTCTGTGGCTACATTCTTATAAAGGACTGTTTGTAAGCCAGATCTTCACTTTATCCCTGAACATTTCCAGGGAAGGCAAACCAGTGAAGATACATAGATAAGAATGAACTATGAAGATAATTCAGGAAGAAAATTTTGAGCATGAGCTAGGAGTTTGCCTGTGAGTTATGAAGATAACAGTGGCTTAAGAAAAAAATATCTATCCATTTGTCTTCACAGTGTAAATACTTTGTACATACAAACCAGAATTATATAGCAGCTCTGCTTGAGGAAGGGACCACAGCTCCAGTTTGTTTGCTACTCTACCATAGGCTTGTCTTGTGGGTTTACAATGACAGCTGGGTCTCCATCCATGACATTCATGTTCCAGACAGCAGGATTAAGGAGAGTAAATAATAAGGGATAAAAAAATACATGGAGATGTCCCGTAAGAAACTTCTTGGGAACCACAACAGGACAGTTTTGCTAACCTAATAGACAAAACTCAATCACATGGGCTTACTTCATAATGGAGGCTAGAAAATGTAGTTCTAGTCTGGCTAACCTTTTGCTCTGCTGAAAATTTATTTTCTATCACTGTGGAAGAGAGAAAAGATACTGGAAGCCAATTAGCAATGTCTGCCATAGTGACTTTTTTTGTTGTTGTTGTTTTGTTGTTTGTTTTTTTTTGTTTTGTTTTTATTTGTTTTTGTTTCTGAGGATGAATAACATCAAAACTTTTTCCTGGAAAAGATTCTATTCTCTTAAGATAACTTCAGTCACTAAACATCCATTCATGGGCAAGACTATAGTAGTGAGATTAATAAATTATGACACATTAGAATAATGAAATAACATAAAGTAGAATAATGAAATAACATAAAGCACACAATTACAATATTATATAGACTGTATAATAACAGGACCCTGTACACAATGTAATGATAATTCATGACAGCTTTTGGTGGAGAATTGGGAGAAGCAAAGGAGATATTGATTTACTATACATGGACACACATAGTTTAGTTGCAGTATAAAATAGAATATAAGGAGGACTCGGGGATTCAAAAGAGGAAGAAATCACATTAAGATGATGGAGAGAAAAGTTTACTCTGGTAGATAGCCTTTTAAGTGGACATTGAAAATGGGAAGATATTTAAAGCTAGATATGGAATTGGCATTGAGGTTAAGGTAAATTTATAAGCAAGGCAAAGGAGGTGGTAAAGCAAACAGTATTCTGAGAAAAAGTGCTTATCAGCTTCCTCTGAGTTGAAGCAATTTCTCTGTCAGTAAGGACTCTTTTGTTTGTCAGCAACAGAAGTTCAGTCTGAGCTGGTTTAGGTATAAAAAGGCTTACATAAACGAACCTGTTTGTTAATTCACTCCAGACATATGTATTGAGCATTTACTGTATGCAGATCTAGATCATTGCTAAGATCTAGATCATCAGTAGAGACTAAGATAAATATAATTCCAGGACTCACACAGTTTAGTTGTAATGTAATATTTATAATTATCCCATTAGAAATAATTCATTAACCCTTTTAGGGGTGGAGAAACTGAGAGAGAGTTTGCGTAATTTACAAGAGAATTAACAACTAAAAAATGTCAGAGTCCAAATATGGATCCAGATCGCCAGGTCCCCAAAGCCTAGGCCAGCAAATGATACTAGAAACAGATAATGTCTGAGCCTTGGGCCAACTTTTGGAGCAGGCGTTCTGTATCTATGAGAGAGGAACCTTTGCTTTCTTTAGAAATTTATATGTAGTCAATCCATGAATCAGGTCTGCTTTTGATGTCTTTCAAACTGTCTTATGCAAATTCCAGTGTTAAATATCTAATAAACATACAACAAAAATTGCAAGCTGCGATGGGTGTAAAGATAAAACAGAAACAAGGTTATACTGTGTGCTCAAAAGTGAACTGTAACCTTGACATATTCATTGTATTCTCAAAATATCCTGTGAGTTTAAGTTTTGTGATCCCCTGGTGACTAAATAAAAATAAATTATCTTTCCATCTCAAGTCTCCTTACCCAACTGCATTAAAACTAGGTGCATAGAAGCTAGGGCACAGGGTTCAAATTAGTCTAATTGAAAAGCTGACCATCGTATTTTTTATAATTTTAGTATTTGAATACCATACTACCAGTTGAGAAGGACTTCCAGGTTCTCTCTACACAAGGATGCCCAAAGGGAATTTCTTTACTTCATTATCACAGTCCCTAATGTTGCTTGCGTCTTGCTCTTTCTCTGACAATTTGCCTTTGATGAAGATACAATATGTCCAAGAAGAATAAAGCGTGACAGTATATTCATTCATCTACCAAATTATGAGCTCTTATGCCTGCTTATTTGCTTGGTTCTGGGAATACAGAGATAAAAATGAGTTTAGTGTGTGCCCTAAAAAAAATAACATTTTGATGGAGGACAGAGAAGTCATAGAACATCAGTACTTTGTGGTTAGTGCAGTGATGAACATATGATGGGTGTGCAAAGAAGGATACTTAAAATCAGGCTGGGAGTGGGCCACTGCCCATGGGTTGGGGTCAGAGACCACAGTGGGGAAGTGGTCTTAAGGGGGGGGTCTTTCAGAGAAAGTGCGAGGAAAACCATGTCTTCCTTCAGAATTCTTACAGTAAACAGTTTGTGATCTGAAACATAAGATTTTATTACAGTTATCTTTAAAAGCACACTTGTTCAAATGTGGTTGGGGAAAGAAAATTGCCAAGCTCTGCTCCTGAACTCAGGATGCATCTAAGGCTGTGAATCATCCCCAAATCACACATGGTGCAGAACCACATTTCCATTTATTTGCTTGACATTTTACTTCCAAAGGGAGGAACAAGCTAGTTCTTCCTCATCTTCTTGAAAATATGAAATGTGTCAGCCAATTATCTCCCTCAGCTCTTCATCTACACAAAAGACAAGACTAGCCCACAAATTCCCCCAGAGAAATGCCAGTATATGCTCTGTATTTCATCTACTTTTTGTTTAATGTCCTCATCCAAGGATAAATAATGTTCGATTGTCATGGAAACACATTAAATTCAAGTACAATTTATTACTACACAAACTATAAAGTGTTCACCATCTTTAGAATTAAGTTTTCTTTTATCTTCTTTTTTTCTTATTTTTATCTTTTGGTTTTTCATTTAACTCTTCTCTTTTTATTAATTATGAACCCAGTAGGTTTTCTATAGTGCTTAGTACAAATTACAAGCATGGAGCAAACAGGATTGTTTAAAAAATAGTTGTGCATTATAACTGTGCCAGGAAATTCATCTTTATTATTGGATCCTCATAAATACTCTCTAAGGAAAATTTCATTCCCATTTCTCAGATAACAAAATTAAAAATTATAAGGGTAAATGAGCGCCTGGGTGGCTCAGTCGGTTAAGTGTCTGACTTCAGCTCAGGTCATGATCTCACAGTTTGTGGGCTCTAGCCCCGCATCTGGCTCTGTGCTGACAGCTCAGAGCCTGGAACCTGCTTTGGATTCTGTGTCTCCCTCTCTTTTTGCCACTCCAGCTCATGCTCTGTCTCTCTCTCTCTCTCTCTCTCAAAAATATTACAGTTTTTTTTTAAATTATAAAGGTAAAGTAATTTATCAAGAGCACATGTGTGTAACAGACAGAACTAAAGTGCTCAGGCGTATAAGACTTTGAAGACTATTTTTTTGGTTTCATTTTTTTTTTTTTTTTACTTTTTTTTTCCTGGACCTTAAAAATGTCCAGTAGTCAAAAAACTGGAGAAACTCTAGCCAGTTTGTTTTTCTCTTTTTACTTCACAATACATATTTATAAATATTATGCTTTATTATTTACCAAGCCCTTTTTTTGTAGCCATTGCCTCATTAAAGGCTCCCTACAATATTATAAGTTAAGTGTTATTAGCCCATTTTTATAGATGAAGAAACAGAGACTCAGATAAAAATGAATTATTTCCCAAAGACATTAAATCCAGTAAGTGACAGAGCTGATACTTGAATGGAAATTAAGACTATAAACTCCATGTTCATTTCTTTTACTACAGTAGCTCACTGAAAAACCACATTCTATCTCATTCGGTAAGGCTGGGTGTCTCAGCAATTGTTAAATCAAACGTCCAGTTATGATGGGAAACACTGGGAAAACTGTGGTAGCAATACGAATGGTTGGGCTTAAATGATTCCTCCTTTGCCTTCCTCCAATTCCCATTGTAAGTATACACAGACACACAGACACACACACACACACATGCGTGCACACACACACACACACACACACACACACATTCTGAGTGTTCTGAATGCTTCCTGAGAATGGGATTTGAAACCAAAGAGGGGCCAAGACATGTCAGATCACTAAGGTTTTCAATCCCAAAGCTAACCATAGGTTTTCTCAGTTAGTTAAATATTCATATTTTAGATGAAAATTCTTACAGAACATTATTTTTCAAGTTGAGCAATATTTCTAAAATCCCAAATCCATAATTTGCAAATAAATTTATATAACATAAATAACCAGCAACTAATTTATTTTAGGATTATAAATGTTTTTAATAAGGATAATGACTAAAAGAGTAATTTAATGAAGTAGCAATTAGTTAAATATTACCAATCCAGACTTTTTCATCTTCAGAGATTTGCAGATACATATATGAGAAGAAATACATTTGGGACATAGGCAAAGTGAAATATTCCACATGTGCAGTGATTATAAGTGAGGTTAATAATTTTTCTGTTTGAATGAATTTCACCTATATTTTTGTGAAGAGTTGGCCAAACATTTAAATTTCATTCTCACAAACATTTATCAAGCACCATTATATCAATAACAGTGTGCTATCCTGTAATTTCAAAAATAAATGCCAATAATTCATTTCCTTCCCCTTGTTTCAGGCAGCCCAGAATATAGTGAGAGATTAAAAGACTCATGAATAAATACATTGTATAACTGTATAACATTACAGATGATTTTCAAAGATACTAATAATGTTTACCTTTTAGTATCTAAACCTAAGCTTAGAAAAGCTCTTATTAATGAAATGTTAAAGAAAGGTCATAGAACAAAATGACATTGCATAGTCAAATAAGTCTGCAGTCCCACAGTAAGTCACTAACTGAGTAACCTTCCTAGGACTCACTTTTTCTTTTTCCTTAGTAGAATATTACAACTGACCTTGGGAGTTTGTGGCATGGATTTGGAATGTTGTATGAAATCAACTCTAGTATTTTGTGGGCTCTCTCGCTGTAATCATTATCATTATTACTACCACTAACTCACTTTTGTTTTTAATGCTATTATTTGTTATTGCTCTTGTTTTTATTCCTTTTTTTTAAGTTTATTTATTTATTTTGAGGGGATGGGGCGAGGAGCAGAGTGAGAGACAGAGAGAGAGAGAAAGAGAGAGAATCCCAAGCAGGCTCTGTGCTGTCAGTACAGAGCCTAACATGAGGCTCAATCCTGGGAATTGGGAGATCATGATCTGAGGCAAAATCCAGAGTCAGACTGGACTTTTTACCAACTGAGTCACCCAGGCACCCCTTGGTTTTTATCCTTAGTGTCATTATTAACATTATGCCTAACTAAGTATGCATTTTCAGAAAGTTCCCAAAGCAACACTTGACAGCCTCATGGGTTTAGGGTGTACTGCTATATATTGTTCTTCCCAACTAATAACTGAAACCAAGCATCACTTCAAAGATGGATGAAAGACATTTTTTTTTCATTTTTATATATCCATTTATTAATTATTTATTGACCATGAAACAGATACTGTACATTCTATGCTGGGTAAAAGAGATCCATTTTCTGCCCTTAAGGAATTTATACTTTAATTGGAAAGAATAAAACTAATCAGATGTCCCCAAAAACAAATGTCAAAATGAAGAAGTGATAAGCACTACCAAGGAGGGATATAAAGTGGATGAGAGCTCATAGAGGAGATTTTGTGGTCAGGAAAATTGAAGCTTAGTGGAGCATCAGAAGCTGTCCAGGTAATAAAAACCATAATGGCATAAATGTCATAGATCTGTTTCCAAGTTCCACCAGGAGAGCATATCTATCTAGCTGGCTTCCATAAGCGTATTGATGATCCTTAATTCATCTGACAGTTAAAATGCATCTATTCCCTTAGGAGAATAATACGTTGTAATCTGTGGGAATTTGAACATAGAACTTGATAATTGATAAATTAGAACATGACTATAAATGTATGACTGTCTAACTATTGCACTTCATAATCAAGTCATCCACAAATTAGCATAATAGAAATAGGCTAAGATTGCTATTAGCTGTTTATGAAATAATTATATAAAATATGATGGGACTGGTTTATATGGTTGTTCGTTTCTCATTGTTTTCCTTTTCCTGTTAGAAAAAGTTATCTTCTATATCTAACCTTCTAGTACATGATCATATAGTCTCTCAACCAACAATTATTAAACACCCACTATGGGAAAGACATTATGAAAACCTCCACAACTCAATTAGAGATTGGCAATTAAGTGTCTATAAGACATGGTGGTAAATATTTTTAAAAGTATAAGGTACAGTGACAACAAAAATGAGGGTGATTATTAAATTTCCCTGGCTAAGGAGAAAGGTAAGAAACAAAAAAAAAAGGAGACATTATTTCTGGTTCTTGGAGAATGAATACATGTTTGCTTAACACACAACTGTAGCCTTATCTATCTTAGAAAGAGGAAGCAGTCTGTACAAAGACACTAAAGTGAAGAATATCATGGCTTATTTGGGGAAATATAAAAATCCATAATTACTTGACCAAAAAGTTTTAGGATAGAAATAACAAGGATAAAGTTTGAAGAGAAGCAAGACAATAAGTCTAGATGATATTAGAGGAAGAGAAGGAAATCATGATATCTGTATATACACATGCATGCAGGTCTAAATTGTTAATAGTATGTTTCCTTATGTTATCATATGTGTATATGAAAATATGTTTATATGCTGTACATTCCCTAGAAAGTATCATAAATATAATTAATTAAGCTGGAAGCAAAGAAATTAGGATTTCTGGACTTAGTTTTTCTACTATTCTCTGTATTATTCTTTTTAGAAAGATAAATGAGTTAATAGATGAGGAGATAGATTTTGGAAAATATAATGTTCAGTGACTATAGAATAACCTTATGTGAACAGTGTGCTTCTTTAAGTGGAGGCTGATCTGAGAAATACAGTTGTAAGTAGTTTAAAAATCTGCTTTAAGCCTTTCCTCTCCTTTGGAAGAGGAGTGAAATAACTGTATGTGGGAAATGTGCTGCAGTTCTGAGGGTGGACCTCTGTTCAGAGTGGACCTCTGTTCTCCAGACAGTTTTGAGGAGATGCATACCCTTATGAAGGGAATGAGGAGTCCCAGATGTTAGATCATGCAGAAGAAAGCAGAGCACAGTGGCTAAGAGTAAAGGATTTGGAATCAGAGAGAGCTTTATGAAGAAGTTTTGGATGGGTTTTTGACTTTCTGCTTGGTCTCAGTATCCACTTCTTCAGCTCTGGTGGATTAATGTAAAGGAGTTGAAATGTAGCAAACTTCATTTGGAAAAAAAATGAACTTTTCTGAAACTAAGAGGTTTTGTGGGAGAGGGTTGCCCTGAAGTAGATGGACAGGCATATTACTCTTCTGACCTTCAGGCATTTCCACAGTCACTTCCTTGGCAAGTGTGTGCCACATGACTTCCTCTTCTTGGCTAGGCTCTGAAACCGGTTTCTCTGTAGTTTCCTCCATTGGTAGTTGGCAATCTCATTGAGACCAGTGGAAGGGAGGAGGACACATCTGTGTCCTTTTAATCGTACAGCTTCTGTTCTACAAAGGTTTGGTCAGCAGTGTCAAAGCTTAATGATGAATCATGCCATCTAGAGGCCCTGGAATATATCTTCAACTGAAATAAGCCTTATACCCTGGGGTAATTAGATGAGGAAATTGAAATTATAGGAAGCTGGAGTGAATGTGATCACATCAACTTGTAATTATTGAACATATCATATATGTTAGGAATTTAATCTGTAGAATGGCTGATGTACCTAACAACCAAGCACAGTTGGCATTATTCCTTATAGTGAAAGAATAAGAGAGAAAGATAGTTCAATATTATCACCGGGTTCAAAGTTAGGCAGCTAGCCAATAGTAGAGCCCAGTTAAGAACTATAGCCTATTCTAATTTCAACAGTAATCATACGGATATTAATAATAACATAAGGAGAAGAAAATGTTGAATGCTTTCTTTTAGATGCTCTGCTAGCCATCTACATTGATTATCTCTTCTACAAAAAACACTTTAAGGTACGTACTATTGTTATAATCATTTACAAATGAGAAACTGAAGCCCTAAAGGCATAAACTTATATAACCAAGCTTTCAGAAGCAGTAAATAACTTAGGACATATTCAAACCCATACAATCTGATTCCAAAGCTTACACTCGTAACCATGAAACCATACGCTTTTCCCCATGTAGAATAGAATGCAAACCTTTGTATTGTACCTAAAATAAACATGGTAATAGTTGAAATTTCTTCCCATTTTATTTTTGTATTAAATGATTCTGTAAAGGGTAATGTCAAGAGGTGAAGGGATTTGCTTCATTCAAAATAATTGTTAATTGACAAACCAAAACTAGAAACCAAGTGCCCTGACACACAATCTAGAGTTATTTATATGTCCCATATCAGTGGTACTAAAGAGTGGCAGAGAATATTCAGTGCATGAAATTTATTTGATTTAATTTCTTTCAAGCATGTGGAACTGTGGCTTTTCTTATTTGAATGTAACTCAAAGAAACAAAGAATACAGATCGCTTCAAAATACTTCACTGCTCTGTGTGTGAAACTAATCATTTTCTCATCCTCTATTCTCTATTTCATATACGTTTTGAGAATAATTACAGCCTGAACTTAGACAATTTCTCTCTTTTTTTGTGCTTACATCAAAAGTGCCAATCCATTGCCCCTTCATTTTTTTTTCCTTAAATGAGTGACAATTTGTCATGTGTGTTTGAACCTGTATGGCTAGGGTGAAGATTTTTTAATCAGCACATTAGTGTAAAAGGTGGCTTAGACAGCCTTCAATTTGTACCAATTAGGCTAGTCACAGTCTGTTCAAACTGGACAGAGACTCTGTGTAGCTGAAAATTATGCAGTATTTGGTTGGAATCTTATGCACCCAATAGCTAAGGGAAACACACATGTATTTATTAAGCAACTACTGTATACCAAGAACTGAACATATAAAAGAACTCTATGTAAATTTTGCTTGCGCTGCCATGCAAGTGCTAACCTGATAATTAAGTTTGCATGGGAATATGAGTGTATGGTATGGTCATTGTGACAGTGAGTATATAGTGGAAGGAATGACAGCTTTGAAATTCAGTTCTACTTTCAACCCCTCTAGTGACTAACTTTATGGCCATTTGCAAATCATTTAACCTCTCTCATTTCTACCCCTTAGTTTTGTGAAGAGAAGAAAGTATTATAGGCCATCTTAAGGACTTTGACATTTACTCTGAGTGAGTCAGGAATTTTGTGAAGGGATCTGAGCAGATTAGGCGTGTTCTGACATTAATGGGTCCACACCTGAGTTAAGCTCAATATAAAAACATTAGCTGACTCTGTAATGAGTCCTTTTATTGTAGTAGTATTACCCATTAACCCACTCACTTCCAACCTGGAAAGAAAGAAAGAAAGGAAAGAAAGAAAGGGAGAGAGGAAGAAAGGAAGAAGGGAGGGAGGGAGGGAGGGAGAGAGGGAAGGAAGGAAGGAAGGTAGGAAGGAGGAGAAACTGTGTTAAATTAATGGAGCAACTTCCATGTATAATCCACTGGCTATTTTCAGTGTCTTCCTGAAAGCTCTATGTCTCTTCTTCTAGCTGCCTGCCAATCTCTATTTATTTTGAAGCTTATTGTTATTTTTGTCATCATCATCATTATCATCACTATAATCAAATTAACTTAATTTATCTAAAGACTTAAGATCATTTAGAAGGTGGCAGAGTGTGCCAAACAATGAAGTTAAAATTCTTTTGGGGAAAATGTCTGGAATGATAAGCCATCTCAGAGATCTCGGAGTGACAGACAAAATAAGATGGAGGTACTTGTTTTCATGTGTTTTTGGTGAATCAAATCCTCTGATCTCCAGAGGATTAAGCAGACAGATCTAGATATAGATATAGATGATATAGATATAGATATAGATATAGATATAGATATAGATATAGATATACATATACATATACATATACATATACATATACATATACATATACATATACATATAATATATGCAAGTTATTTCTTAAGGAAAAAAGCTATGAGTTTTCATTTTCTCTTAAATGTTAGTTACTTGACATATTTTATTACATTCAGGATTTCCTACATGTATGTAAGATTTGAATTTGTATCCCCATTTGATAGATGAAGAGAAAGGGTCATGGACATTGAGTAACTTACCCTAGTGTTTGCAGCTCATGTTCTACCTGACTCTTAAATGCAATAGTATTGTTTCATTTGACTTTCAGAGATATATGACAGGCATGCCAACCTTTCCCTCTTTATTTCCACTCTTGGTTTTTCTAAATCTCAACATTATTCCCAGATATACCAGATAGGGCTCCAGAATCGTTCCCACGATTGTTCTAGATTAGGCATGTTCTCAATTCCAGGAGGATGGAATCAGCCCCTGAGATGAGATAGAACTCATTTCCTTTCTATTCTTGTACTACCCCATACTGTTCCCCATTCTTACCTTTAAAATGGTAAGCAATTTCCCTCCTATAATTAATTGTAGAAGATAATGTGGTAGAGGGTTAACATTATTTAGTCATTGTCTTAACATTCATCAATAAAAGAGGTCTTTGGGGCACCTGGGTGGCTCATTTGGTTAAGCGTCCGACTTCGGTTCAGGTCATGATCTCGCGGTCCGTGGGTTTGAGCCCCGCATCGGGCTCTGTGCTGACAGCTCAGAGCCTGGAGCCTGTTTCAGATTCTGTGTCTTCCTCTTTCTCTGACCCTCCCCTGTTCATGCTCTCTCTCTCTCTGTCTCAAAAATAAATAAATGTTAAAAAAATAATTAAAAAAAAAAGAGGTCTTTGTTTTCAGGTAACTGACATTACTATCTACAATTTGCTGAAACTAGTAAAAGAAGGGTTCTCCTGGATTCCTTACATTGCTTCATGCACATATGCTTTCCATCACAATGCCTGGTCAGCTCTGTTTCTTAAGTGTATCCTGAGATTGACCCCTGTCTGTCTTCACTGCTATCAGCCTATTTCAAGACGGGTATGTAGCCTAGGTTAGTATCACATCTTGCCTAAATTACTGCAATCACTTACACACTTACATGCTTGCATTTCTCTACAAAAGTTTATGACATAGCCAGAAAACAAAACTTAAACGTGTAAATCAAATCATTGTTTTTCTTAGAATACAACCCAAATTTGTTAACTTGACATATAACAGCTACATTGTATCTGCTTGCTTCTGTGAATGCAACTTCTACCATCCTTCTCTCTCTTGCTCTAGAGAGCAAGATACTCTAGG